>NC_062988.1:19139877-19739877 GCF_023078275.1 Leguminivora glycinivorella
AATAGGCACAGAGAGCTGCGCCATCCATCATGAAAAAATAACTTTAAGTTATAAAACGCACAAAATTATTGGAAGTTGAAATAATCAGAAAAATACACCTTAGCAGTGCAGAAACAAAACGTTGAAGACGTCAAATCAAATGTCAGTTCAGTGTGACAGGTGACAGTACTGCACGGTAGTATAATAACAAATCGAAATTAATATCTCTATCTCTAACTGACTCTACCTTTTTGCTTTGCCTCCATCTTGCATCTTACGTTTCTAACGTTTCGTTTCTGCCGAGCTTTCTTGTTGTCTATGGTGTAATTATATATTGCTCTATAGTTGCTTTAAAAATATAAAAAATAATTTTAAATCCGTTTTTATCTCCCTTTCATGTTTATAACTCTCGAAAATTAGCTTCTTCCAATGCCCTTCATAATTAAGTGTTGTTTTGTCTGTGACGTCTAAATAACAATTCTTTCATGTCCATGTCAGGTTCCCAATCCTTCCCAAAATCCTCAGTTCACCGAACATTCTTTACGTGCGTTGTATGTTGAGAAACGTCGTCATTGGCAAAATCCACCTCGGAAAAAAGACCGAGGAGTGAAAGCCATCAAAAAAAAAAAAAAAAAACAAATCGACGAAAAACTTATTTTAAAGGTACCGCTGCAAAAACTGAAATGATTCCATAATGTACCGTAGTAAAAATAAAATGCAAGTGAGGCTTGTGACGTCACGGCTAAAGGTGAAACTAAATTAAAGTAAAATTGTCAGACGTAGAACCACCGAACACACACTGGAGACGTCCTCAACGCTTGCCGGCACCGGAGCCCGCCCCAGACCTTGCCTGGCGAACTGGTCTTGGTGCTACAACCGCCGGGGATACTTTCCCTTCTGCCGCTCCTGCCCCTGCCTGTACACCTCCCACGACATCAGCAGCATTTGGCGGGGCCGGCAATGCCTCCAACTCGGCCATCGTAACAACTCTGCGGCGTACTCCGTCGTGGCACTGCACCACTATGCGCCCATCACTGGTCCAGCTGTCCTTGACACCATACCGCTTGCGGGCCTCCAGAAATACCGCATGCCGAGTGCTAGTAAGAAACTCCGACAGAGTTTGTCCTGAGCCCTTCAGCAGCTTCTTACTAGCCCAGACTGCATCTCTAGTCCGCTGACAGCTGAACTTGAGTAGAATAGGCCGTGGCTTTGTTGGTATCAACTTCTTACCCAGCCGATAGCATGCTATGAGAGCGACCCCCTCCACCTTAAGAGTCTGTTGGACAATTGCCGCTGCTGCAGCTGAGGTGTTTTCTCCCTGTTCTTCGGGTACACCATGCAGAAGAAGTATATTGGATCTTGAGCGGGACTCCATCTCTTCAAGGGTGCTCATCACAACTTCCATTTGCTCTTGAAGACTAGAAAGAGCATTCCACACAAAGCTTTTAAAGGCAGTGTACTCATCTGGCAGCGCTTCTTTCCCCTGGGGGGCCACGGTGTTCTCGAAGCAGGTCATACGGGACTCGAACATGGCCCTCATCCCATCAATGCTATTCTGGAGCTTCACCAGGCGATCCATTGTGTGTCTCGGGAGTACACCACTAACTGCGAACTTTGAACTTTGGTGTATGAAACTGTGAGATGTTGAAATTTTGTATGTGAGTGTTGATAACTGCTGTGGGTGCAAACGAGGATCTATGTATCACATGTAAGCAGTTTTTACATTCATACAATGTAAATTACTATTTTTCCGAAAATTAAATTTTAGCTCTACCAAATTTGACGTGTTGTTTGTTTGGCTACCCACACAAAAAAAAAAAAAAAAAAAAAAAAAAAAAAAAAAAAAAAAAAGACTGTTTCACTAAGAATTCTGATATCCATAATTATAACACTAGAAACAAAAATAAGCTTGCCATAAAGAAGTTTCGAGTCCGTAAAGTACAGAAGTCATTTGTTGGGCAATGCATTCATTTTTATAATAAGTTACCTGACACTGCTTTGAGATTACCCCTCCCAGCTCTTAAGAACTACTTAAAAAAATCATTGATGTTAAAGGCTTATTACAGAGTCGAGGACTATTTGACAGACAAACATGCATGACCCGAACCAGAAACTACAAAAAACGAATAGCAATTAAAATAATTGTATTATGTATAGAGGACACAGTTCAGATAAGAAAGCACATCAAATATTTTATATTTTATGTTGTGTAGGTAAATTACATATTTAATGATATTGAGATTCATATTATCTTTTTCTTCTGTGACAATTTGATATGTTTTCTCTGAAGAAGAACGACGTATTATTAAGCAATAATATAATTGTTCATATTCTTTGATGAATACTTTTGCATGTTAAATTGTATCTTGTTATTTAATGCATGTTAGTTATAAGATGTAATGTTTTGAAAAGAAGTTGCCCGCCGAGTTTCTTGCCGGTCCCATAGTGGATGGAAATCTTCTCGAGGCTGAGGCGTAGGGTTAGAGCCGGCGTAGCTTTATTTGACGTTCATATGCGCATTGTAATATGCCTACTTGAAAAATAAATATTTCATTTTCATTTTCATTTTCACTTGTATTGTACGTAATTTTAAAACATGCATTTTTCATCATCATATCAATTTGCTGTGGCCTATTTTTCACAATACGTAGAGACAATTCTCGCTCGACAGTGACACTTGGCCATTCATTGCCTGTTCAACAAGAAAATATTGACGCTGAGACAATGTTACTTATCAATCCAGAAATAGATATGGCTGTGTCAAGTGTCAATGTTATTGTGGCGACACTTTACCCCAAAGAACACTTTTCAAGTAAGTACAGTTTCGTACACTGACCCGTCTATTGATATCTCTATTGCACGCACATACCTATTTATATTGCTATCAGCGTGCTTAGCACGATAGTGTGATACCGTTTATCGCGAAACGGACACATCGACGCGACAGGCTTTAGTCCATCACGCTCACAAAGTCATGAAAAAGTAGGTTTACCCAATTACAATCAGTTATAAGAAGAATTTGTAATTAATTATACATTAAATTAAATTTAAACGACTTCCTAAAGTATAATGCCACCAAATCATAAAACACCAAAACTCGATTCAGTCAAATCCTCCACGACTGTCGCATTAAATTGACATCTCATTCAGAGTCGTAAAGCCTCAGCTTCAAACAAAACCAGTTGTCCAATACAACATGACCCCCTCAATCCATCGTACACTTTATAAAACAAAGTCGCCCGCCGCGTCTGTCTGTGTCTGTGTTCGTGATAAACTCAAAAACTACTGAACGGATTTTCATGCGGTTTTCACCTTAAATAGAATGAGGAAGGCTTAGGTATATAATTTGTAGAGATTTTGTTTGAATTGGTTGAAATACGACGATATTTGCTAATGGAGTCAGACAAAATTCGTCAAATCAAAAACGCTGCCCAAACCTTTTGAGCTATATCGAAACAATGTATGGCGAAGTTGTGTCTCTCTCATAGGGGTACAAAAAAGTCCGCGATGGCGTACGTTTATCTTTTACGGATAGTCCCCGATCCCCGTGCGTAGCCGGGGCGGGCCGCCAAAGCAAGAGGCAAAAGAGAAGACAGGTCGCCTGATGGTAAGCGGTCACTGTCGCCCATGGACACTCAAAGCACTAAAAGTGCTGGAGGTGCGTTGCCCGCCTTTAAGGTGGATGTACGCTCTTTTCTTGAAGGTCATTTATGAAATCATTGTCTTACAGGTCTTATTTAAATAGTATTTTATACAATCGTGATATATGCCGTATGCTTGTTTGCCACCGACGTAGTATAAAAAAAAATACAAAGCTTTTCAGTCGAGTATCGTGTTTAGGCCACGAAGCTTGCTGAATTGCGAGATTGAAATGATTAATTATACCACTATTGTATACAATACTTTTTCTATGAGTCATCATCTTCATCATCAATGGACGAAGAGTATCATCATTTTAGGTTAAATTTAATGTTAATAGTGTCGTTCACCGTTTTTTTTTTTTTTTTTTTTTTATTATAAATGGGCTTACTCTTGACCACAGACTAGCCAAAGGCAAAGACTTGTATGTTGTATCAACATTGAATTACCTGGCAACCAAATTGTTTGTAATAACCGTCAGTGATTGGTCGATAACGCAATAGATAAAAAAATGTGTTTCAGATGCAGAAATATTTGCCAGGTATCGCAAATTCGTATAGAACTTGTATGAAGTTGTATTTTTGATTTTTTTTCGGTTAACTAAAGTGAAGTGTAATGAAATATTATAGTTAACTAAGTGTCAAAGACTATCCGACACTGAAAATTAAGCACTTATAGTTTAGTTTGTGGTATCCTAATTGACACATTAAAGTCGACGAGTAGAAAAATTATAAAATATAACACTGTAAAAGCGCTATGAAACAAATAAAAATAAGATAAAAAACGAAAGCAATTTCAACGAATCGATTAAGGTCATCTGCATTGAAATATATTGCAAAAATAAAAATCTAGACTTCTGTCTTCATAATGTACGCTTCAGTTGACAGCAATTCAAAAATGTGACAGCTATATTAGGGTGTTTCATATTTGTATGGGAAAAAAAAATTGTGATATTTTTTCTGATTTCGCTCGGCTTTCGGTTCTAGCTTATCTTAAACGCCTATATACCAATTTTCAAGTGATTTGGACGTTGTTTAGAGGTCGCACACATGAACAGTTTGAAAAAATGTCGCTAAAAAGTAATGTTACTCAATTTTATTTTCAAATAAAACAATAGAGTAGTTGTAACTTATTTGAAAGTAAAACTAAACTTAAAATACAACAGTTGTAACATCCATTCTTCATAAAATAAGTCATCATCATCATTTAGCTTACATGTGTAAGCCGCAACCTTATCTTTTGTTCGCAAGTAGTAACGCATTTTCTGTGATGTTCGACGACTTTCAGCGAGAACCGTTTTGCTCTTCATCTTTGACTGGAGCGTTAATTTTTTTATTAAATATATAGGTATACTTACTCTTCTTTGCGGTATGATAGACTATTGTTAGACTATCGACCAAGTCTGGTGTTAGGGCTACAATAATCGCTAACATCCTGAACATTAAATAGTTCTAAGACAAAAATCAAAAATGTAAGTAGGGTCTATATCCCGGTCAATATACTTAAGTCAAAGAACGATCTTGTTTTCTTCTTTGTCGTCACACTCTTGACAGAGTGGTCGTGGCCGTCACATCAGGGGTGGTAGCAAGCTTAACAATGCATCGACATTCCTTACGCATTCGTAGAGTGGGCCACTAAGTGCAGCCTTGACTTGGCTGGTCCATCGCATCTGAACCTTCTGCAGGATACTCTTAGCTTTCTTCTGCAGCACCACATTTCTAGGAAATCTATCTTCTTTTCCCTTGAAGTCCACGTCTCAGCACCGTAAAGAAATATGGGAAAGTTGGGAGATACTAATGCCCTGACAAGTCGCAGTTTAGTGGCATTTGTGATGAAGATTCTCCATATTTTGCCGAGCCGGTCCATGGCGGACCTGGTGATAGCCAATGTACCGCTTGATATCATCCACCTATCCTGTTATCAGTGCCCCGAGAGGGCCGAGAGACCACTGCTTCATGCCAAAAACAGGACAAAAAACTAAAAAAAACTTGTTCCTTAGAAGGAAGTCGAGCGTCCAAAAAATACCATAAGAAACCTTCCCTAGAAACTAAATGCCACGTCAACTAGTATTTTTTTTAAAAGAACTTGCTTCAATATAAAAACTTTTCATTAAAATCACTTTTAAACCACCTACTACAAAAAGTGACATAAATTTTGTTTCTAGCCTTTCCTGCGCCCATACTAACTTCTTCAGACAAAAGTTGCCACAGTGTGCGACCTCTAAATATTGTCCGATTTCCCTGATTTTTGGTATATGGGCTCTGTATAGGTGTAGAAACAAGAAGAAAAGCGAAGTCAAAGATAAATCAAAATTTTGGAAAAATGAAACACCCTAAGCTATATCGATTCTCTATGGTCAATCTTCTTGCTGGCCACGACATTCTCCCGCCTGAAGAACAGCAGAATCCTTTCTTTCAACATCTGGTAGTGGGCACAGCTTCGAAATCGATCTAGTTAACACTCCAGTTGCTGTGCGGACGTCGTAGACTCGCGTAACATTATCTTTTCCAGGATGTTTCAATAACACTCTACCTAGTAGCCATTTACTAGGAGGTAATCTATAGTCTTTGATTAACACTAAATCTCCGACGTTGAACTCTTGTTGTCTAATTTTCCACTTAGGTCTCTCTTGTAATCTTGTAAGAAATTCTGTTTGCCATTTTCGCCAAAATATCTGTAACATTCTTTGCATATTTTGCCATCTCGATAGGGAGTTTGCTTTATGTTGAGTCAAATCTCTCTCTGGTATTGTGACTAATGGTTCTCCGACAAGAAAGTGTGCTGGTGTCAACGGCTCTAGGTCATCAGGATGATCGCTCAGCGGTGATAAGGGTCTCGAGTTAAGACAAGCTTCGATCTGGTTCAGAAGCGTTGATAATTCTTCGAAGGTAGGTGTAGTATCTCCGAGGGTTCTCTTTAGATGGAATTTCGAACTCTTCACCCCCGCTTCCCATAATCCCCCGTGATTTGGTGATCCAGGAGGGATGAACTTCCACTTGGTACCTTCAGTGTCTAGTAAGGCTGCTAGTTCAACTGGGATCGTTGATTTGCCAAGTCTCCAAGTCTCTAGTATTTCTTTGCTCGATGCAATGAAATTAGTACCGTGGTCGCTCCACATCTCTTTGACGAATCCTCTTCGTGATGTAAATCTTCGAAATGCAGCCATGAACTCTTCCATTGTCATGTTACTCACACATTCTATGTGTATAGCTTTAGTTACCATGCAGATGAAAATACATATGTATGCTTTGAACGTTTTCGTTCCTCGTCCAGGGCTCATGCGCACGTTGACTGGACCTGCGAAATCTACACCTGTAGTAAGAAATGCTCTTGATGGCTTAACTCTTATTTCAGGTAAATCGCCCATCAGTTGAGTTACAGTTTTCGCTTTTTGTTTAGCGCAAGGAAAGCAGTTTCTAACATACTTCTTGATAGTATTTCCTGCGTCAATCAGCCAGTGTCTTCCTCTCAAGTATATTGTCATAAGTTGCGGGCCTCCATGCAATGTCTTCTTGTGTGCGTCATCGAGTAAAAGTGGTAGCAGTACATTGTTCTTAGACAGAATGACAGGATGTTTGCTCAGGAACTCTAAATCTGCATGTTTCAATCTTCCTCCAACTCTGAGTACTTCTTTTTCATCAAGAAAGGGTGTAAGTGACAGTATTCGACTTCTTTTCTTAAGTGGTTGACGATTTCTCAAAGCTTCGATTTCTTCTGGAAACTCAAGTTGCTGTGAAAGCTTGATACATGTAGTAAGTGCTTTTTCTCGCTCATCATGAGTTACATACTGAGGTAAGTTTTCTTTTACATCTTTGTTTTTGAACATCAGCCATCTTTGACAGTAAGCTATGACTGAAATGAGTCTTCTCAATGATGAATATCTCTTTGAAATTGTGAGTATGAATTCTTCTTTCTTCTCTAACACTGTAGTAGTAGCACATTTGATAGACTTTCTCGTTTCTTGATCTGTATCTTCTACTTCACAAGATTCTCTTTTCCATTCTCTTTGTTGTAAGAATGTTGGACCTTGAAACCATAAGGTATGTTCTTTCAATTTCTCAGGTGTGACTCCTCTCGACGCTGGATCTGCAGGATTTTCTTTAGTATTCACGTATGACCATGTAGTATTTATGTTATTGTTGATTTCAATGACTCGGTTCTTCACAAATGTTGTCCATTTCAGCGGGTCTCCGAGAATCCAAGCTAAAGTTACTTTTGAATCTGAATATGCGTATGTATTTTTGTTCTGGATCTTCTAGCTGTAGCAACATGTTTCAGCAGTTGACTCAGTAGTAGCGCTGCACTCAATTCTAGACGGGGCAAAGTAAGTTGTTTTTTCATCGGTGAGATTTTTGTCTTTGCCATGATAAGTGACACCTTGACTTCTCCATCTGGTTGTATTACTCTGCTGTAGACTACTGCTGCATAGGCTGACATTGATGCATCAGCGAAGCCATGTAGTTCTATTAACTCACTGTGGTTGTTTGTTCCAATCCATCTCTCAAGTTTAATTTGTGACAGGTGCTCTATACCATTGCAAAAGGTTTTCCACTCTGTCTTTAAGTCTTCTGGTAGTTCTGTATCCCATGATAATCCTCTTGACCAAATCTTCTGTAGAAATATCTTTCCCATGACTACAGATGGTGCTAGCCAACCCATTGGATCAAACAAAGAAGCTATGACAGTTAAGACGTTTCTCTTAGTTACTCGTTGTTCAGATAAAGTGTTAATTTTGTTAGTTACTAAGAGAGTATCTTCGTTTGAGTTCCATGTTATTCCTAAGGTTTTGATTGTCTCTTTTTTGTTGATGTCTATCTTACATTTCTTCGCTCTCTTCTCTGTTTCGACTGTATTGATGAATTTTTTGCTATTTGAAGACCATTTTTGTAGTTCAAAACCTCCTCTTCTTAGTACTTCTGTTAATTGACGTTTTGCTTCTATTGCGGTTTCTTCTGTATCTCCCCCTGACAGTACATCGTCCATGTAGAAAGAGTGGTTGATAATCTCTCGAGCTTGGGCATATTCTTCTGTGTTTGCCTCATCAATTGCTATTTGTCTCAAGGTTTTGATAGCTAAAAATGGCGCACATGCTGTTCCAAATGTGACTGTTAGCATTCTGTATTCTCTTATGTCTTCATCAGGGCTAAATCTCCAAAGTATTCTCTGAAAGTCTGTGTCTTCTCTACTTACAAGGATCTGGCGATACATTTTGATGACATCAGCCACAAAACAGACTTTGTGTGTTCTCCATCTCATAAGAATGTCTCGAAGATCTCCCAGAAGTGACGGACCAACTAGCAGTTCTGAGTTGAGGCTCACTCCGTTGCTTCCTTTGCATGAAGCGTCATAGACTATGCGATACTTGGTAGTTTCTCTATCTTCACGGATCACAGGGTGATGTGACAAATATACTCGTTTGTCAGTTTCCTTAACAGATTCATCTCGTTCGATCAATTCCATATGTTGAAGTGTTATGTACTCTCTCATGACCTCGTTGTAGGCTTCTCTCAATTTTTTGTTTGCTTCTAATCTTCTCTCAGTGTTCATGAATCTTCTCAGTGCAATTTCTCTCGAATTCTCAGGTAAAATAGGTTTGTCGCTTTTAAAGGGAAGTGCCACAACATATCTTCCATCAACATCTCTAGTTATAGTTTCTTGATATATTTTCTCAGCTCTAAGTTCTTGTGGGGTGAGAGTGTCGTTTTCCCCTGACTCTAATCTCTCTGTCTCCCAAAATTTTTCTACCATCTCTTCTAAAGTTATGTTCAGATGCATGGTTTTGAATTCTCTTGTGCGGTTGTTTGTCAAATGACCTCCTGACAGTATATATCCCAAGCGTGTTTGTTGTGCTATGGGAGTACCTGGTTCTCCTTTAATCACTCCATTCATTAAGATGTCTAAGTAGATATGAACTCCAAGTAGTAAATAAATGTTGCTTGGTGTATGATAAGTTGGATCTGCCAGTGACAGGTGTTGCAGATGACTCCATTTCTGTGGATTGATCGGGACTTCTGGTATTATGTCAGTGACATCTTCAACAATGTAGGCTGTGCAGTCAGCTTTGAAGTTGTTGTCGAATCTTGAGTAAATCTCTATGTTTGTAGCGGATTTGATTGTAGTTGACATGTTACCCACTCCGGTAATTAATCCATCAACTGTTTTTCTTCGAAGTTGTAGTTTTCTAACAGTTGCTTCACTTATGAACGACTCTTGAGAACAGGGATCAATGAGTGCTCGTAGTACTTGCATACCATGGCCGGTCTTGATATTTACTAGTGCGGTAGCCATTAGTGCAGTATGACTCTGAGTGATAAGATAATTTCTCAGTTTTGGTGTTTCTGAAGTTTTAGTGGTAGACTCTTCTCTCATGGTATAGTTTGAATTGGATGCGGGTGCTTTCGACGTGGATTGTTGATTGTTCTCTCTCTCTTCAGCGGTTTGATTCTCAAAATGAAGTAAAGAATGATGTCTTCTTTGGCAATGATGACAGGATACTTTGGATTTACAGTTTTTCACATTATGTTTTGATGACAAGCAGTTGAAGCATAGTCTCTCCTTTTGGACGTGTTGAACTCTATTGTTGACATCTAAATTTGCAAATTCTTTGCATAGATAGTTCAAATGGTCTTGCTTGCAGTAGGAACACTGTACTGTAGTTGTAGCGGGGCTTGTTAGAAAGGATCTTTGTCTCACGATAGCTCTCTCTCTGTCCTTCGAATAAGTTGTCGACGGAATCATTTCTAACACTCTGAAACGTGTGTCCAAGAAGGTTGTTAACTTCTCAAGTTTCGGCAACTCTTGTACAGGTAGCGTGCTTATCTCCTCTTCCCACTGTTTGCGTGTCTCTTCGTCCAATTTGTTGAGAATAATGTGAATAACAATTGTATCCCACTCGTTTATCTTCACGTCGTTGTTTTTAAGACTGTTCAGACATTCTTGAGTAGTATCGAGAAGTTCTCTAATAGATTTGGAAGTGCCGTTGTATACTCTCTTCTGATTCATAAATCTATTCAAGATTGTATTCACTATCATGCGTTTGTTGTTGTACCTCTTGTCTAAAGTTTCCCATGCGACATCGTAGTTTTTCTCGGTTATTTGTAGATGCTTCAATAATTGTTCAGCTTCACCAGTGACACTTGATTTCAAATAATGAAGTTTTTGTACCTTGCTCAAAGATGGTTTGTTGTGAACGAGTGACGTATATAGGTCTCGAAAAGATGTCCATTCTTCATAATTTCCCGAGAATTGGGGCAGTATTACTTTGGGAAGTTTTATATCTTGCGTAGATTGCTTGTTTACATCTGACGTGTTATTCTGCGGATGCGGTTGCGGGTTCTCTCTCACAGCGGTAGATTTGTTGAACAGATCAATAGTATCTGACAATTCTCCTTTTATCATAAAATACTCTTCTTCTCCAACAGAATAAATGTCGTTGACGAAATAAACATGTTCTTTTCTTTGAGCGCTCGTTGCATATTTAACAATTTGGAAATGGTTTGTCTGGAATTTCTGCCAATACTCGTTAAGTGTGTCGATTCTTGCTTGTACGTAGCCTTTCGTAATGCGTGTTTTTCCTTGCTTTTTGAAGTTTATTCCTATCTTCCGTATTAAGTCGTAAGTAGTTTCTTGTTCCGATACGTATGTATCCATTTTGTAGGTTATGTAGTAAAATCTTGCGACGAAATATCTAGAATCTTCGGTCTTGTTCTTCGAAAACACGAAATGTTCGGAAATTCACACTTTTTCTTCCAATTATTACGAATCGCGATGTATTTTCACTACTTTATGTCCATTGTTTACACTGATGCGCGGATCGTTTTTTCATCTATTAAGTAGATCCATAATGGATTATCCTGTTTATAACATCGGGGTTCCATTTCGCGTGGACAATATCCGGATGCCAAATTTCGGGGACTATAAAGGTACATTTACACGAAGCAACTGACTCTCCCTTGGACGGTTTAGCGGCGGAAATGTATCTTGTTTAACTTATTTTGGGCTACTTTTTAGCAAAAACTGTTTTTTTTTCTGAACTGAAACTGGACACTATTACAATAGTTGAAGTCAGTCAGAAAGCGACAAAATACCTACAATATTAAAATTTTAGACATTTGTAAAAAAAAACATAAATGAATTAACAAACATGTGAACATTTAGTGCGATTGTAAGATCAAGTAAGGTAAACTAAGCTGTTTCTAGATTGAACCACGCAACCTGTGTGAATTTAAATAGATCAGGAATATACATGCGATCTTCGTATAGCGGTATTTGGTTACATTAGTTACCTAACTCAATGTACTTTGATATCATTTTATTAAATATTTCATGAAATCCTGGAAACGTCTAAAGCGCTTTTAAATTGTCGATTTATTTACTTCGAGGTCTACTCGCCGGGTATATATCGTTCCTAAGAAGAAGCCTCGCGATTATTTAGAATATCTGATTGAATCGGAAGCCCCCTCTTTTACCCCCCCCCCCTCTCCCCCTGCTTAGACGTTTATCTGTGACAGCCGAGATTACTCCGTTAATTCTCTGCCGCCCTGGTGTATTTATTTTATACAATTATTTACTGCCTGTAACCGTCTGCCCTCAGAGTAGATTGGATAGATTACTAAATTGCTTCGCTACTTCGTCTTCGTGAAATGGTTAACTAAATTTCAAAAACAGTGAAGTCGTCTTAAATGTTACGAAATTATTTCCCGAATAGTTATTCTTTAGGGGTAGTTACAAGCTAAAGCTCACAAACTTATTTTCTATGAGACATATTTTGAGCACATACCAACTTGGGATTGCCACGTTAGAGCAAATACTGACGAACTGCAATCCTTCTGAAATCCACCTGCAACTTGTATCGGAACTTCACGCTTAAGGTGCAGCGGGAAAAATCTCAACTGGGAGGCAAATGTTAATGGTCCATTTTTTCCATGTTTTGCAATGTTTGCATTATTAAATAGACTGTCCACCGATTGTAAATGGTAGGCGTGTTCAGTGGATACATGTAGAACTCAACATCATCACGCAACGAAGCCTCGACGTTACGTTGTCACCTAAATCTAGATAATTTGTGATGTGTTGATTTTTTCTTACTTTTATGTGTTTATATTTTATGCTTTTATGTATTTTTAGTTACTCAGTGCTTTGGTTTATACTGCCATACTGTGTAACGTATTTGAAATAAAATAAATAAATAATAAATAAATCATAATGTAATAATGGATTAGTTATAATTGTCCCCCAGTCGAGCAATCTGTCTGTATTGGACTTAAGCAAGAAAGATGAGAAAAGGATGAAAATTAGATGAAAAGTAATGTGACTTGTCTCAGACTTTATTTGTAGTTCCTATTCACGATTATCTTATCATTTTGACGATAGGGGGGCGCGTGAACTCTTCCGAGATATCGGAAAGCACCTTAGAGACAAAACAAAAGATCCCCGTTCCGAGTCACGGCTTGTCCAACAGACCCATCGCCATACATCGGGGTAACGCTGCTAGCGTGATGGGGAACTTTTGGACCCGGCATGGCACGGAACGGGTTCCTTTAGGTAGGTACACTACTATTTTTTTCATATAATTTTACAATATGATAAATATAATGGGCTAACATAGCCACCAAGTGGATGCCGACGAAGAAGCGGGGGCCGGGCAGGCCCAGACAAAGATGGCGAAACGATCTTGACGCCTTTCTGAAGAACTAGCCGGAGGAAACAGAGAACAGGGAGTCATGGAGAGCCAGGGGAGAGGCCTTTGCCCAGCAGTGAGACACTCAAATAGGCTAACAAAAAAAAAAACAATTGTAAAACAAAATTAGTATTATATTAAATAAATCATATTCTTTTTTGGCGATAGAGATAATATGATCATCAAAGCGCAATCAAATGTGCACTGTGCATCCATTTGTTGCTGTACCAAAATGAACGACACTAACACCAATGCTCAATCGTCTGTCCAAACATTAACACCAACAATTTATTGGCACATCTATTCGGAATGTTTTAACACGATATCCATGTTAGACTAATGTCAGTCCATCCCTTTTACAAGATATGAGTCAAAATGGGACGTATATAATATAATATTGTAATTACATTCTACCACATACCTATACACCCAGTTTTTATTGAATTCCGTTAACTTTAAGGGAAGATTCTTTAGTTCAAATACAATCAATTTCTCTAAGAGGTAACGCTGCTAGCGTGATGGGGAACTTTTGGACCCGGCATGGCACGGAACGGGTTCCTTTAGGTAGGTACACTACTATTTTTTTCATATAATTTTACAATATGATAAATATAATGGGCTAACATAGCCACCAAGTGGATGCCGACGAAGAAGCGGGGGCCGGGCAGGCCCAGACAAAGATGGCGAAACGATCTTGACGCCTTTCTGAAGAACTAGCCGGAGGAAACAGAGAACAGGGAGTCATGGAGAGCCAGGGGAGAGGCCTTTGCCCAGCAGTGAGACACTCAAATAGGCTAACAAAAAAAAAAACAATTGTAAAACAAAATTAGTATTATATTAAATAAATCATATTCTTTTTTGGCGATAGAGATAATATGATCATCAAAGCGCAATCAAATGTGCACTGTGCATCCATTTGTTGCTGTACCAAAATGAACGACACTAACACCAATGCTCAATCGTCTGTCCAAACATTAACACCAACAATTTATTGGCACATCTATTCGGAATGTTTTAACACGATATCAATGTTAGACTAATGTCAGTCCATCCCTTTTACAAGATATGAGTCAAAATGGGACGTATATAATATAATATTGTAATTACATTCTACCACATACCTATACACCCAGTTTTTATTGAATTCCGTTAACTTTAAGGGAAGATTCTTTAGTTCAAATACAATCAATTTCTCTAAGAAACTAGCCTCTTAACTCTTACGATTATCGAATTATTAAAAAGAAAATTAATTACTGAACACGTTTGTGGCATCCCTTACCACTTTTTAATGTTATTTTTTTTTTGACATGTGCCGTCAAACACTTGACAATGACTTTAATGTTATGATTCTCCTTCCTCTCACACTAATATAATCCATTTATTATGAATGGAAACGAAAAAATTTTTTTTTTCGAATTTAACAAATAGCGATATACACTGGTTCTTGATGATGAACCTGTGTGTCGAATTTAACGGAAAACAAAAAAAAACACGGTGTATAAACTCACGCCTGTATTAAAAACCCTAAAAAGCACATGAAACTGAGCAATACAGTGCCACTTCAGCAATAAGGGTCGAAAGATAACGAAATTGTGACATTGCAGTGACAGGATAGCCCACCGCCCCGACACAATAGGCTGGTTTCCTACTAGTCAACAGCTTCTTTTTAAGAACTGTCAAAACGATTTGCTAATATGGAATTACTATGAAATACTGAGGAGTGACGTCACAGTCAATTCATTTACTTTATATCTTTCTCTTTGACTTATTAAATAGAAATTATGTTTAAACATATTTTTCTTGTCCATATTTTTCTTCTAATTATGTGGTGCTTTATTTCGTGCACTGCATAAAATATTTTATTTTAAGTATAGGAAACTAGCCTATTCAACCCATATCCATTCAGCTACGTCACCCACGAAAGGAAACTGGTAGGGAAAATTCTCGAAGAATCATATTTTCAAAATCCGAATGTTCTCCACGGAAATGCACATTTCTCTGAGGCCGTTAATACTCGCGCAGGCCATCTATGGCCGCCAGCCGGCCATTATTTGTCCGGGCCAGGGATCGCGGTCGTCAATGGCTGCTGTTAATGGCCTGGGCCGGTGTCGACCAATCGCGGGTGCGAGCCGCGTGCAGCTTGGACAGGCTTTGGAAAAAGTGGCCTATTCAATTTATTTCAATAATTTTACTGCGTACAGTCATATTTGAAAAGCAATAACAACGTATCACATATTTTTGCAACTTTCGTAAAGTAACATAGGTCTATATTTGTGAGTTTACACGGGAAAACGTCCCACTTTTTCGATTGCTATCAAGCCGCTTTGTCAGTTGATTCATATAAAGATACTTACAAGTAAATCTCGCTTTAATGGTAACCGACAAAGTGGGACGTTTTACTAAACACACTCACATTTTTTCTATATGTCTACGTAGAGAATTAAGTTTCAAAGTAAACCATGAATCCAACCATTACAAATGTGTACAGTCAGCGTCAATAGTTTGTAGAAGTCAGAATAGTTAGTAGCGCAGGAATCACACGATACAGTTAATTATGATTCGCCACACTGGTTGCTACAATGCAAATAATTTTTGCTGACTGTCCCTATCGATTACAAATAAAAGAAAACTGCAGAGACTTAATATTCAAGGCGGTTCCTGTTCAAAAATGCAATTAAAACCCGACATTTAGGAAACATTCCACATAGATCGTGACTTGAATTAGCCCAGCAGAATCTACTTTTTTCGTGTGTATTTTTAATCTAACGTAATTTGTTACTAAAACTGTTTAATATTAATAATACCTATGAGCACACGAATTACATACCCATACAACCATTTCAGTCGCAAAATCTTCAAATCAGTAACTAACTGTCAAATGTGACATAACGCGTGGTAACGTCGTGCAAACAATGCGACCGTATTGATACAATAACAAAATGTAGTCGTCGTGTGCACTCGTTACGGTAACAAAATGTGTACGAATTTGTGGCTGTCAATGTCACTGTCAGAATGACTTTTAACGACACTTTATTAGTCGACGTTTGCACACATAACGGTAACAACATGTGGACGAATTTGTGGCTGTCATTGTCACTGTCAGAACGGTTTCTGACAGTGACATTGACAGAATTTGTACACACATGTGTAGGTCTGATTACCGAACTGCTCCTAAACCACTGTATCCGCAAATGACAATCTGAAATACGAAGGTTTCTCAAACTGTCTTGTGAAGTTGTGGACTGGTTGCTTTGAATCATTTAAATATGAGCGAATTAAATAATAATAAACGACGACGACCATTTAAGCACTCTTCGACATTTTATAGAAATGTGGGAAAGTTAAGAAAAGTGCAGAATGATAATACAAATAGATAAGCACTTTATAGTTACTTAATGTATTAAATATATAATTTTAATTCTTATTGATAAAAATGAAGTGTAGTGTTGCTTTACACAATAAAAGTAGGAATCAAATGAAATAGAGTATTTACTGTGATATTAATAGAATTTCTGTTGCGCAATGATAGTTTTTTTCAGTACAGATGCTGCTTTTTTTAACGCAGTAGTGCGAGCAAATCAAGCAATGATTCATTTCTTGTCTGGTCGAAACTCTTAGCTTAGATTTAGGTACTGAAAATCGTCGTACGATACACGTGCGAAAAGGACATTCACAACTCGTGTCGATTTAAAACACTCCCTTCGTTCGTGTATTAATTTATCGCTACTCGTATCGATTTTCCTCTTTTCCGCACTCGTATCTACAAGTATTTTGTTTGGGTTACAAAAAAAACACATTATTTACTCTACTACGTTTTATTTATGTCTCTTTAACATTACAAATTTGTAGACACTTATCTATACAAAAATCTTGACAAAAGAAGTACAGATCGCTGAAATTAATGTTGATAGTAATATTAATGACGACTACTTCAACAAGTGTCAATTGTGAAATGCCGCAAAATACTAGTTGCTCTATAGAAGACCATAATAATATGATCCCCGATCCTTTACAACCCAGCAGCTCGGTACGCACGTTACAATTTTTTTTTAATCTTCTTTAGTGAGGGCAACTGAGTACGACGGCATATTTAATTGTTTATTAAGTTTGAGGATACCTGGAAAAAATTAATACAAGAAGCCATTTTGAAAATATAATAAATATTCACTGCTTTCGGTCACGCGTGTACGCTGCGACCATTTTGCGACCGTTTGTCGACCGTTTGGTGACCGTTTGGCGACTGTTTTTTACATGGAATATTACCGTCTTAATCCATATTTTAACAACTTTATTGGTTTTCTAGGCATTATTTTTATTATTTCAGTATAGTATATGGACCGGAGTACTAAAACTTTACCAATCAATATACATAACACGCAAACACCCCCATACAACCATTTCAGTCGCAAAATCTTCAAATCAGTAACTAACTGTCAAATGTGACATAACGCGTGGTAACGGCGTGCAAACAATGCGACCGTATTGATACAATAACAAAATGTAGTCGTCGTGTGCACTCGTTACGGTAACAAAATGTGTACGAATTTGTGGCTGTCAATGTCACTGTCAGAATGACTTTTAACGACACTTTATTAGTCGACGTTTGCACACATAACGGTAACAACATGTGGACGAATTTGTGGCTGTCATTGTCACTGTCAGAACGGTTTCTGACAGTGACATTGACAGAATTTGTACACACATGTGTAGGTCTGATTACCGAACTGCTCCTAAACCACTGTATCCGCAAATGACAATCTGAAATACGAAGGTTTCTCAAACTGTCTTGTGAAGTTGTGGACTGGTTGCTTTGAATCATTTAAATATGAGCGAATTAAATAGTAATAAACGACGACGACCATTTAAGCACTCTTCGACATTTTATAGAAATGTACACGTGGGAAAGTTAAGAAAAGTGCAGAATGATAATACAAATAGATAAGCACTTTATAGTTACTTAATGTATTAAATATATAATTTTTAATTCTTATTGATAAAAATGAAGTGTAGTGTTGCTTTACACAATAAAAGTAGGAATCAAATGAAATAGAGTATTTACTGTGATATTAATAGAATTTCTGTTGCGCAATGATAGTTTTTTTCAGTACAGATGCTGCTTTTTTTAAGGCAGTAGTGCGAGCAAATCAAGCAATGATTCATTTCTTGTCTGGTCGAAACTCTTAGCTTAGATTTAGGTACTGAAAATCGTCGTACGATACACGTGCGAAAAGGACATTCACAACTCGTGTCGATTTAAAACACTCCCTTCGTTCGTGTATTAATTTATTGCTACTCGTATCGATTTTCCTCTTTTCCGCACTCGTATCTACAAGTATTTTGTTTGGGTTACAAAAAAAACACATTATTTACTCTACTACGTTTTATTTATGTCTCTTTAACATTACAAATTTGTAGACACTTATCTATACAAAAATCTTGACAAAAGAAGTACAGATCGCTGAAATGAATGTTGATAGTAATATTAATGACGACTACTTCAACAAGTGTCAATTGTGAAATGCCGCACAATACTAGTTGCTCTATAGAAGACCATAATAATATGATCCCCGATCCTTTACAACCCAGCAGCTCGGTACGCACGTTACAATTTTTTTTAATCTTCTTTAGTGAGGGCAACTGAGTACGACGGCATATTTAATTGTTTATAAAGTTTGAGGATACCTGAAAAAAATGAATACAAGAAGCCATTCTGCTTTCGGTCACGCGTGTACGCTGCGACCATTTTGCGACCGTTTGTTGACCGTTTGGTGACCGTTTGGCGACTGTTTTTTACATGGAATATTACCGTCTTAATCCATATTTTAACAACTTTATTGGTTTTCTAGGCATTATTTTTATTATTTCAGTATAGTATATGCACCAGAGCACTAAAACTTCACCAATCAATATACATAACACGCAAACACCGAGTAGTCAATAATATTATTACTGGTTAAACTGAGGTAAATTGATGGCGCGTTGATAAATTTAGACTTATTTTATGAAATCACTCGAGCAATTTAATTGGCCATGGTAATTAGCCCACATTATATTACAAATGCAAACAATATTTATCTTTAACAAATTCTTACGCCATTACATTTTAATGTCAAATGATTTTATTTCTTTTTTACTTTGACGTCTCTGACAGTCGCCATTTGAAAAGAATGAAATGAACGAATGATTTTGGGAAAGTAGTCGCCAAACGGTAACAATGTGTGCACGCGTAGTGCACACTTCTGTCACTTCTGTGACCATTTGTGCCTGTTACCAATCGTCCCCATTTGGGTCGCCGCGACTAAACGTCGACCGTACTGCGACTAAGCATTGAGACCCGAAGACCTGTGTGTACACAAAATAGGAGGATTTGCGTAGGAACGGCGACCGATTATGGTTATATGGGTAGGAACTTGAATAATTTCAATGAAAGTATATCAAATCTTTATGTATTCCAAGTAGGTGTGCACATTACTATGTAGGAATATATTCTAGTAAATACGTCTCTAAATTCGAGGCTGAAGCCAAAACGTTCTATGCCACTCAGTCCCACAGGCAAATAACATGCAAGTTTATTGAATTTCGTACAAATTTCGATTTTACGATCCCCATTTTACGCCATATCACAATGTCTAACCATCCATGTAAAATTCAGCGCCGTATGCCGCAATCTTCGACTTGAATTTATATCCGACCGGAAAACCTACCCCGAAAACCACGTCCGACGTTTTCCTGCCCTGTCACACTTAACGTACAAAGTTACAGGTGCGACAGAGAGGGAATGAATAAAACGTGGCTCGCGATAGGCCCCCAGGGTGGAAGGGTAAGCTAAATCAATTTGGGTAGCTCGGGGTCCCAAATTCGATTCCCGGGCGACGCTGGAAGGAAACAGTTATATAAATATATAGCCATTGACACTGACACAAATTTGATTTATTTGGGAGGATATCTTAAATATCTTTTTAGCATCTCGCGGGCGATAAAACGAATGTGGATTTGGGTTGGAAACCGCGGCGTCCGCAAAATCATAGGTAGCAGAAATATTTTAGGCTATTGTGTTATTGGTGCTGAATTCCTGTAGTTTGTTTTTGCATGGATAAATAAATTAATAATTGTTAAAATCAACGGAGATGAATCATTGGAGTGTAAATTTAGCACAGACTAAATAAAACCCATTGAAAAAAGTCTGAAACGTGAATCATGCTTGTTTAAATTTCGCAGAGTTCAAATATACATTTAAACTCACGCCTGTGTTGCCAACAGGGGTAGGCAGAACACATGATTGTAATAAAGGAAAATACTGAAAAGAATAGAGAAAAATTTATTTCTATCTAAAATTATTAAATTTTTGATTCATAGAATTGAATCATAGAAGGCAAGCTGTAAATAAGGCAGGAGAACACAAAGAGTAGCAACGTTGAACAGATGTAATAAAATACAAATATAAATAAATAAATAAATAAATAAATATTGGGGACACCTAACACAGATCAACTTAGCCCCAAACTAAGCAAAGCTTGTGCTATGGGTGCTAAGCGACGATATACATACTTAAATAGATAAATACATACTTAGATACATATAAAACATCCATGACTCAGGAACAAATATCTGTGCTCATCACACAAATAAATGCCCTTACCGGGATTCGAACCCACGACCACGGCTTAACAGGCAGGGTAACTACCGACTGAGCCAGACCGGTCGTCATATCATGTTGTATATTCTATATTTAATCCACCTGTCTTAGGAATATAACCGTGAGCACATCACTAGCGCCACTGCAGCCTTAATGAACGCTGAAAGAATACAAATTGTATTCAGATGCAGACTAGCTGCTGTCCTGTTCCATTTGTCTCCCCACTCCTCCTCTATTGTACAAGTGGGAGAGAATTGTAATTCACAGTAGGTGCATTAGGGTAATTTCGAAAGTCACATAAAATCACCATTATTTCCATCATATCAAGATTCCCTTTTCAAAATTACCCGAGCATTTCTGTGCTTCGAAATTACCTCAATGCACCGTATTGCACATTTCGTCATATATGACTGATCAAATATTGTAGCAATTCGCATTCTTAGAATAAGTTAATTGGAATAATTGGTACTGACCAATTAAGTATATACCGTATGTCGTTTACCTAGAAAAAGGTACCTATACACTTGTACAGTCAACCTATTGAAACCCTAGGCCACTCTACAACCATGTCAAAATGACAAGCTGTAAGAGGTTTCTTACAATCTGATTTATAACGTCACTACGAAATAGTTCTACAGTGGCCTAGGGTTCCAATTGGTTGACTGTACCAAACATGACACCAATAAACTAATTTAAAATAGACCATAATTCGTCGCAAGAGAACTCATGAGAGATCCATCATTGTGAACGATTGTTCGGAGTAAAATATTCGATGTTATAGTATGTTCTCATCTCCGGTACAGACATCCGTTATGGGACCACTAAAGAAAATAGAGAATAATACATTTATTATATTTCCTCAATAATGATAGGAAATGAGAAACGTGTTTTCAGAAATACCAAAGCGATAAATAATATTTTTGAGATATTTGTTGTTGGAGCGGATCAGTATTTATGTTGGTAGTTACATTACAGTGCAATAACTGAAAAAATCAAAATTCGAATCTTTTTCTGTTTTCGAATGACCCCTTAGACTGCAATTTCGATACTGAGTTTACCAATAGGCATGTGACAATCCAGAAATAAAAAGGACCGTACTAAGTTTGCATAGTGACTTTTGAGGTCGTAATGTATTTATTTATTTATTTAATTATGAAACAAACAGTCATCCAATGAAATAAGGTCACAACATGTTTTCTTAATTTTAGACTTACAGTTTCCAATATTGGTTTTAAGTTATTAATTACACAATGTGGCACGAGAATAACAATGTGATATACAATTTAAATGATTATCTTAATGATAATCTAACTAGCATAAATTGTGAATGTTCAAATGTACAACTTTTATTATGGGACCGATGCTAGAAATGTACAACTTTTATTATGGGACCGATGCTAGAATTGTACAACTTTTATTATGGGACCGATGCTAGAAATGTACAACTTTTATTATGGGACCGATGCTAGAAATGTACAACTTTTATTATGGGACCGATGCTAGAAATGTACAACTTTTATTATGGGACCGATGCTAGAAATGTACAACTTTTATTATGGGACCGATGCTAGAAATGTACAACTTTTATTATGGGACCGATGCTAGAATTGTACAACTTTTATTATGGGACCGATGCTAGAAATGTACAACTTTTATTATGGGACCGATGCTAGAAATGTACAACTTTTATTATGGGACCGATGCTAGAAATGAGCGGCATCATGAGTCGAAATGTATGAAACAGCCAAAAAGGTTTCCGGTTCATTAGAACCTAAATTCAAATGACCTATTACACAGTATAACATAAAATCAAAAACACATAATTATTCTCATGATTATAGACATAAATTCAAAATAGCCTAACACCGAAATACCCAAGTCCCAAAACACCCTAAAAGTCTAAATTCAAAACGAACTCATCTCTATTATATACTATTACCATGATCGCCTACTGTCATAAAAGCAGAAGGCCCAAACAAGCTATTTCCGTAATACACGGGTCATGTTCTACACGATTTTCAAAATACAATAGTTTCAAAACAAGCTAGTCCCAAAATACCCTAAGTGTCCTAGTGTTTACAATAATCTTGACGCGACCTTATTGTAAATAAAATAAGGGCGTGTCAGGAGTCAGGACACTGGGAGTATTGAAAATAATAGGATGTTTTGATACTATCGTGTTTTCTGACTGTTTTATTTTCGAGAATGGTGTATTTTAGGATTAGTCTATTATGGGATTAGTTTAATCTAAAAGTTTCAATTGTTATGAGATTAGGTGATGCGGGAGCAGTACATAATCAGGATAAGTTTGTTTTGTATTTAGGGTGTTTTGGGATTTGGGTATTTCGGTGTTAGGCTATTTTGAATTTATGTTCATATAAGAATATGTGTTTTTGACACTATGTTGAATTGTGTAATAGGGTAATTTAAGTTTAGGTTCAAATGAACCGGAAACCTAAAAAGTTGATAATTATTGCCATGACCTCAAAAGTCACTATGCAAAGTTAGAACGGTCATTTTTATTCCACCTTGTATGCTTTCCAGCAAAGACAGCAGAGAACGTTCGTGACGGGTGCTCTTTACCACGCATGTGCGCGTCGCGTAAGCTACTTACGCGCTGACAGTTGGGGACGCTCTTATGTGTAATGGACGCTTTCGTTAACAGCTGGATAGAGTATGTTAAAATGTTTACAGTGGTAGAGTTTCAAGCTGAAAATTGATTAATTTTGAGAGCCACCACATGAAATTAAAACATATAATTATATTACTTATAGCCCCGACAAGTATTATTTCACAGCTTTTGTTAATTTTGATGGTGCGAGCAGAGCACTCACGTGCGATTTAACAGTAGGCCTTTAGACAACAACACATACAATTAATTCGACCGATCAAATGTCACATTGTAATGAAAATCGTATACGAGATTTCGTATCGTCTAAAATTAGGATTAGAAATAAATCAAAATATAAAAAAAAATACTTTCGTAACCCACGATACAAATGGGTGCGTAACATAATGAATACAAACTTTTGGCATATTCTCAATTTACAAACGCTCAAAAAGTATACTTTTTTTATGTATAATGCACAAAAGGTATAATTTCAATTTGTATAAGATACAAATAATATAACATACAATATACATACTACCGTATACTATAATATACATATTAACTAATTACATTTACTATATCTTTAATAATATATAAATATTAAAAAATATAACAACATGTCATATAAATCACAAAATTAGGTTGGTAACCCCACAGAAACGAACCCTGTCAAAAAAGTAGGTTTAGGTTAGGTTTGAACTGTGACCCCACAGAAAGGAATCTTGTCAAAAAAGTAGGTTTGAACTGTGACCCCACAGAAACGAATCCTGTCAAAAAAGTAGGTTTAGGTTAGGTTTGAACTGTGACCCCACAGAAAGGAATCTTGTCAAAAAAGTAGGTTTGAACTGTGACCCCACAGAAACGAATCCTGTCAAAAAAGTAGGTTTAGGTTAGGTTTGAACTGTGACCCCACAGAAACTAATCCTGTCACAATAGTAAGTTTAGGTTAGGTTTGAACTGTGACCCCACAGAAACGATTCCTGTCAAAAAAGTAGGTTTAGGTTAGGTTTGAACTGTGACCCCACAGAAACGAATCCTGTCATAAAAGGTGACCCCACAGAAACGAATCCTGTCACAATAGTAGGTTTAGGTTAGGTTTGAACTGTGACCCCACAGAAACGAATATTGTCAAAAAAGTAGGTTTAGGTTAGGTTTGAACTGTGACCCCACAGAAACGAATCCTGTCAAAAAAGTAGGTTTAGGTTAGGTTTGAACTGTGACCCCACAGAAACTAATCCTGTCACAATAGTAAGTTTAGGTTAGGTTTGAACTGTGACCCCACAGAAACGATTCCTGTCAAAAAAGTAGGTTTAGGTTAGGTTTGAACTGTGACCCCACAGAAACGAATCCTGTCATAAAAGGTGACCCCACAGAAACGAATCCTGTCACAATAGTAGGTTTAGGTTAGGTTTGAACTGTGACCCCACAGAAACGAATCTTGTCAAAAAAGTAGGTTTAGGTTAGGTTTGAACTGTGACCCCACAGAAACGAATCCTGTCAAAAAAGTAGGTTTAGGTTAGGTTTGAACTGTGACCCCCACAGAAACGAATCCTGTCAAAAAAGTAGGTTTAGGTTAGGTTTGAACTGTGACCCCACAGAAACGAATCCTGTCAAAAAAGTAGGTTTAGGTTAGGTTTGAACTGTGACCCCCACAGAAACGAATCCTGTCAAAAAAGTAGGTTTAGGTTAGGTTTGAACTGTGACCCCCACAGAAACGATTCCTGTCAAAAAAGTAGGTTTAGGTTAGGTTTGAACTGTGACCCCACAGAAACGAATCCTGTCATAAAAGGTGACCCCACAGAAACGAATCCTGTCACAATAGTAGGTTTAGGTTAGGTTTGAACTGTGACCCCACAGAAACGAATCTTGTCAAAAAAGTAGGTTTAGGTTAGGTTTGAACTGTGACCCCACAGAAACGAATCCTGTCAAAAAAGTAGGTTTAGGTTAGGTTTGAACTATGACCCCCACAGAAACGAATCCTGTCAAAAAAGTAGGTTTAGGTTAGGTTTGAACTGTGACCCCACAGAAACGAATCCTGTCAAAAAAGTAGGTTTAGGTTAGGTTTGAACTGTGACCCCCACAGAAACTAATCCTGTCACAATAGTAGGTTTAGGTTAGGTTTGAATTGTGACCCCACAGAAACGAATCCTGTCAAAAGAGCGAGGAGCGAGAGAGAGAAAACAGCAGGCGCTTATATCACCTGTATGGTATTCGTTTTGTATATTCTATTACTTCAACGTTATACCACATTATACTTATAGGAAACAATATTATATGTAACAAACATTATATAATTTGAATATATGCTATCTAAAATTATATATAACAGCAATTATACTAATTGAACTTTATACCATACAAAATTATACAAATTGAAATTATACCTTCTACCGAATATACCATACGTTTGTATACGTTCTATTACTTACCCGATACAAATATTCACTTGATCAATAGCCCAGTGCTATATATTCCATCTGAGCTAACAATTTTCCACTTTTACTTTATCTTTTAGTTTTATAGTATACTAGCTTTTGCCCGCGGCTTCGCACGCGTTAGAAAGAGACAAAAAAAACCGGCCAAGAGCGTGTCGGGCCACGCTCAGTGTAGGGTTCCGTAGTTTTCCGTATTTTTCTCAAAAACTACTGAACCTATCAAGTTCAAAACAATTTTCCTAGAAAGTCCTTATAAAGTTCTACTTTTGTGATTTTTTTCATATTTTTTGAACATATGGTTCAAAAGTTAGAGGGGGGGGGGGGGGAACGCACTTTTTTTTCCTTTAGGAGCGATTATTTCCGAAAATATTAATAATATCAAAAAATGATTTTAGTAAGCCCTAAACATTTTTAAATACCTATCCAACAATATATCACACGTTGGGGTTGGAATGAAAAAAAATATCTGCCCCCACTTTACATGTAGGGGGGGTACCCTAATAAAACATTTTTGTCCATTTTTTATTTTTGCACTTTGTTGGCGTGATTGATATACATATTGGTACCAAATTTCAGCTTTCTAGTGCTAACGGTTACTGAGATTATCCGCGGACGGACGGACGGACGGACGGACGGATGGACGGACAGACAGACATTGCGAAACTATAAGGGTTCCTAGTTGACTACGGAACCCTAAAAAGTAGCCTATTTCACTCTCCATCCCTTCAACTATCTCCACTTAAAAAATCAAGTCAATTCGTCGCTCCGTTCGGCTGTGAAAGACGGACAAACAAACAGACACACACACACACTCTTTTCCATTTATAATATTAGTAATTAGTATGGATTTTGCAGATATTTCTGCTAGATACCAAATTCATTTGGTACGGTAACGAGATAAGCAGCCTGTGACGCTTCGTAATATTCAAGAGAAAATCTCCAAAGCATCTGAGCGGCGTGAAAAGCGTAGAATAAACACGGTTCGGGTCGAAGGTGGTTAGCATATGTACACAACCGCACGTGCGTAACGTAATGGCGTTTCTATTAGCCCCGGTTGCTTGCGTTGGAGGGGCGAGTACGAACGAAGCGTTTAAGGCCATTGCACACTAGCGCGGCTCCTAAGCGTCAACTCTATGGTAGCTGCTGGACGCAACGTGAGCTATACTGATCAGCGACGCAGCGATGTAGGTTATTAGTTATTACTACATAGTTCACTAACTTAGCAACTCAATAACCTAACCACAAAATTGAAATTTTGAAAAAAACTCCGACATAGTGGACCGATTTTCATGAAACATGGCCAGGAACTCTCCCCGACTAATTCAGCTTTGAAACAAAAAACACTAAATCTAAATCGGTTTGTCTGTGGCGTCGTAGCACCTGAACGGATGAACCGATTTAGATTTAGTTCACAAACACGACGGGGTGTTATAAGTTTGACGAGTCTGTCTGTCTGTGTGTCTGTCTGTGGCGTCGTAGCACCTGAACGGATGGACACACAGACAGACAGACTCGTCAAACTTATAACACCCCGTCGTGTTTGTGTCGGGGGTTAAAAAGGATGTGCCGTATGTGCGTCAATAATGCCTGACTAAAAATAAGATCGAATAGTATTTTATGCAACTGGTGGTTAAAAGAGGTCAAAAAAGGTGAGTGGCGTGGGTAACAATTTGAGGCGAAGCCGAAAATTGTTAATAAAGACGCCACGAGCATTTTTTGACTCAGTTAAACACCGTTGCATACAATACTTTTTCTACGACCAAGCACTTATTTTGAAAGAAAATTATAAATTCAACAAATACCTACTTTCAGTCATCTTAGTTATCTAGGTGGACCGTCTACCATTTTGAATATGCAGTTTGAGTGCAAACATGAAAATAAAACTGTCTATGGTATGGTTCTTTGAAGCCTGGCCACTAAGACGAATCGAGCCGAGTTGAATCGATACATTTGAATGCGATTCGACGCGTCGCCAATGAACGCAGCAGAAAACGAAGGAGTCTCGACTCTGCGAATTGGTTTGTTAAGTTGGTAGCAATGTATTTACTAAACTGTAAAACAGCTATATCGTGCGACTGCTACTAAATGTTTTCAGGGTATAGACTAGATAGACTTGTCCTGACATCTTTTATGTAGGGTTTTAAACTTCTATGCACGACCTTGTAACTCACGAATAACAGTACGGGAGTAGAAAAAATATTTAAAGACAGATAACGCCGCGTTCGCGCGGGGCTTTCGGTTGTAAGCAGCGTGATGAAATGCAATAAGAAAGAACTTAAAAGTAAATTTCTATAGCCATCTACGACATCGCAAGTAGCGCAACGCTATAAGTCGCCTCTTTAAGGTATAAGCTGGCCCTGGTTCCACTTAGCCCCCAACTCGCCCTATTATAGCTCGTTCAGCGATTGAAATGACACCTTTTGTTCTTCAGTTCCCCCGTGTTCGGAAAACACTTACCCCCGCGAAATATGTAAACATTTTTGTGAGGCGCCATCGCCCGCTTGTCAGATTGAAAACACTTGTGTTGATGATTGGTTTGGGGCGAAATGTAAATGCGGCCCTGCGCGCTTTACACGTTCGCGGTCTTTACACACGAGTTTTCGATCGATTGGGAAGAAATAAAGGAAAAGGAAAGAAAAAACGACAAGGCCCACTGGTGGCCGAGCCGGGAATCCGGGTCTTCAGCTTACGCGGCTAACGTCCTTACCACTAGACCACCCGCCCGCCGTGATACCCGACGAAATTTCTCAAGTGTATGTTATCTCTGATGAGGATGGTCTAGTGGTAAGGAAGTTAGCCGCGTAAGCTGAAGACCCGGTTTCGATTCCCGGCTCGGCCACCAGTGAGCCTAGTCGTTTTTTCTTTCGTGTATGATATGTATTTAAATTTATATTGCTATTATTTACAGATGTTGTATTAGGTAACTGTATTGAAGTTACTTTAATGGTTAGTTTCTCCACAGCGACATTGGCACTAAACTTTCAATAATTATTACTTCGATGGACAAATGTACGGGGAAGCATCACAGTCGGGCGACAAAATAAAATGCCACTATGGTGAAACAAGGATCTGTATTTTTATACATATACATACTTAGGTACTGTAATGTATGTGTATGTACCTCTATTATGTGTGCTTGAAAACGGATCACATTGTATAGAATCTGCATCGCTTTTAAGCACTCAGAACGCGTTAAAGGTTAATACGCTCAGAGAAAAATCATTTTTACAAAATGCTCTCAACTTAAAGCACCTACGTGATTATCTACTTGTACTTCTTCTTACTTTAGCCGTGGGCGTATCAAAAGTGAATACGTAATACCTAAGTGCTTAGAATAGTACATTGCTGGGCTGAGAAGTGGGGGGTGCGGCTAAGTTATAGATGAGTGATTCAAATCAAGAGTGAACAGGCATCTTCTGGGCGAGCTCACTCTACCGTAGGCCACGCCTTTGACTAGTCCGTGACCACGAGTAAGCCCATTTATAATAAAGAAAGATATCATTAATTTTAACTCTTTAGAATATTTTGTACTAGTACCTATCTCGAATCGGGCGATTTATAATTATATTTCGTGGACTTTACCAGGACTAATTGAGATTTGAATGTCATGTCATCAAGTCTTAGGTACTTATACGAAAGCGACTGTCATGTATCCTGTATTAGGCCATTTACCCACACCGTTTTCTTCGCCAAAAAACAAAATAATTATAGGCACATATGTATGTTATTAGAGTCACAAGATCAAGGAAGCTTATCAGCGTCCACCAGGGTCCCATGGGGCCGCAATAAGCATATTTTCCCGGCATATTTGGTTAGGACCGGGGTCCAAATGTCAAGTGTCAAAATGTCAAGTAGTAAGAGATTTCTTACAATCTGATTTATAACGTCACTATGACTTATGTAGTAGTGCCCTAGGGTTCCAATTGGTTGACTGTACATGAAGAAATAGGTTAACATAAAATAATACATAGCTTGTGCAAACGTTGAACCTTCAAAATTATAGTCCAGACAATCCAGCGGATTGACACTTAAATGCGCATGGTGCTCCCACACTGGGCGCCATCCATACTAATAATTATAAATGGGAAAGTGTGTGTGTCTGTTTGTTTGTCCGTCTTTCACGGCAAAACGGAGCGACGATTTGACGTGATCCGTTATGTTTGATAGTTGAAGGGATGGAGAGTGACACAGGCTACTTTTTGTCTCTTTCTAACACTAGCGAAGCCGCGGGCAAAAACTAGTACAAAATGTAAGAAAACGAAAAAACTGCGGGAAAAGTAGTTGGTTCCTTTCGCTAGGATCGGTGTGGCACTATAAGTAGTTTATTTAGTAACTACTTTTCCCGCAGTTTTTGCACTTTGTCGGCGTAATTGATATACATATTGGTACTAAATTTCAGCTTTCTAGTGCTAACGGTTACTGAGATTATCCGCGGACGGACGGACGGACGGACGGACGGACGGACGGACGGACGGACATGGCGAAACTATAAGGGTTCCTAGTTGACTACGGAACCCTAAAAAGAAGCCTATGTCACTCTCCATCACTTCAACTATCTCCACTTAAAAAATCACGACAATTCATCGTTCCGTTTTGCCATGAAAGACGGACAAACAAACAGGCACACACACTTTCCCATTTATAATATTAGTATGGATATTCCCCAACGCTATCCCGAATACTTCAAACTTGTTAAAAATAACATAATTAGCATTTAAGGGTTGAAAAAAAAACCTATTAGCATAAACACGATCTTGGCCGCGCTTTATTTAGCCCGCAATTCCGGTTAACCCGCAATTTGTTATCGCAAAAAATATGCTTCGCGTTAAACGTCCCGTCCTTCATAATTGCGGTGTTTGTCATTTTTTATGGCTAAAGTTAGATAATGGACTATTTAATATTGGTAGTTTATGAAACACTGATTTAAACTGTCACGATTATTACACAATTATTTTTAAAAAAGCGACTTAATCGCGTATGACTACATATTAAACTGACCTCCAACGTTTCAGGGACGGCGTTGTCCCCGTGGCCGTGGTGTCAGAAGAAGACTGCTCTTGTAGTCTTCTCCGAGACCACGGGGACAACGCCGTCCCTGAAACGCTGGAGGTCAGTTTAATATATAGTCATAAGCGATTAAGTCCCTATTTTAAAAATAATTATAATGGTTTATGGTCCTGAAATTAGTGTTGAGCCAGAAATAAAGTGTGCGAATCGGGTCAACTTATATTTCGTCGACATTCCAGGGTACGGCTATCTTTTAAGAACACAGTAACAATCAACATTTCAACAGTCCCAAACATTAGCATATGTAGCGTAGTTTTTGAACTTTTCAATATAGGAGGTAGGAGGTTTTTTCATACGCAAGTTTTCCTTAATTGCCATTTACCGCTTCTTTTCTTGAAAATATGAAATCGTATATTCTGCTCGCTATTTTTGATTCAGTCGACAGTTTGTCATTCATTGGCTATTAAATGAAACTTTATACAGAAATATCAAAACAGATATTTTCCGTGAAAAACTAGGCTTAGCCCCTTGTCTAGGTCTGGCAGGCAAGCACGATCGCATGATGAACTATATAACATCAGGCCGTCCTCTTAGCACTATTTGTAAGTGTGATAGAGACGCACCAGACTGACAGACTGGATGCGTTAAAGTTTTAGGATAAACTAGTGTGCTAGGCCCGATGGCTTGTTATCGCTACGACAACGAAACGTTTTGTTTCTCTCTCTTTTCTCTATAACCGCTACAGTGACAGCATTTCGACCCAAGAGCGTAAGCAACCGGTGAACCGTCACCTTGTCTATGCCAGCCGTACCGCAAGTACTAGTACATCCTACCCACATCACACTACGACACTACACACAATCCAATATGTCTACTCCGAGCACAATTAAGGCCAGATTAAACGCGCGTAACTCAGGCCTAAGTCCTAATTGCCCTAAACTTAGATAATGTGGCCTTGTTCTGCGGGACTTACGTAACGCGAACATTTGGGGCTAAAATCTTCGGGGACCGGAAATCGGGGTTTCCGGTAGGCTTGTGTCGTTCACGAACTATGAACTGTTAGGAATAAAATCCCATCAATGACCGAAATGAACTGAATCTTTCCGTGCTCTGTGAATCGGTCTTTGCTCATTTAGTTCAGTATAGGATCGGTGAGCGCGAGCGGTTCGGAACGAGAACGAGTGTTTGACTGCGCGAGCAAGAGCGAGAGCTACTTAGCAGAGCAACAAAAAAACGTCAAGTTTTCATATTAAACTTCGGTTACTTACAACCTTTCGGCCCGGAATGTTACTATCTGTGGACTATTCGTATCATTTTGACACTATTCGGTCCCATTCGTTCTGATCTTTCCGACCGCAGTGGTCATTGGTCTGGCTGAACTAAATGAGCAAAAGACCTAAAAGAGCGAACTAGTTCGTGGGAGCGATTGAACGAGATCGGAGCGCTCCGATCAACGAACGAAATGGCACAAGCCTAGTTTCCGGTACAATGATAAGTTAGATTGGTTTAGTTTCGGCTGCATTAAGAAATAAATATTCTTTGTGGGTATTGCTTCTTTCAATTTTATTATGAAATTAAGTATAGCATAGCGGATCGCTTCGAGCGCCTCGGCTTTTTATGGGGTACTCTTGTTTTAGAAAAGATAGATATGCTATCGCAGACTTTTTGTAGCCCTATGAAAGAGAGACCATTGCACTATACAGTCATAGTGTTGTTAACTATATCTCGAAGCACTTGGGCAGCGTTTCCGATGATTTTTTTTTACTTGCCAATGTAAATAATAACCGGACTGCCGACTTACCTGTAAAAAGAAAACAATTCATTAGTAATTTAAAACAAAAACAATTGTAGTGATAAGTTGTAAACATAATATTAGTTATAACTGTTATAAGTTTTCCGAAAATGTTTCTGTCCAGTGCCCCCACATGGGTCAGCAAGTCAAAAATGGAACAAATGCAAAATCTTCAGTGTACCAGGACAACATAATGTATTAGGAACTGTTCCAGGTGTCGCAAACTACCGGCACGTCGATCCTCGGCAACTTGCCACATTGTTCGCCAACTTGGCTCGCGATACGAACGTTTGGTATATTTTGTAGGCTACGATAAAGTTGCAAGCTTCGTCGGAAGAACTATTGTTGTTATGGCTATATTCAAATAACATATTGTACCTTCCTATATACGGATCACCATTATCACCAATTAGTTTTAATATGGCGGATATCAAGATCCGGTCCGCTAGTAAACATAACTGTGTACAATACATATAATAATTATGATAGGAAAAACTGCCGCTGACTTTATACATTCCACCAGCCCCTTTAGCACAACTTGCCTTGTCGCGCGCGAGTCTATACTTGAAGTCGCGCTTCATGTGCGGACTCTCGCGCGACAAGGCAAGTTGTACTAAAAGAGCAGATGGTTCTTTATTTGATAGAATGTACCTACGTGTTGTTTCCCGATAAACCAACGAACTTTTTTAGTCATTTTGGAGTCGGGGCTAGATAAAATAACAGCATAAAAAAAATACAATTTGAGTGAAGCGCTGGTGGCCTTGCGGTAGGAGCGTGCGACTTTCAATCCGGAGGTCGCGGGTTCGAACCCGGCTCGTACCAATGAGTTTTTCGGAACTTATGTGCGAAATGTCATTTGATATTTGCCAGTCGCTTTTCGGTGAAGGAAAACATCGTGAGGGAATCAGACTAATTCCAATAAGGCCTAGTTACCCTTTGAGTTGGAAGGTCAGATGGCAGTCGCTTTCGTAAAACTAGTGCCTACGCCAAATCTTGGGATTAGTTGTAACAGCGGACCCCAGGCTCCCATGAGCCGCGGCAAATGCCGGGATAACGCAAGGAGGATGATGATGACGATGACATGATATTTTTAGTAAATATTATAAAAGAATTAATGAAACTCGCTTCATTTTCATATAATTCGGCGCAAAGTTTGCTTAGACAAGACTGACTCAACGGACGGTTTTGTTTTTTACGATTTTAAGAAAACAACCAACACAGCGAACGCTATACCAGGGCAACATGACATGCTCGAAGTTCCAGGTGATACAAACTCCCGGTATTCAACTTGCAGGCGAACATTGTTCACAACTTCGCTTGCATTCGGGACATTTTTCAGTCTACAAGTCTACATTGTGACTATGAAGAATTTTACTGTAACAATATGAAATCTTGTACACAGTACCAACTTTTGTTCGAGTTACATAATAGTGAATTTCAAAACGAAATTGTAAATTCTGTCACAAAAGAGCAAAACCTCTATCTCTAAAAGAGCTACATCTAGGCCGTTTATTGAATCCTGAACCCATTAATGTGACACATATGTACTGTTTCACACCACAGATCTTTTTTTTTTTAATTATAAATGGGCTTACTCTTGGCCACAGACTAGCCAAAGGCAAAGACGTGGCCTACGATGGAGTGAGCTTGCCCAGAAGATGCCTGTTCACTCTTCATTTGAAGGTTGCCGGGTTATATGAGCTCGGAAATATAGCCGCCGGCAAGGAATTCCACTCCTTGGCAGTGCGCATAAGAAAAGAAGAAGCAAAGCGCTTCGTGCGGATCTACATCTAAGGGCCACTTGCACCGACGAAAATGGAGGGTTAACCCGAGGGTTAACCCACCATTTTATATGGAATTTGACAGATGACAGCCCACTAACCCCGAGTTAAATGTTTGGTGCAAGTGGGCCTGAGAGAAATTTTAAAATAATAACATTTACGTTAAATGGTTTCCTTTCAAGATTTCTTCGATTTGAAAAGAGAGTCCGCCGATTTCTATACCCCTTCCCTTTGACCTCTTTGACACCTAGCCTTTTTTCACTAGTACTTTCCGGGCTTTAATTCATCTCAACGTTTCTTTCTAAATATTTCTCGCTATATAAATATTTTTACAGTTTTATTTCACTTTTGAATTACTTCCAAAAAATATGCACAAGGAAAAACAAAATTATCTAGGTCAAAATATTTAAAAAACCTCCACGATTTCTATGAAATTCCATCATCCCTCACCCTATCTAACATTGGCACCTTATCTTCAAAGCTCTAAAACGTTTTCACGCTCTTTTCCTTGAAATATCTTTTAAAATTCCCGCTAAAGCTTTAAATAAACAAGAAAATTGTCAAAAGACTGTTTATTCCGAACGTTTGTCTATACTTTGAAAATCGCTTCGAACCGAAAGCTTTCTCAAGAACCCTTTGCGACACTACAAAAATGGTTTCCATTAACGGGGAAAACTGTATGCGATTATTTACCTTAAGTCTATTCACATCATGTTTATAACGACGGGAATGTTTCTAGTGTGCTCTTGAAAGCAACGATGTATGATTATAATGCGTTAGTTTTACAGTCCTTTAGATATATCTGAACAGCTAAACCGCTCACAAAAATCTGATGGACACTATCGTTTTTTCCTCACCAGTTGGCGCCACTGTTAAGTAAGCTATATCTCAGGTCAGGAGACCTGAGATATAGCTGTCAAAGGGCGACTTATAAGATAGGCGCCGAAACAAAGTTTTGAATCTCATTGATTAACTATAAAAAATGTCTAGATTATCCATACTAATATTATAAATGGGAAAATGTGTGTGTGTGTGTGTGTCTGTTTGTTTGTCCGTCGACGAATTGACGTAATTTTTTAATTGGAGATAGTTGAAGGGATGGATATATCTGACATAGGCTAGTTTTTGTCTCTTTCTAACGCGAGCGCAGCCGCGGACTAAGGCTAGTTAATTATAAATAACTTATCATTATATTTTTACACCTTTTTTTCTTAATTCCGCTTTTAAAGCGTTTACATTCATCGCCAAATAATCCATATTTGCATTAATTTCACGAAGGAGATGACTTTTCAACAGGTCAATTACAGAAATTATAAATCATGTCACGAAGCCCGCCAAAGCCCTCTCTCTATCTAGTAGTAGTTTTTGGGCCTCACGCGAAAACAACGCCTCTTAGTGGCAAATTCATACGCGTTAGCCCCATTATCAACGTGTTTACATATTTTGAGCACCCTGGCCGTTCCGATATATTTGATAAATGTAGGTCGCGTGAGGACGCGTAATGCGAGTGCCAGGTGGAGAAAAGTGGTTGACAAGTGCTTTAGGAAGTCCGTAGTGTGCGTGAAATCGCCATTAAGGGTATTAGAGTGAATGTGTGTAATGTTTGAATATTACGTGAAGCGGTATCCAAGGTCGTTTGAGCCTGGCACGTTAACTAATGAAGTGAAGCGTGAGGGAAGATTACACTTTTGACTTGTAGCCTGTTTTATACTATAAAATGTAAATAATACAGTATAACATTGAAGCTACTAAATTCATAAATATGAGATGATCAGAAGATTTTTTTTTAGTGTCCGATTTTACCGTCCGATGTTTTTGTGTACCTATTTATCTTTCTATATATTTATGATTCTCTAGTTGGTCCCATACTAAAAGTGAGTCAGTTCAGCGAATCGTGAACCCTGCTTTAAAACCCTATAGTGGACGGCTGACTGCATACATTGAATGAATGAATGAATGATTTATTTTGGCACGTATTTAACCGGGCGACTAAATAACCATAGAAATGGGTATCAAAAATAATAGTTTGGCGACTAAAATGGGGCCTCAAAATATTTCAATATGAGGTAGCAATTTAATGTCATTACGGCTACGGTTTATTCAGACGCGAGTACCAACTATTTATTTGGCAACTGAATTATTATATTGGAAACAATTTAAGAGATACACTTTAATAGGAAAACGGCTGTCTATTAATATAAACAATACAGTTCTTTTAAAATATTTATATAGCAAATTAACATAAAAAGTACATTTAAAATTTATACATCGGCACTCATCATCTGAGCTGTCATTTTAATAAAAAAAAAGGATTCTTATAAAATATAATGGTCGACAAAATATTATACTTATGGGTAAGAAATTAGGTGTTTGGGGGTGCTGGCAACTTCGACTAAACAATGAATTTAACTTTTCATGACGTTCTCTAAGGCCGGCCTTACGCAGTCTCATTAGTCTTACTTCCTCGACTCAGAATATGTTTTGTAAATCGTTCCGCAGATTTTATAATATCGAATCTTATGCTGGCATAATGTTAATGAGCAAAATAATCTTCTAAATTAAGAGTACTTACGTAGATTTTTGTTTGCATAATATTTAGGCGGTAAAACGTTGTCCATCTTCTTCCTATTTCTTTTTTGATAGCGAGTCGTGTGTGGGGGATGCAAGATACCTAACACTCCTCCTCGCTTCGCTCGTCGTCGTACCTAACGGTGCCTCTTGGACTATATTTCATTTCCTTTTTGCTATCGTTGTTTTGTTCATACAAAGTACTTAAGAATTATGCCATAACAAATTTGGTAGGACTTAAATAATATATTCAACTTAAAAAATAACCTAACCCTAACCCACTTTTCTGCTAGCATAAAATAATTCTGCTCTTGTAATATTATACTATACGATTATCATGGTAATTTTTTTCAATACCACGTCGGTGGCAAACAAGCATACGATCGGCCTAATGGAAAGCGGTCACCGTAACCTATGGACGCCTGCAACTCAAGGGATATCATATGCGCGTTACCGAACCATTAGAAGCTTATACACTCCTTTTTGCTGTGTACTTAATACTCATAAAGAAACGATTTTATATGTATTTTAAAAAACCTACTTCCCAATAATTTTTTTAGTTACCTCCGCAATTTAAATGCTACTTTAAACGATGAGCTAAGTATAATTATTTAGGTGCTAACATCTATATGACTACAAATATTAAATGTTTTACGCTTTATAATACTAGGTGCCAATTATTATTTTAGTCGCCAAAGTATAGTTTAATGTTCCTCGGCAATTTTTTTGTCGCTTAAAATTTGCTGCCGTCTTTTCAATAATAATGATGCTTAATATTTGAGGCTCATATATTTTTTTTGTCGCCACAATATTAAAACACTGCCACATTATATTATTGTATGCCCGACTTAACTTCCCGTTTAATACTTTAGTTGCCCGGTTAATTATATGCCATTTATTTTCATGTGAACATTGGGTTTACATTAATAGGTGTTAGGTACAATATATTCGAATCTCCAAGATTCTACCTATTAATTAATAGGATCTAAGCCACACCTCGGACACTAGCGATCAAATATATGAAATAGGCGCGTTCCTAAATACTTATACACAGTCTAAGCACGTGTAGGTGAACGCCTATCGTGCTTATATGAGTGAGATATGACAGGGGCCGATTTTTGAATCTCACGGCGTTCGAATTCAGAAAATTGTCACCGAAATTGCCTACTATTTTCAGTGACAATTTTCTGAATTCGAACGCCGTGAGATTCAAAAATCGGCCCCCAGGTCGACTGTTCGCGTTTTTGACAGGCGGTAACTGCGAGGTAACCGAGAGCGGAAGGGGGGCACTTTCAACGGGGAGCGGGAGTGGCCATACTGTACGATACGTGCCACTTAAAGCGAGTAAGCCATGAGCTTTCTATAGGTAATAGAAAGGAACAAAAGATAGTCGCCCCCGTGTAAAAAAGAGAGCGAGCGATTAATATCCACCAGACAGACCAGTGCCCTAGTGCCCTAATATCGTTCAGTCTAATTTCAAGTTATGAGACAACTAAGAGCACTATCGTTACTATCAATCACATTAGAATCCAACTAATCACAGTTTAGCCAATCTAATCGCTAGGGTTACCCGGTTATCGCACCGACGCCCACCCGTGCGACCTACGAGTTCATACTATACATGGTGTTCCACAAAGTATACTGAATTTCTATCACATATGGATATTAAGTTGTGGAGGGGAGAAGAGTATGCGACGAAGCCTGGCTTTAGATAGCAAAAGGCGTCGCGCAGAAAGCAAACCGAGACTGGAAATCAAATCAAGGGTGAACAGGCATCTTCTGGGTGAGCTCACTCCATCGTATGCCACGTCTTTGCATTTGGCTAGTCTGTGGTCAAGAGTAAGCCAATTTATAATAAAAAAAAACCTCCGGTGGCATGTTTTTTCTCTGTGGACGTTCGTGCCGCTGGTGAATCGGCCTCCACAGTCACTAATCCCGTTGTCGAAACAGCAATGCGTAAATCGTCTGCAATAGACCCAAGTCGCAAAGACCTTTGATGATGGATATTAAGCTATTGAGTGGATACACATTTTTAATGTAACCTAAATAATTTAATGGCGATGTTATGAGACATATCCTAATATACCTATCCTCAAAACGAAACGAATAAAACTTTGCAAACAAATTTTTCACGTAAATAAAAGTGAGAATTCTGTTAAAGTGGCAGGTTTCTCATTCAATATAAGGTTTTTTGGTAGTTGTTACTTTTATTTAAAGCAGTTTCTTCTTTCTTTCTTTGTAATTTATACTTAATAGTAAGTTGAACAGTATTCCAAGTTGTAGCAATAAATATTTATATTTATTTCACGCCTCAAACTTCTAGGTTCCTCGTGTTACACCGTGTATACGTCCCGCCCGCACCCCGCAGCGGCGTGCGGTCCAACGAGCGGGCGCCCCGGGCGTCCCATTTCACGTCTCAACCAGGGATCGGAACCCGTTCCCAAATACCATTTGATATCGTTCTTAAACCGTTACCTATAAATTTTGTTCAATGGGAACAAAATAATTTCGGTTACGGTTCTTATATCGTTCCCTAAACGAACGGTTCATTATAAATTTTGTTCAGTGGGAACAAAATAATTTCGGTTTCGGTTCTTATTTCGTTCCCTCAAAGAACAGTTCCTTACAGTAACGTTTAAATGAACGAACAGAATTTTAGCGTTCCTAAAACCAATATTATTTCGTTCCGAGCCGCGCGGGAGTAGGTATAGCGACTGTAGCGAGCGCCAGAGCCGAACGTTTTCGCCGACGCACGAGCCGCCTTTCGCTGTCTCTTTTTCACACGAAGTTCATGTATATTTCTGTTTCGGTTAGCCGGCCGGCCGCGGCCGGCAATGAAGGTGAAGGTAGGTTGTTTGTTTTGTTTACTTCATTTACTTGAGTTGCAACTTTCGGCGTATAAACAGCGAACGTGCAGTGATAGTGTATGCTTGATATTGAAACTATTAGGATAGGAAGAAACAGCATAGAATATACACCATGTATAAAGGGCGGCAAATTTTAAAATTGTAGGGCTCACCGGCCAATTGTCTTCATAAAACCTGTCTACTTAAAGTTTCACGTTAACGGAATCATTAAAGGATTAAGACGATACAGGAGGCAAGCACGAATTCAGATTTTTAGGTCTTTATCGCCGTCGCGTTGACGGGGGCGGAACCCACAGAGAGGCCCTGTATAGTAAAGTTGTGTGTGCGCGTGGCGCACGCACACAGACGCGTACGCCGGCGGCGCAAGTACTCGCGCTCGAGCCGACCGGCGCCCGCAATCGCTCTCTATAGTCTCTATCTATATTTTTCTAGTTTTGGACTTCTGATTTGCGTATAGTTTTGGACTCCGTGAAGTATACTCGTACTGATTTGAATAGAATGCAAATTTGTCATATTTTAGGTATTCTAAATATTATTCCTTACCTTATACATAATGTAATTATCTTAAAAGGAATCATGATACCGAAATAAAGTTATTCGGTATGTAAAAAACTAAAGCCTTTTCGATGTCAAAAAGAAAGTTTAAAATAATTTTGTGATAAAGTAAATATTTTCTGAAAGGATTGGGTTATACCTAGGGATTGCAATAATATAAAATCCGGATTTTCGGATTATTTTTAGGGCAAAATCCGAACTCCGGATTAAATCCGGATTTTTTTTAGTAACTAAAGCCTGACAAGTTTTTATTTGACCCTGGAAGAGTGTCGCTACAAATCGTTTTCATATGGCAATAATGTGCCGACGTCATGTATAATCGGGACAGCGAGTACTGGGTTTCGTTTCGCGTTAATATTTGTAGAAAATTAAAGCATGGTTTTAGAGAATGACAATTTAATAAGCTAGGTTTGAAGACTTGCTACTTCCACACAGGCTTAAATTCATGAAGCTTGTGCCTGTATCGAAGTCGTCGATGTTTATTTTCTTCTTACGTGGGACCTTGTTTTGTACTGGTGGCGATGATGAAACGGCCTCCTTATTTCTTTAAATATTTTTCACGGCAGAGCTAAATACAGACACCATAAATAAGAACAAAAAATATATTAAGCTAAATCGAAACCAACTAATCATTGCATGAGAACATTATTAGGGTGCCCGCCCCCCTACACGTAAAGTGGGGAGAGATTTTTTTTTTCATTTCAACCCTGACGTGTGATATACCTATTGTTGGATAGGTATTAAAAAATGAATAGGGGTTTACTACTAACATTTTTTGATATTGTTATTTTTTTCGGAAATAATCGCTCGGAAATGTATGGGACATTTCAGAGGTAAACTTTTGTATGGGCTTTGTCAGTCCCGGTATCTATCGTCCTTGATATTAGGCAAGTCAATGTGCACCTCTAACGACTCTTACGCAGTGGCCATTGAGGCCAATCAATTAAAGGTGAGGAAACAGTCTCAGCTGTTGCCATTAGATTTGGTGAAAATAACATTGATCGCGTTGGATATGGTAAGTATGGTTAAGAAACTAAAGCCTGACCAGAAATATAAATAACTATTGTCAGGCAGGAGTGCGCTGTTATTCTGATGTATGGAGTGACAGTTCAGTATAGTATGATGACTATGAAGAAAATAGTTTTAATGAAATTCCGCTACATGGCGCGTAGTCATATATTTCTGGTCATGCTTTACATGTGTATAAAATAAAACAAAACTTATGAATCTTATGATATAATCTTTCCAGTAATTGCCTATGGGAAAATAACATTGTAGTTACCACTGGTAACAACTTAGTGGTAACTCTGACTAGTGGAATAACCCTTATTTTATAACGATATTTCACTAACGAATGTACCAAAATATGATTGACTTTTACACTGAAGCTATAATTATGATAGAGTACACATAATCTTGATACACATTTAATAATATTTTTCTATTTTATTTTCGAGATCTTCTAAACAAGCCCGTAAATTCTCTTCGGGAACTTGTTCTAACTTTTTTCTTATAACGACTGCAACTATATTACGCTTGCATGAACAAGGGCACATCGCGTCCGGTTCCGGTTCACTATAAATGGATTGCATGGGTTGTGCTCTCTCAAGGACTGCATCTTGGTCCTTAAAAACATTTAAAAACATATCACTATTACAAATTCACACAGATTAAGTAACACACATATTTATACAAATTAGTGCAGATTATATTTTATACAGCTTTCTCACACTATAAGCACTTACATCCAACTCAAGGTCATCCGAATTGCTTGGATATGGGGTAGTTTTTTCTCTATATATATTTTTTTGAAGGCTAGATCTTCATCATCTATGTCAAAGCTTTTATCTGCAATAAAAATATCTTATTTATTTTGCATAATGTACTTACATTTCTAGAAAATTATTACAATAAGTTACAAGCTTTTGAGAATTGGGCCCTTGGTGTATCTACATGGAATACACAACTGTAGTTGGCGAGTGTATTAGTGTCTACACTGTCTACAGACGACCAAACCGACCAAGGTCCAACAAGTACGGGATTGTAAGAGCGGGAGAGCTACGTCAACCGGGGTGGCTTTAGGAAAATTTGGGGTTACTTTGATGGTATTTGAACGGCTTTAAAATTAACATCATTCATTATTTACTGAAACTGTTCATGTAATTAGTAGATAGATAATAGATCAATAAATATTCTTGTAAATCTACCATAGAAAATCGCGAATTTACTTACAGTATGACTTTAAAACTAAATTTTCAAAGTCACCCCTGCGTTTTAAAGCCACCCCGGTTGACCGTATAAGGCTTTCTCATTTTTTTACAAATAACTGCGTCCCTAATTGACATATGTCGGTACGGTCGCCTGTAAGTACCTACTTTAGGAGTGACACCGAATAGGGCTTGTATTGTAATCCGGATATATCCGCTGATTTTGAAATTCGGATAATTTGCACGTTAAAATCCGGATAAAACGAATAATTCGAATATTGTGAATGACAGAAATACCATTGCAATTTTTAAGAAGCTCATTTGGAAAACAAATTTTAAAGTAAAATTAACACATTTACGATATTAAAGCGATTTATATCAAAAATTACTCCTTGAGTGGCACTACTACCTTATTTAATAATAGTCATACTAGTTATGAAAAGAAAGCTGCACTTTTGGATGGAAGCAAGTCGCTTTGCATGGTGATAGTAGACATCATAGTAAACGATTTTTTCCGAGGATATCGAAATTTCATCCCTTAAGAAGCCGAGCGTAGCGAGGTGTTTTATGAAAATGAAAAAAATTCTATCTTTTTATTGTATCGTCCGATTTTGACAAAACGTATCTCAAATGAAAGGTATTAATTTGTGTAATTAAAAAAAAATACAAAGAAAAAAATTTAAAATAAAAGTAAGAAAAAATAAAAAAAGTAAATTTCCGTCTCGCACTGAATAACTTCAAAGAATGACAGACAAAATGTACAATGTCGATATACAAGTTTTTTTTTTTAATCGAAGACAGATAAATTTTTAGTTGAAAACTGAAGACCGCATCGAAATCAGATCAGCATTTTTTAAGATACAAGTTGCCAAAGTTGGGAAAGATCGCTTTATATGGCCACTTTGAAATTCCTTTGCCAGAAAGTCAGAAATAATATGTTTTTCGGACACAGAAAAATACATAGTAACAGTACACATCAAAATAAAATTAAAAATTCCGAGGATATTATAATTTCATCCCTTAGAACGACGAGCGTAGCGAGGTCGGTTACGAAAACCGAAAAAAAAATCTCATTTTTTTGTACGTCGTCCGATTTTGACAAAACATGTTTCATTTGAAAGGTATTACTTTATGTAACTTAAAAAAAAATATTGAAAAAAATTGGAAAAAAAAAATGTAAGATTTAAAAAAAAAAACCTTAATTTTCGTATCACACTGAATAACCGCAAAAAACGGTAGACACGGTGTATAATTTCGATATATGATTTTTTTAAATTAAAGACAAATAAATGTAGTAGTAGTAGTAAAACACTTTATTGTACCAGAAAATAATACAACACACAGGAAAAAGAGCTTATTATAAGTACAAAGGCGAACTTATCCCTTTAAGGGATCTCTTCCAGTTAACCTTTGAGCAATTGAGGGAGAATTGGAGATGGTAGGCATACAGTACAAACGGCGCAGGAAACGGATTCTAGGTAATAATAAATTATAACTTACACTAACATGCAATATATACGAATAAATACATAATATACAACTATACAAATAGCAAATGACATAAATATATAATATATAAATTAAATATATATTTACATAATAAAAGCTACAACTACAAAACCGCATACATCCAATACCTTAGTCTTCATCAGAGAGCCAAAGCTTTTTTAGATTAGCCTTCAGCGACGCGACCGACTGACACTGTCGAAGAGATAAAGGCAAGGAGTTCCACAATTTAACTGCGTAGATTGTAAACGATTTATTATAGGACCTATGTTGGTGGGGCGGGATACTCAAAGTGAGATTCACACTGGAACGGAGCCGGTGCCCGCTACCGTCAAACAAGTATTTAAATCGTTCTGAAAGATAGGGAGGGGAAGTAGGAGAAAATAAAACATTATACAGGAGAGAAACCACGTGCATGTCTCTACGGCGACGGATGGGCAGCCACTCCAGCTGGGAGCGGAAATGAGAGATGTGGTCAAATTTTCTTAAATTAAAAATGTATCTGATGCACACATTTTGCAAACGTTCGAGCTTGTCAAGTAGCTCCTCGGTAAGGTCCAAAAATGCGATATCCGCATAATCCAGAAGTGGAATCAAAAGCGACTGCGCAAGGACAACCTTTGTACGGAACGGAAGGAAGCTTTGGAGACGTCGAAGCGAGTGAAGAGAGGCAAAGAGTCGCCTGCTAATTTCAGTCACATGGGGTGCCCACGAGAGAGTCTGATCAATGACAATACCTAAGTTCCTGACGGTAGAAGAGAAAGGAATGAGTGTTCCATCGAAGAAAATTTCAGGCACTGTCACTTCAGACAACTTGGAGATGAAATGAGGACTCCCAATCAAAATCGCTTGCGACTTCTTCGCATTAACCATAAGGCCAAAAGAAGCTGCCCAAGAACAAATAGAGTCGAGATCCCGGTTGATTCGGCTTATTAAAAAATCTAAATTGTCTATGCTTGCCGCTGAGTAGATTTGCAGGTCATCTGCATAGAGATGATAAGACGAAGCAAGAGACTTCGTGATCCCATCGATAAACAACGAAAAAAGTAAAGGAGATAGCACAGCGCCCTGCGGCACCCCCGCTGACAGATCGCACCAGGAGGAGACTGTGTCATCGACCATGACCCGTTGGCGTCTTCCAAGTAGATAGTCACGGAACCAAGAAAGAGTTAAAGGAGATAGGTTATAATTACGAAGAATAGCCAGAAGAATATCAAAATCCACGGAGTTAAAGGCACTGCTGAAATCTAGGAGAACCAGAGCTGTAACCTCTTTGTTTTCTATGTTGAGGCGGAAGTCGTCAGTAACCTTAACTAATGCCGAAACAGTACTATGCCCTGGGCGGAAGCCAGATTGAAAGGGATTAAAGAGATTATGTCTGTTGAGAAACGAAGAGAGAAGTCTGTTGGCATAGTGTTCAATTACTTTAGAGAGAATTGGGAGAATAGAGATTGGGCGGTACTGGGAGAAAGAAGTCGGACTAGAGACCTTTGGTAGCGGGATCACGTTAGCAAGTTTCCAAGATGAGGGAAAGGAGCCAGAAGCAAAAGAGAAATTGATGATCTCGGCCAGGACAGGTGCGATAATATCCGCCACTAACATGATCATGGCCAGACTGAACCCATCTTCTCCGACGGCTTTAGTTTTGATGGTTCGCAGAATAGCAAGAACCTCCTGTGGTTCAATAGGGCGGAACTGAAACAGAGACGAATCGGGTCGAGGAACACTGGCTAGAAGGGAGAGAGTTCGTTGCTTAACTGAAGAGTCAAGTTCGACCGGAGAAGAACTGAAATGTCGATTAATGGCATCTAAGTCAAGGCCACTCACCGGATCTTGCTGAGTTTTGCCCACCCCAAGAGATTTGAGAAATTTCCACAGCTTTGTGGGGGGACAGTCATCAATTGCCTGGTGTATATACCGACGTCTTGCATCTCTACATGCCTTATTACAACGGTTGCGTAAGGTCATGTAAGCACTCTGATTGGCACACGAAGGATCATTTCGGAGTCTGACGCGAGCACGATTCCGCTTCGCCATGAGGGCCTTAATCTCATCTGTAAGCCATGGCGCGGGGTAGTGCTTGACTCGAGTAGGCTTTAGAGGAGCGTGCTTATCAAAGATCGCGAGCAATACGTCGTTGAAAGTTCCCAGTTTTACGTCAATATCATCAGCCAACTGTAAGGCTGACCAATCAGCCATGCGCAGGTCATCTTGGAGAGCCTGTATGTCAACGTCTAGAAGGTTTCGGCGCAGCACTATTTTATGACGCTTTTTGGGGGGACGAATTTTGAAAGAAGCGAAAATAAGGTCGTGATTAGAGAAGGCTGGTGCGTTAAATTGTCCATGCCGTGCCACTATTTCGGCGGAAGAAGTAAGAATTAAATCAAGTTGGGAGGGAGGACCATTATGTGGAAAGTGAGTGGGGCCGAGGGGTAAGATTTCAAAATTTAGGGAGGATGCCAGTGAGTTAAGCTTGCGAGACCGGTGATCGTTTTTTATGAGACACGTATTGAAATCCCCCATAATAATACGATGATCAAAGTTAGGCGATAAATCCACTAGAGCATTCTCAAGTGCATCGAAATAATTAACCATAGAAGAGGGGCTGTAAAATACTCCTAGAAGAACTTTGCTGTGATGTAAGATGACTTCCAGGAAAAGATATTCCGGAGCGTTTGAGTAGACTGCGGGAGATTGAGAAACTACTTGACAAGCTATATCGCTTTTAATATATATGGCAACACCGCCACCGCGAACTATGCTGCCGCCATTACCATCTCTAGTGCCGATTCGGTCATTTCGGAGTAGACGGTAGCCAGCTAGCGGGTATAGTGTTGACGGCAAAGAGGGCTTAAGCCACGATTCCGAGATGAGGATTGCGTGTATGTTTTTAACGTCAAAAGTGGCTAATAAATCAGGAAAGTGTGCAGGTATACTTTGTGCATTGATGTGAACAATATTGAAACTCTTCCCCGCGTTATCGAAAGTGTCATGTAAACGCTCATTCAAATCTGGAATATCGGGAGCGTCGCTAAAAGAATCGTAAGTGCTGGACGAAGACAGTGAAAAAAACTCGCTATCAAGACTTGTATTCAAAATATCAGACATCTGCGGTAAGTAGAACAAAATAAATAACTATATATGTATATAAATAATTATTATTATTATATTCCTAAAACTAAAAATGTACACTTGCAAGCAGAAAAACGTATCTAAAAAGAAATTAAGACGAAAAAAATTAAAGCTATATTCCGTAAATTCATCTCAAATGCTCGCCAGCAGCTGAACAGTCAAATAAAGCATAAATGTATGATTATAAACTAAAAACCGAATCGAAATCGAATCAGTAGTTTTTAAGATGCAATTTGTCAAAGTTGGCTTAGTTTGTTTATATGGTCGCTTATAAATTCCTTAGCCAGAAAGTCAGAAACATTATATTTTTCTCACAGTTAAAAGTATGCATAGGTAATAGACATCATAATAAACAATTTTTTACGAGGATATAAAAAATTCATCCCTTGGAAAGCCGAGCGTAGCGATGTCTGTTACGAAAAAAAAAGGCAGTTTTTTTTATTGGATCGTCTTTGTAAGGGTTTCTAAGGAATGAAATTTTTATATCCTTGTAAAAAAATGTTTATAATGATGTCTATTACCTATGCATACTTTTAACTGTAAGAAAAATATAATGTTTCTGACTTTCTGGCTAAGGAATTTATATTATAACTATTATAAGCGACCATATAAACAAACTAAGCCAACTTTGACAACTTGCATCTTAAAAACTACTGATTCGATTTCGATTCGGTTTTTAGTTTATAATCATGCATTTATTTGTCTTTAATTTAAAAAAATCATATATCGAAATTATACACCGTGTCTACCGTTTTTTGCGGTTATTCAGTGTGATACGAAAATTAAGGTTTTTTTTTAAATCTTACATTTTTTTCCAATTTTTTTCAATATTTTTTTTAAGTTACATAAAGTAATACCTTTCAAATGAAACATGTTTTGTCAAAATCGGACGACGTACAAAAAAATGAGATTTTTTTTTCGGTTTTCGTAACCGACCTCGCTACGCTCGTCGTTCTAAGGGATGAAATTATAATATCCTCGGAATTTTTAATTTTAGTTTGATGTGTACTGTTACTATGTATTTTTCTGTGTCAGAAAAACATGTTATTTCTGACTTTCTGGCAAAGGAATTTCAAAGTGGCCATATAAAGCGATCTTTCCCAACTTTGGCAACTTGTATCTTAAAAAATGCTGATCTGATTTCGATGCGGTCTTCAGTTTTCAACTAAAAATTTATCAGTCTTCGATTAAAAAAAACTTGTATATCGACATTGTACATTTTGTCTGTCATTCTTTGAAGTTATTCAGTGCGAGACGGAAATTTACTTTTTTTATTTTTTTCTTACTTTTCTTTTAAATTTTTTTCTTTGTATTTTTTTTAAATTACACAAATTAATACCTTTCATTTGAGATACGTTTTGTCAAAATCGGACGATACAATAAAAAGATAGAATTTTTTTCATTTTCATAAAACACCTCGCTACGCTCGGCTTCCTAAGAGATGAAATTTCGATATCCTCGGAAAAAATCGTTTACTATAATGTCTACTATCACCATGCAAAGCGGCTTGCTTCCATCCAAAAGTGCAGCTTTTGGCCAAAAATTCTCCATAACAAGTATGACTATAAGTAAATAAATAATAAACAAAAATATTGGGGGACATCTTACATAGATCAACCTAGCCCCAAACTAAGCAAATCTTGTACTATGGGTGCTAGGCGACGATAAGAATACATACTTATATAGATAAATACATACTTATATACACAGAAAACATCCAAGACTCAGGAACAAATATCTATGCTCATCACACAAATAAATGCCCTTACCGGGATTCGAATCCGCCGGGACCGCGGCTTAGCAGGCAGGGTTTTTTTCATGAATATTTGTGGATAATCTCATGTAAATGTATATCAATTTAACTCAATCAATCAAGTGACACTGAGTACCGTATCAAACGCTGCACTTTCATTATTGTTAGCATCCGAATACATTATAAATAAATAAATAAATTGCAAACAGAACTAAAACTGTTCAAATTTTCTGACAAAAAGAAGTCTTCTATGTATCCCGCGGCGGAAGACCTGTTTAGTATTGAACTGCAGAACAAGATGAAGTAGTTAAGCAGATACGCTTTTACATTTTATCCTTTCAAAATAGGTTGCAAGTGTTGCAACACCAAAACTTTTTCGCTGTATACGTAACGTAAGGCCCTCTGGCTAAGAACGTCTACCCGAGAGTCCCAAGTGTAACTGGAATGGAGTCACGAAGTCATCAAAGATAAGAGGTGAAAATTATTAGAGAGAAAGATCATTCAGCCTTGTTATTTAACAAAGCTAAATGGTGTTTGTAATATGTCATAGTTCTTTTTGCATTTGAATAAATCGGCAATGAAAACCTCGTAAATGCAATCTGATATTTAAACAAGGAGTAGGTAGGTAATTAGGGCTTGCAATATCGGACGATTTTCAATTCCGGAACTGGTTTTCGAGATTGGACTCCAATTCCGGAATTCCGGAACTAGTTCCGGAATTGAACAATTTTATTTGGTTTTCTATTCTGATGGGTTTTTGATGAAATAAAACAATACATTTTTATATTGTCATTTATTAAGAATCAAAAACGTGAAATACAACAACAATTAGCTGTATTTTGATCTTATTTTGATAATATACATTTAAAATTTGAGGATTATAAAATTTCAACATATTACAAGGTTCATTTTCATAATAACCTTACAAAATTGCTTTTAAAACACTGAACAAATCAAGAAGGGTAAATATTATACATTCTCAAAGTATTAAAACATTGCTATGACGTTATAGTTAAAAATAAACTCTCTTTAATAATCGTGAACAATAGATAAAACGGTGAATCAAGTAATAAAAGGTGCTTCCAAGCACTGTACCTTAATTTACTTCGCTTGTAACTTATATATAACAATCAACATTTAAACTGAAAACATTCTTCTTAAATCTCTTAATGTTTAACATTTCGTGGACAAGAGGTAAAACGGCTAAAATAATTAACTAATAAAATTTAAATCACAGAACCATAATCTTCCTAGTTAAATAAAATAAAATATTATAATCAACACTTAAAAAACAACAATCAACTTATTAGGATAAAAGGAATCATTTGACAATAACATTGGTAATACATACTAGCGTATATACTTAAAAATTAAGTACAACTCACTATTCGTTTATATTTTTCTTGCTATTTTTGTGACAACCGTTCCTCTTGAAAGAATGTTCTCAGAAACGACAAGGAATCTATCATCTTATCAGACAAAGAACTACGTATCTTAGTACAAAAGTAGCCAGCTGAGGAAAATATTCGCTCGCTTTCAACACTGGTTGGTAAAACTTGCAGAAGATAGTTGTAAGCCTCTGTCAAGTGGACTCCTCTCTCTCCTTGGTTGTCGTACATCGCTTTTTCTGCTATAACAAAACCGCGCAGGTCAAATTCACGAGCAACTGGAGTTCTGTCTTTACATTTTTCCAATTCCTTAGCAAGCTCTTCTTGGAAGGTTAGTGAACTTGTTACTGCGGCAGGATTTTCGTTTCCTGTACCTGTAGTGCCACACTCTGACAAATCTTCCAAGTCTGGGTCTGGACGTGTGTTGTTTTTGTACTTTAACAATTGTAACAAATTTACAATGATGTTACAAATCTCATCACTAGTTGGTTTTGTAAACGTGTCATCGTTTGCTGATGCATAGAAGTTTTCTGCATCGTGTAGGTAATGCAGCACTCCTGCTATCAATAACCTCCTCTCTTTTATACGTTTCCTTAGGTTTGTAGCAAGTCTCAAGCTGAGCATAGTATTTTGCTGGTCTAATTTATTTAGCATGAACTTCAAGGCTATGTCTGCTGAGTATACTGTCGCTTCGCGGCGGCAAAGGGATAAAACAGTCTGTTTCACAATGTCTAGACATTGATGCATGTCAAGCAAATGTTGCATTTCCTCTTCCGTGAATGAGTCTGTCGACTTAAAATCGATAAGTACTTTCAAAACGCAGGTTTTGATATTTAAAAATGAACCTATCATGTCACACATGCTTGACCATCTAGTTTGGCAATCTAACTGAAGCTGAATGTTTTTGTGAAACTCTTGAGTTACGTAAGCTTGCAGGGCATCCGACTTCAGAGGCGACTTCCTTATTGATTTTATTACCCGCCGCACTTTACCTATCAGTTCTTTATGTAGGAATGGATTGACTCGCACACGTGGTATTTCGACTTCAAATTGTCCATTTTCATCTTCATCTTCATCACTGCCTGTGTCAGACGTATCAGTTGGGTCTGTTTCGATATCTGTAGTCATCTCTATAACAACTTCCGTTGGATTCTTATATACAGTGTCAATCACGGCTAATTGGAGACCGTGAGCAACACAAAGTTGATGGTGTCCGTGAAAATAAGTACCCAATTTCTTCATAACACTGGCACCATCAGTCGTCAAGCTAATCACATCTTCGTCAAGAGACACGTTGAATACTTGTAAGTGATTCCCCAGTATTTCAAATGCAGCATGAGCTGGCATGGAGCCAGTTATTCTGATCAGTCCAAGGTTTTTAAAATTAAAGCCACCAAATTCTCGGGCGTGTAAATTAACGTTCATGTACCTCCTACTGCGCTGTGATGTCCATTCATCTAGTGTCACTGTAAATTTGATTCCGTCTTTCTTCATATCAAGGATATTTTTCTTTAAATCTGCTTTAATACTTTCGGCGTGATTAAATACAATTTTTGCTATAGTATTACCGGATTTCGGAAGTTCGTAACCACTTTTTTGGAATAATCGCCGCAGATCATGACTTTTACAAAACAGGTTAAATGTCCATCTAAAGCTACCATTCTCGAAACAATGGTTTCCATAGACTCATTTTCGTTCGTCTTGAAATAATCAGTCATGAGTTTTCGCTTTTTGGCTTTAGATGGTCCATCCGCTGAAGTGGCTGTAGACGTAGAAGTTCCAGGCAGGGTTTCATTGTCAGTCTCGGGATTTTCAGGAAGAGCAATATTTGGATGCTTAGATCGCAGATGTGTATGTAAACCAGTCGTGGCCCCTCCAGCAGTTTTCAATATTTTATGGCATAATTTGCACTTAGCCGACTGTCCGTCTGTTGCGCGTAGAAAATGTTTCCATATCGCTAGTGTGGATTTTGTGTATTCTGCAAATATTAATCTTTGTTCTTTCGAAAACCTGAAATTAAACGATAGTTTAATTTGAGACATTTATACTAATATTACGTAGGTATTTAATACTTGACTAGCAGTGTCGAGTAGGAAATTTAAATTAGTAATATGAATCCCTAAATATAAAGTGTTAGCAAATTATTCACGTATATAATATTTTAAGGAACGTTAATTATCATCAAAACAATTAACTTTCACTAGAAATTTAAAAAAAGCCATTTCCTATAATATTTTTTTCCTGAAGTAGAGTGAAGTGGCCTCTGGTCAGTTACTTGAATAAGAGGTACTAAAATCTGGTCAATGATTTCATAAATAATTAAATAGCAGGGTGTTAATAAACATAACAAAACCTACGATGTTTCATACATAAATATACTCCAGGAACGGAGTACTATCAGCCGTAAAAATATCTGTTAGAACCTTATACATATATGTACTGATCTAATGATTTTTATTCTTTTTATTAAAACCTAATCTTGAAAATGATACTGATCGTAGTTAAATATTATTAAAAGCATTTACAAACAAGACGTTTGGTTAATAAAAACACAGAGACTGAATTCGGATAAAATTTACTAATTGTATATTAGAGATATTAATAACTTTTACTTACATCGTCCTTCAGTTTTGCGACCATAACACTTAACTCACGGGCACGGGTAATAAACATTAAACTATCAGAAAACAACAAACAACTTTCTTTAACAAAGATTTACTTCCAACTGATAATATATTTCACTTATTAGTTGAAACAATTGAGAGCGAAAACAGAAAGAGACAATGATATAATATTAGCGGGTTAAAATTGCACTATCTCGCTCTAACTCGCCCTGGATGCAACCCTTTGGCCATAAAATACTACCTGAGTCCGAGCGGTGCCTAAAATTAAGACAATGCATGTATTTCTTTTACTTGCCGTGGTAGTTTTGTAAAATAACCATGTTAATATTAAACGTTTTCATCGAAAAATAGAAATATTTTCAATTCCGGAATTATCGAGATTATGTGTTTCAATTCCGGAACTGTAATATCGGAAAAATGGTCCGAAATTCCGGAATTTCGAAATTCCGGAATTCCGGAATGCAAGCCCTATAGGTAATACCTTTTTTAGGTAATATTCGATCTAAACGATCACAACATGACGTTTTGCCTCATATGGCAATCAGATTATGTCTCTAGCATTAAAATTCATTAATATCAAATATTAGTCAAAATTACATAAAAATAAAATCATATATCTTATGGGCAACTGAAGTCATTTCATAAAAACCGGCCAAGAGCGTGTCGGGCCACGCTCAGTGTAGGGTTCCGTAGTTTTCCGTATTTTTCTCAAAAACTACTGAACCTATCAAGTTCAAAACAATTTTCCTAGAAAGTCTTTATAAAGTTCTACTTTTGTGATTTTTTTCATATTTTTTAAATATATGGTTCAAAAGTTAGAGGGGGGGGGGGGGGACGCACTTTTTTTCCTTTAAGAGCGATTATTTCCGAAAATATTAATATTATCAAAAAACGATCTAAGTAAACCCTTATTCATTTTTAAATACCTATCCAACGATGTATCACACGCTGGGGTTGGAATGAAAAAAAAATCTGCCCCCACTTTACATGTAGGGGTGGTACCCTAATAAAACATTTTTTTCCATTTTTTATTTTTGCACTTTGTTGGCGTGATTGATATACATATTGCTACCAAATTTCAGCTTTCAAGTGCTTACGGTTACTGAGATTATCCGCGGACGGACGGACGGACGGACGGACGGACGGACAGACAGACATGGCGAAGCTATAAGGGTTCCTAGTTGACTACGGAACCCTAAAAAAGGCAAGAATGAAATAACTAAGTAACCTAACCTAACATTAAGGTTACGAACAACAGCTCAAGCCTGATTATAAAATAACAATTTCCTACGACGTGTTTTTCGTATCGTAGTACATAATTATGTTACTAATTATGAGATTTATTAAATAAAATAAAAAATATTCGAAATATCCATTTTATCCGAATATCCGGATTTTCAAATATCGAGTCGAATCATCCGGATTTCGAATTGGACGGATAATTGCAAGCCCTAACACCGAACCACCGGGCAGAGTTTCAGTATTTAGGTTTATGAAGGTTTAGTATAGGTAAGTACTTACTCAGTGGCTCATTCTGTGCATCGATCAAGTCATAAATATCATCATTAGTGCCCCTTTCACTCGCAGCAGTATAAGAACATTGGATGAATTGGGATTCTTCGAGTTCTGGGACACGGGAGTGTTGAATACTAAAAACAATTTATTTTTGTGACTAATTGCACATTTCACATCTTTCATTGTGACGTTTTTAGACTAAGGGCCCGTTGCATCAACCACATTTGACACACACATCATCGTCACGCAGCAGACGCCTATGGAACTGTCCATACAATAAAATTTAACGAATGCTTTAACGGTGACAGACGGTTTGGTGCAACTGACCCTAAAGGTCCATTGTTGATAGTAGCTGATGTAATTTCTATGGTAATTGACTATCTACAGTACCAACGACACAATTAATGGGAAAGTAGTGTATATTGTACACACGCACACGCACACGCACGCGCACGCGCACGCGCACGCGCACGCGCACGCGCACGCGCACGCGCACGCGCACGCGCACGCACACGCACACGCACACGCACACGCACACGCACACGCACACGCACACGCACACGCACACGCACACGCACACGCACACGCACACGCACGCACACGCACACGCACACGCACGCACGCACACGCACGCACACGCACGCACACACGCACACGCACACGCACACGCACACGCACACGCACACGCACGCACGCACGCGCACGCGCACGCGCACGCACGCACACACACACACACACACACACACACACACACACACACACACACACACACACACACACACACACACACACACACACACACACACACACACACACACACACACACACACACACACACACACACACACCTGAGATGACCGTACCAAGGTCAAATAAGGACGCTCGCTCTTGCTAATAGCGGCGTCCCGTCCTTATTTGACCTTGGACTGTACGACTGCCTGTAAATAAATACTTAAGCGTCGTGACATTACTTAAATTTTAAAATCGGTAAAATTGAAAGCACTAAGTTAAAAGAAAAAAACTTACTTCATTGTGGTTGTGGTGCAGAATGTTTTCGACGTATTTGTTTCGTTCGACGCCACGTTTACTCACCGCTAGTCTCAAATCAATCAAACTAAAGTTACTAAAGTGATGGCCGTGGCCGATACCGCTTGCACTGTTCGTTCAAATTCTTGGAAATAGAAAAACCGAAATAATTTCGTTCCTGCGAACTGTTCTTTAAAGAACGTATCATTTAATTCCGTTCCCGCGAACTGTTCTTTAAAGAACGTATCATTTAATTCTGTTCTTCGGAACAGTTCTCACTCATAAACGTTCGTTCACTGAACGAAAAAGAATACCGGTTAATGGAACCAGAAACGCTAAAGTAAAGTTCTCGGGTCAACGTACGGAACCGTTCCGAAAAAAATACCGGTATCCGATCCCTGGTCTCAACGACTGCAATCCCGGAGTCGATATCGAAAGGACGCGATTGCGTTGACGATGGCTAAACGGGTTTTCGGATTTACCCGATAGATGGAGCAATTTAAAACGACATCGACAGTACAGACTGCAACCCGACCCGACCGCCTGCCAACTATTTTTTAGAAATAGAAATAGAAACAATTTATTCATGACATACAATACAACAGTGAAACAAAAAACCAAAAAAGAAAAACAGAAAATTATTTACACAAAATCATTACAAAAAGTAGGTAGGTACATACATACATTCACGCCTGCGAGTGATAGGCAGAGATTTCGGATTTTCTTTTGCTACGACCCAGATAAACCACTTTCGCTTCACGCACTTTCATAACGTTCCTCGTACAAGCTCGTCGGTTTGTTTCGAGCTGAATCCCTCTGTCTCCGTCTCCGCAAAAAATAGTTGGATCGGCAGTAAGTACAAAGGAAATAGTTCGATAAAAAAAAATTTAATATTCATATCTCATATCACATATTTGCATGAATTTCATAAACACTTTTTTAGCATGTACTACAAAATTACATATTACAGCTATTTTTTTTTGTACAAAAGCATGAAGAACCCTGGTTTCGTATGATCGACTCTTGATCATGTTAAAAGCAAAAGAAAAAACTATATGTATTTGTCCTGGCAGGCAAGCATGGTCGCGCAATAAATGATAAAACATCAGGCCGTCCCTATTGCACTTACAAATAGTGCGATAAGGACGGCCTGATGTTTTATCAATTATCGCGCGACCATACTTGCCTGCCTGTTCAAGTTAATGCAGTATCTAAGATACGCAGTCTTCGTCACGGGCTTGGCTCACTCGATAAAAGGTTTGCCTCTTGCAGAAGCCTTGATCAGTGCACTTTAGGAGCCACTGACTTTGACAATTCATTCGAGAGCATTTTGCATGCTCGCGCGGGAGCGTCATGCTCGGTCGCGAGCACACTTTGGGAACCACTGTTCTATGCAATCCTTACAGTAGTGGGAACACTTTGGGAAGCACAGTTCTGTACGTTCCTTTGAGCGTTTAAATTACAAATTTGCCTTGTTTGTAATCAAAAAATAAGGAAGTTAATAGAGATAGTTTTAAAAATCTGTTTATAATCGTAGTCATCGTAGTCGCGAATTAGCGAGATGATAGGAACATCAATTACTATGAATTAGTATTCATTTTTGTATACAAAAGGAAATCAAAATGAGCTATAATTTCTATATAATATTTAAAAAAAAATAATCCCAATAAGGCCTAATAGTTACCCTTCGGTTTAAAAAGTCAGATGGTAGTCGCTTCCGTAAAATTAGTACCTATGCCAAATCTTGGGATAGGTTGCCAAAGCGGACCCGGGGCTCCCATGAGCCGTATAATGCCAGGATAACGCAAGAAGAATGATGATGACGATAAGATTTTCAAAGACTTACGCAATAATCTCATCTAGGTATTTTTGAACCATTCTAGAAAGTCTAGAATATTGTGTAACAAGGACTATTCCTTGGAGTGGTGGAGTAATCCCCGTAATCTGATAGACCCGGTTATCTGACAGCTTGTCTGCGCAGATCTGACGTAATTACATAATCACGTTAGACAAGCGCGCTGGCTCTCTAGTTTCAGCAATATACCTACGTTTAAGGGACCAACTGACTATAGTTCGCAAATCGCTTTTTCGTTTTTTTTTATACATGAATACGGTCGATCATTCTATTTGGATAATTTGGATATGATTTTTTTTATGATATAGGCACAGCAAAAGGGAATGTACAAGTTTCTAATGGGGTGGCAACGCGCATGTGACACTGTTTGAGTTGCAGGCGTCTATAGGTTACGGTGACCGCTTTACATCAGGCGGGCCGTATGCTTGTTTGCCACCGACGTAGTATAAAAAAAAATAGGCAGCAAACGAGCAGACGAGCCGCCTGATGGGAATCACTCATCGCCGCCCATGGACATAAGCAACATAAAGGGAGCCACTTATACGCTTTCGACCTTTGAGAATGCTGTTTCTTGAAGAACCCCATGTCATAGCGCATGCATTGGATCATTCTGTTTGGATCATTTGTCAGCCGATCATTTGGATCATTCTAGATAGTCTATAATTTTGTGAAACAAGGAATAGTGGTGGAGTAATCCCCGTAATCTGATAGACTCGAGACTCGGCTGTCTGACAGCTCTTGTCTGCGCCGATCTGACGTAATTACATAATTAAGTTAGATTAACGCCGGGTCTCTAGTTTGAGCGATATACGTTTAAGGGGCAACTGACTATAGTTCGCCGATTTTTAACATGTCTACACCCGATTGTAAATCTGCCTGCATGCATGCTAACCAGGCTGATGCAACTAGGAACAAAACAATTTTTTGTATGAAATTTGTAATCGATAACATTGCCAATATGTTGCCAATAATTAAAAAAAAGAAAACGTCTCTGCTATTTTTCTGTCAAGTTCAAATTCGAGGCATCTGTCAGTTTGATTCATTTACTTGTGATGGAGTCCTCCGTGTTTTGGTGAAATATTTTGTTAAAATTCTTTTTATTTGGTCTGAACTGAACTAAAAAGTGAACTGTGATCAAAGTGCCACCGTGTCACAATGCAGCGACTGCAAAAATGTCGACTGAAATATGTGGCAAACGAAATAATCGCCAAAATGACCAAAAACGGAATTTATGGTGAAATTTCCATTAGCTGAAGACCTGAGTATTAATTTAGATACCTTTGATCTTATTTTTGTGCAGCAGGCTATAAATCTGTCGAATATTAGATATTTCATATCAAGTTATACTGTTGGCTAGGAATGTACTAGAACTATCGATAACTATAATCTTATTAGTAAATCTAATATGTACATAATTAAAGAAAATAGTTATGTGTAATTTCATGACAACTTACAAGTGATGGACTTTAATTTATTATTGAAGCTTTTCAATGGAAATTTACCTATAATATAATTAATATTCATTGTTAATAAAGTTATATCATTAATGAAGGGTTGTTAATAATTGGATGCCAACAAATATTATTTATATGGAAATTAGCTATGCTGCAGCTGATCATCTAATGAGCAAGTTTGCTCGGTTGTTTAATGCTGTATGATTTCAGATGCAGGCAGTGGGTCAAATTTCTGGGGAATGAAGTCCTACCTTCCCACGTCTTCTATAGTGCCGTCTTCCGGGTGTTTGTAGTATTATCGTAAGACTCGTTGACCAACGAAACGTCGTAATTAAACGCAATACAATCTGTTTGCATTTTTTTATTTCAACTAATAAATTCGCGTCCACATTTAAGCCTATCCATGCATTAGTCTACTGAATCAAATATTATACATAAATAATATACAACTTAAATGTGGATTCGACCTTTCCCTGACTTCGAGTAAAGTACATTTTGCGTGGAGCCTACGTTTCAACCCTCTCAATTTTATGGTTTACCCTTGAATCGCCGACAGACACTTGTTCGAATATTATTTCAAAGACAATGTTTCAAATAATTTCATTTCATCGACAGTTCATATCGTAGAACAATCGATACAAGTAAAATCAAACCGTAGACTTTTATTTCGTAGATTAGTTATTCCGAGTATACTTTATATCGTGGTATTTCGTTTCGTGTTTTTTCATTTCATTTTGTTTCACATTAAATACAATACGCATAATATCATTTCAATTATAATTTTTTCTAAAATTTTACATATTGTAAACTGTTTGTTTGGTCACAGTTCTAACATAACCTAAACCTACTTTTGTAAAAAGGTTCGTTGTTGTGTAGGGTCGCAGTTTCAAAACTAGCCTAAACCTACTCTGTAAGCCGTTTGTTTCTGTGTGTTCACACACAGTACTAACGTAACCTAAACCTACTCTGTAAATTGTTTGTTTTTGTGTTTGGTCACATTCTAACCTAACCTTAACCTATATGTATGTATAGAATAGACCGTTCTTTGATGTGTAGGGTCGCAGTTCTAACCTAACCTAAAACTCTGCAATACGTTTGCTTCTGTGTAAATCACAGATCGAACCTAGATGTAGATGTAGATGTAGTGTAGGGACGCCTGGCCGGATACAGGCGGGCTGTCGATCGCTGGTGCGTTCATTCAGCCCAATTCCCTGGAGTTGGAGCTGCAGGTTACTGTCCTGGCTGCTCTCCCACACTTCTCTCCTCAAATCTTCTTGTTTTCCTGCAGAACAGAAGGACATCTTTAAGTTTGACATCCTTGAGTTCATCTTCTCCCAAATTGTCTCTACCGAATGTTTCATGTCGCGGTGCCGCATACATGATACATTCTGCTAGTAGGTGCAAACTAGTCTCCTCCTTACCACAGTGTGGACAGGACTCGTCACTACTGATACCTATTATCTTCATATGTCTGTTAAGAGTGTTGTGTCCCGTTATGATACCGGTCAACATTCTTAGACTGTTCTTACCTAGTTTCAGAAGATACCTAGCTCTCCTTTGGTCTCTACCTTCTATCATCATCTTCGTTTGTCTGCAACTGGTCTCTCTTTCCCAGGCTCTTTGTGCTTCCATCTCTTTTATCCTCTCAATGACTCCTTTCGTGACGTCAGCTGACATAGGCAGAGCCGGTTCCGGACCCAGGAATTCTTTTTGTGTGTGGTCACAATCATAACCTTACCTAAACCTAATTTAAAAGCCATTCGTTTTTTTTCGTCGTTCTAACCTAACCTAAACCTACTCGGTAAGCCGTTTGTTTCTGTGTGATTAAAATTCTAACCTAACGTAAACCTACTCTGTAAGCTGGTCGTTTTTGTGTGTGGTCACAGTTCTAACCTAACCTAAACCTACTTTAGAAGCCGTTCATCGTTTTGGATTTAGCATCGCAGTTCTAACCTAACCTACTCTAATATAGGATTTAAGCCAATGTTCATAGTATAATTATGGACGTATGTGATGTGTCACGATAAAATCGACAATTTGAAGTTTCCTAGAATAGAAACATCTATAAATGTGTAGTACGACAAATTAAAAAGTTTTGTAAAAATACGTCGAATAAATGAATTGCGATTTTTTGTAGTTCTGCTATTTGAAGTACTTTGAAATGAATCAGTGATGAAGAAATATTAGTTGAATAGTATTTATATCAACTAAGAAAATTTCAAATAAATAGTAGTTGAAACAAAATTACTCGAAACAATTTTACTCGAACTAAACTTTCGACGATTTATTGTCGATGAAGTGATATTCGATGAAAAGTTTGTCGGCGAAACAAGGGTACACCCAATTTTATCGATATCGATAACAAACGCAAGCATGTAGCGTCCAACCCTATTTGACAGATCTCTGACACATGACACTGTCATGATGACAGTTCTTTGTCGTAAATTGTGGTAATGATTTTCTTAACAAACTAATACTAACTGACTTCACTCGCTAGTATGGGAGTCCCGACTCTTAAAACGTAGTGATTATATTCTCTTTGCTGCTAACAACATGCGTGTCAAGAAACGTCAAAATTATTGTATTGGCTACCGAGTGGACGGATATGTTTCGGAGTAATTTTCCATCCGTAAACATGTAATGGATTCGATTCCCTCGTAGAGTCTTGTCTGCGAACAATGTGACGTAATTACGTAATAATTATAACATCAACATGACACTAATCTTTAAATCAAAAAGGTTTACAGATCAATAAATCCGTGCGTGATAGTACATTACGATACAAGTGCGCCATGAAATGTAGGGTGTTACTGGAGGTAATGACAAGTCAAGGCTCAGGGAATTACTGTACATTTTATTCGAAGACACATAGGGTTTATATACTAGGGTATTTACCTAATTATTAACTACTGTAAAAGTTATCATGATAGTAAGTGGTTACGATTGTACTTGATATAATATCTTATTGTTGATTTAAAAATATATATTTTTCCATTGCAGTCTATCTATGTGTGGGTGTATGACGCTGCTATGATTGTGACCTCACTACACTTGTATGAATAAGTTCCCAAAGTTCTCAGTTCGCGAAATCAGTTCCCGATAACCAAGTTGGGAGCGGATGCCACCTGCAGGAAGATGCGCTGAGGCAAATAACTTGCAGTCTCTTCATTAAAAGTTGGAAATGCTCGTGTGCTGATCAAATCTTTACAGTGTGCGTAGCTGAATGCACAAACGCTCACGAAACGAAACGCTCATAGATATCTATCTCTATCGCTCTTGCGTATTGGCGGGACAGAGCCAGACTACCTTTCCTTTCGCGACGATTCGTTTTCGTTTCACGTCGCAGAAATGCCATTCAAATGCATGCATAAACTCACGCGTGTATTCAATAACGGGGTAGGCAGAGCATATATTATGAAGCTTCTCAAGTTTCAGTGCCATTCATGGCAAGTACAGGATTGAAAAAAAAATGAAATTCTGATATCCTCCTTAAATGAGTGTCAAAAATTACAATTGCATAAAAAAACTAAAATAAACTAAAATACTTCAGGCGATAAATTAAAACACGACAAATAAAAATAATAACAAACTAAATGAGTATTTTAAATTGACACGAGTGACTATGAATATGAATATCAATGAAAAATAATATGACTCGGTTCGAAAGATCGGCTTACCTACTTAACATTTCGACAACCATAATCGTTTGGGGTACTGTTCACGTTTTCATATAGGTAATTAATGTTATTTTCTACGAAGTACTTATACGCCATAAGGTAAAGTATTCTAAAACATTATAAACTCATGGTAGGAGCTGTACATATAAGTAATAAGCTGATACATATAAGTTTGCAGTCTCTTAATTAAAAGTTGGGAATGCTCGTGTCCTGAAAAAGGGGATTCGCATGGGACGGGACGAAATTACGAACGAAAAATGTGTTGAAGAGATACAATGGTTTCGGAAGCACATATGATTTGTTTTTGAAAAAAAGTTATTCAATAGATACAATGGGAATACAGCGGATGATTTTGGATATAAATAAAAAAAAATGAGATTAGGCAAGAAGTTTCGAATTGTGAGACAACATTATTCGAATGAGAAGATTCGAATTTTAAATGGTTTGGTTCTTAGGACCTTATTTTAAACAAACAATCCCTTCGGAATAATATTTTCTTGCTACAATACATCATATAAACGCAAGAAAATAAAGTAAAAATATTCTAAAAGTTTTCGCAGCTAATGTCCCTGAAATATGACAAGGTTCCAATATGAAGGCCCTTCGCAGTCGATACACCCTTTTCACACCATTTATCAACGGGGCAGGTGCCGCCGATTTCTCGCTGACGCCCCGCATCCCTGTTCGTAAATTCGTCATTTTTCAACTTTATTATAAAGGCAATAAAGTTTAGGGTATTGGCTTTTGCTCAGATCATTTCTAACATCCATAACACCTGCCGGTTCATGTCACCCTGGTAACATGAACGGATATCACATTACGGCAAATGACCATATGAAATAGTTTCATTTGTTACAAATATAGGGCCATTAGGGCCAGGGAGATCAATGGCAAACACGTGGATAGACTGTAGAGAGCACACCGTTATTTGTAAGTAGGTATGTATTTTGTAAAACTAATACAATATGTATTGTATAAAGTAGGAATCATTATAAGATATTTTAAGTAAAAAGTTACAATGAGAATTTTGACAATATGATTTGAAGTTACGTATTTTTTTGCGTAATCTTGTCCGGGTTTTTGGGTTAATCAAGGTACTTTTTTGATTGATTACTCTTAACATATTTTTAAAATACGCATTCTAATGATGCATAATACCAGTTGAGATCTTCTGTAGATTTAGAATAAAGCACATTTAAACGATCATTTATATTGTATGTACTTATATTCTTACTTGAACGAATACCAAATCTTTTCATAAAACATGTTCAGTTCAGTTTTTAAAATTAAATGGCTTCAGTCCATTGGGACTATTTCGCCAGTGTCAAGGTGATATGAGCTAATATTAGTACAACATGTTATCAATGTGATTTTAACGCCACTAAATTACCAATACAATCTCGAATGTTCGATTCCTCCAAACTTATTTGAAAAACGAACGAAGTTTGCGCACACATCCCCGAAGCACGAAATAAGGAAAAAACACGTTGAACTGGAAAGCTCCGCCGGCGCGGCGTGTGCACGTAATTTTGACAGTCGGCTGAGCACGCCTCCTCCTCTGTACTCGTGTAGACAGCTGGTTCATATTACTGCATTTAACGGGGTACACATCTGGGATATTATCTAATATAGCCGGCAATAAGTAAGGCTGTTGAATAAAGCTGTTTGCTCGTAAAGATTACACATTACAAAACAAAGTCCCCCGCTACGTCTGTATGTCTATTTCTTTGTTGTCTCACGATACACTCAAAAACAAAAACTACGGTATAATTTACAGTTTTGTTGAAATCGGTTGAAATATTACGATATTTGCTAATGAAGTCGGAAATCACAGTTCAAACGAAATCTTTGAAATTTGAGAAAATTCAACACAATGTTATTATTTTATTATTTATTTTATTATTTATTTATTGGAAAACCAACAGCACATGAAACATGATAACAGACATGTTTGGTGATTTTTTTAATTATTTTAAGGAAAACTTAATATAATGGGTCGCTAGTTATTTTATTGTCGACGAAATATAATTTGACCCGATTCGACATATAATACAAGTTATTCGAAATATCGGGTCACTTAACATTTCAAGAACCATTAGTACTTTTATAAAGTTTTACAGTACAACAATGTCGCTCCACGCTATCTGTTTGTCCCTGTGTATACTTTGATACTTAAAAATACGCAACGGAATTTGATGCGGTTTTTTCAGTAGGTAGATACAGCGACTCAAAAGCGGATGAACTGTGTGAGAGATGATATGAAACGAATGCAAGTGAATGATGTGATGACGTCCGATAGAGGTGTGGAAGAAAAAGACATGCTGCGCCGACCCCAAATTGCGAAAAGGTCAAGCGAATGATAATGACATCAGCGACTCAAAAGGGGATGTACAATACCCGTGCTAGTGCCTGACATAGCCAGCAGTAAATAAGACACTTAATAAAGCCAGCTCATAAGATCAGTTTAAAATTGTGATAAACGCGGTATCTAGAGACTTCATTTGTCACTGCCGCCTCGAACCAGGAGCCCTGACGCCATATTAATCATGCTCTGACACTACTTATGAAGATAACTCACGCCCGAGGGACCTTTATTACTGAGATTAAGGAGTTTTCGCGAAGAGGCAGGATATACCTAAATCGTGAATCCGTCTATTTGTATCGGGGTAATTGGGATAGCTAGAACACTTTTTGTGCCGTTTCAAGCAAAAGAGACCACATCGTCGGTTATCGATAAGATTGACTCCTTATTAACGCTTTTATACAAAATAACGCTATAGAGTCTTTTCACATTATCCAATCCGATATCGGATTGTATGAAAAATGGCAGACAAAAATCAAAGACGGTGCCTTTAATACCTAAATAGGAGGTTCTACATCTGATATTGGATCGGATAATGTGAAAACGCACTTATTGTCAGACAATAAATATCCTTTTGATCGAAAATACCACCAGCAACATAAATAAGGAAACGAAAAAACTAACAAATTAGTTGACACTCATGCTTGGTGAAGAATCACTAACTGATTTGAAACATGTCGCCAATAGCAATAATAATAAACGGTAGTTTCATTGTTTACAACATGTTTCCGTTCAATGTTTACAACATGTCTCTCAGAGGTTTCATTTCTAGGTCCAAATAGTTTTTCTAAAAAATCTGCTTAATCAACACCAATTGAAGGTCATCGGGAGCTGTCGGCCTTACAATATCTCCGAGCATTGAGTCAGCGATCGACGGGGCGGACGAACAAATAGCGTGGCGGTAAATCATCGCTCAGCAAATTGTTTCTGAGCAAAATGGAACTTCTTTGCTTTTTTGTCGACGTTGGGACTTCTCTTTTGAAACATTGCTGCAATTAGGAGAGACGATGAAAACCTTTATTTTTAAAATACCTTCGTAAACTTGAGAAACATTATTTTCAGCAACCTGAAAAAACTTTCTTGACACGTTCAAAAACTTATGAGATATAAATTTTAACCACTTATGGGACAAAGTAAACTAACGCCTTTTTTAACTCCTTTCTCTATATTGATGTGACTTTGAATAGTAAATAAGTGCAATAAAGTCAATTTACATAGATTTTGTCTTTCCGTGTTGGTGTAGGGGTAAAACATTTTGTGTTTCTCTTGGGGGCCGATTTTTGAGTCTCACGGCGTTCGAATTCAGAAAATTGTCACTGAAAATAATAGGCAATTCACCGTTTTCAACCGGTATTTTAGTGATAGTGAGACTCAAAAATCGGCCCCTTGGTGGCTAATATGTTTAACCCTTTTGGGAGCTACTTCCATTTCTATCAAAAGAAGTAGAAAAGGAAATCACATCGCAATAAGATCAGAAACATCGGTTACGAATCCACTAGGCCTGCAGAAATCCGAGTACGTTCGTATTATTTATCGGAGAAATTTCATCTGTGGTGTTACCTTGAATGTTTGACGTTTTACATACGTTTTTCAAAAGCACGTTAACTCTTGGTTCTATTAACCTTTTGAACGCTTAGCCTCTCCGACTAGCCGTCAAAATGTAGCCATTGTAGCCTACACGCCAATACCTCTACTAGTATTATTATATTATTATTGAGAGCCTGCGATGTCCCACTGCTGTGCAAAGGCCTCCCCCGCTTTTTCCATTCCTCTCGGTTTTGTGCAATCCGCGGCCATTATTTCAAAAAGGAGTCTAACTCGTTCCGCCATCGCATACGTGGTCTGCTGGGTCCCCGTTGTGGCCTGGGCTGCCACTCTGTTGTAATCTTGGCCCATAGCTCGTTCGGCATTCGCTTGCAGCTTGGCCGCTGACTATTTTTGCTTTGGAGCGCAGCGTGGTGTTCCGGATAGACCCACTAACTTTAACTACTAGTAAGTAAAAAAATAAACCTTATCGTTCAGCAGGACAATTGCTTTGACAGCGTCCACCATAGCAACATTAGGTGTTGCTGGCGTCGTGGGCACGACACCACACGACGCCTTTAAGCTTTCTTGGCGGTCTTAAGGTTAAGTAACCGTGGCAGCGACTGGCCGAAGACCGACCCATGTGACGTCCTGTTGTTCATAACGGTCAATCCAAGCACGACAATGCCTGGATTTACTTTATTTTTGAGTGAAAAACGCATGAGGCGTCGCGAGCAGGCCTCGCGCGCTATTTATTGTCGTTTTGAATGCAATGTCATGTCATTTTCTGTGACGTTTGTACAATCGAGTAGCGTAGTCTAAAATGACAAACCTGTGGTAGGGGCTGAGCGTGTGCGCTTTCTTTACCTTGATAGTCAGACCCCAATAAAATCACCATTTTTATAACCGGTTCACGGGCTCATAACTAGAGACGCCACACACATTCGGCGACTGCGTTTCTTTACCGAATATTCGTCCTTTGATAAATTGATATATGCCAAACACCAAATAGGTATTTTATATCTTATCTTCCTTGTGATTTTCAGTATTTTTTGTTCTGAAATGTATCAAAAAGATACATAGATAAGATACCCTAGGAAAATCTTTGTTGATTTAAATAAGAACATCATTTTTTAAGCACTTTTTTTGTTTCTATTTGGTTCACTAGTTCAAAACAAAGCAAAACCAAGCAGTTTTCATCCAATGTGGCACTAAATACAATTGCAACTGTTATGGGAAAATTTCAGAAGCTGAATATTCGGCACGTTGACAAATGTATATTTTTTTTATTTGCTGTCGTAATAACTCCTGAGGTAACTGAAGTTACGTTTTTTACTGAAGTTGTTTGACGCGACGACTGTGTTGTTAATATTACCACATTTTTTATACTGGATTCGATTCACTAGTCTTAAACAAAAATATGCATAGCAAATGTTGTCCTTTGATAACATGCAGTTTTATAAAATTCGATTCAAAATGTACAATTATTATGCAGAATTTTTGGTCGCCGAATATTAGTCGCTTTGGCCGACACAGCGGGCGAATAAATTAATTATTCGGCCAAAATTACTATTCAGGGCACCTCTACTCATACCCCCCTCTTTATTTAACGCCCGAGGCACATCAACGCGGATTTACGGCCTTCTTAACAAGTTCCATTGTTATTTCATTTTATTTGCCCCGGCTCGTGGTAGCGCTGCGCGAGTTACGACGTCTTTATACGCGCACTTGACTACTTATGGGTGATTTGAGTTGCTAGTCAGTTGCCATGGTTACGATTCTCTGGATCACTGTGGACATTTTAGGGTCGGATGCACCAAACCGTCTGTTACCGGATTTAACTAGCGTCGCAGGATGCCTTCTATATGACTACCGAAGTAAGGTACAGCGGGGCAAATCTCGACTGGAGGGCAATAGTAACTAATCCATTTTTCCATTATTACACTATGATGTTGAATTCTACATGAATCCACTGAACAAGCCTACCATATATAACCGGTGGACAGTCTACTTCATTTGCAAACATTGTAAAACATGGAAAAATGGACGAATTACATTTGCCCCCCGGTCGAGATTTGCCCCGCTGTACCTTATTTATAAGTAAGTAGGTACATATAACTGTCGAAACTATAAACTCCGTAAGTCATATAAACGATCGGGGATCGGCCGGTGTTGCCCCGCGGCAGAGATTGATTGCCCCGCTTTACCCAGATAGCGGAGATCCACGCCAAATTGCCATGTTGATTGAAAATAGTAGGAGTGTGCAACAAAAATGTAACCAAAACAATTCAGGAACGCCCTCTTAAATTTTTAAGAAGGAACTAACGCAAATATTAATATGTTTTTTTATAACGAATTTCACGTTTTATTCAAGGGCTACGCGTATTGCCGCTAAAAATTCTGATACCCTAGGACTTTATTTGCAACGGCAGACAATTAAAGCTGCCTCTAGTTGGCAGAAAAAGTTTGATAGATATTTTTTTTTATTTATTTTTTTATGAAATAGGCAGCAAACGAGCAGACGAGCCGCCTGATGGTAAGCAGTCATCGCCGCCCATGGACATAAGCAACATCAGGGGAGCCAGATATGTTTTTTTTTATCATAATACTGTGCACACCATTGCTGTTTGACGTTGCACACGTTGACATTCTCACACAGATTGACTGAATCCCACGGTAAGCTCAAGAAGGTTTGTGTTGAAGGTTTCTGCTGTGAAAAGGCATACTATAGCATCGATGAATGTATATTATCTATGTAATTGTTAAATTAAAATGATAATTCACTTTATAATTTATATTTTTTAAACATTGCGTATAAATATGACCTGTAAAATACTTTTTTACCAATAAAGATCTGTATTCTGTATTCTGTTGTGGGTACTCAGACAACGATATATATAATATATAAATACTTATATACATAGAAAACATCCATGACTCAGGAACAAATATCTGTGCTCATATCACAAATAAATGCCCTTACCGGGATTCGAACTCGGGACCGCGGCGCAGCAGACAGGGTCACTACCGACTGCGCCAGACCGCTCGTAAGATAAGCTAAGCTAGTTGTAGATAGTAGTCAATGATAAGCTAGTGATGCCTCCTAAGGCACTGGTCCCATCGCGAGCTAGTAAGTTATGAGCTATCGGCTATAAAAACGAACAAAAGATAAGCACTCCCGTGCAAATAAAAGAGACACGGCGATTTTGATAGCTCACCGCTGGGCGAGTAACTATAAACATCGCCGTGTCTCTTTTATTTACACGGGAGCGACTATCTTTTGTTCGTTTTTATAGCCGATAGCTCATAGCTTACTAGCTCGCGGTGGGACCAGTGCCTTAAGGGTTAGACATAATTATCATAGCTAGAATTTGACTGGTGGTAAAAGGAAAATACCGCGCGACAACCGTTCCGTCGCAAGTTTCTTACCGGTCACCACATTATTTTCTTTCTATGTATAAGTTTATAGTCTATTTATATATTCACGAACCATAACGTGGTGATTGTTACTGAAAACAACGTAGGATAAACCAGTTGCGAGCTTTTTTATTTATTGATACATATTTTCAGTGTTTCCCATCCGTTACCCATCGCCATGTTTCAAATCGGGCCCTCCAGCTCCAGTAGTTAGCGAGTCGCTTTCAATTAGTCCCGATGAATAGCGATTGCTCCGCCGGGACCTAACGAGCTCACCTTTGACATTTTGCAGCGTCATCCACGAAAAATGCGTCGAGGTTTTTCCAGTACATTTTTCTACATTGAATGGGGACATAAAGGATAGTGAAATGTGTAGAACATTTGCTATTTTTTGCTAGGCCAGACCGGTCGTCATTTTGGTCAGATTTTCTATAATAGGTATTTGAAAAGTTCTGTCGTTTTCTACATGATTTAATTACGCTGTCACATTTTGTTTTTCAAAACAGTGACATTAGTCAGTGTATTCGCTTGGAATTGCCGATTATTGATAGAAGATTTTTAAGTTTCATTTGGTAATTGTCAAAATTTTGAAACAGGCTATTTTATTAATTGAAACAATAAACATATTTTCAGTGTTTCCCATCCGTTACCCATCGCCATGTTTCAAATCGGGCCCTCCAGCTCCAGTAGTTAGCGAGTCGCTTTCAATTAGTCCCGATGAATAGCGATTGCTCCGCCGGGACGTAACGAGTTCACCTTTCACATTTTGTAGCGTCAACCACGAAAATGCGTGGAGGTTTTTTCAGTACATTTTTTGACGTTGAATGCATACAGGATAGTGGAGTGTGTAGGACATTTGCTATTATGGGTTGAAGGAGAGTCTGTATAAAATCGATATAAACTTCTAAGTGTAATCCTTCTAACCTTAAATATGAACTGTATGTCCCATACAGGATAGTGGAGTGTGTAGGACATTTGCTATTATGGGTTGAAGGAGAGTCTGTATAAAATCGATATAAACTTCTAAGTGTAATCCTTCTAACCTTAAATATGAACTGAATGGTCAAAATAGCCATTTTATGATTTTCGCGGTTCTATTTCACCAAATATTGTTTTTTAATTGCAATTTGAACGCGTTAGAAAACTAAAAGAATCACCCAAATTACTATTAGTATGTCTAAAATGTTTGAAAAGTTTTGTTGATTTCTCCATGATCAAATTACATAGTCACATCCTCTATTTCAAAACAGTGACATTATAGTCAGTTATTTAGTGACAAATGTCACTGTTGTAAAATAGAGGATGAGAATATGTAAATTGTCGGTTTAAACATATTGATAGAAATGTTCAGAAATATTTAGTTCCAGTTGTCAATTGTCAGAATTTTGAAACAGTCCTCTGGCGTGATAATACTGACCGACATAAAACATTCCCGAATTTCGTGGCGGATTAAAAAAGAAGGATGAATTTCAAATAACCCACCGGAGACTCGTTAAAACTTGACCTCTGACATTAAACAAACTCATATATGCGGGAAAGTCATGCGAATGTCGGCATTAATTATGAGCCGCGTCTCATGTTTGTGATTAATTCACCAGGGGATCATGCCGGGTAATAGAGTAGCATGTATTGATTATGATACTAGCGTAATTGGGATTGGCTTACGGTGAAACTAACTGAAATCATAATTAAGAGTATCTCAGCTGCTTAAATAGTCGAAGGCAGTGGCTAAGATAATAATTGTTAGCCACTCTTATAAAGCAATATACTTATTGTAATAGATACCAGTAAAAAGGCCCTAGGAAAAAAAGTCACAGCATTGCCATACAATATTAAATTTACGACTAACGGCAATTCAAATAGCCGGAATTTTTTTTTTCAATCATAACCGCAGAAACGAAATCAATGACCTGTATTTCGAATTCGACTTCTTTCATTTGAAAAAAAACTGTGTTAAAAAAACTAGCTTACATATAGCTAGTTTTTTTAACACAGTTTTTTTCAAATGAATTCGATATCAGATTATCTAAAACAATGTTACTGACTAGTAACAGAAGTTGGCAACCATTTCCGCAAGCGGGCAAGCTAAACGAAACAGTTCCCAACTTGTATCATCCGATCGAACTTCACTGGAATCGGGGAAGTTCAATCCTGCTTTCCTGGTACCAATTAACTGGGGATAACGTTTGGATTGACAAATTTGATTTGACAGTTTCCAATATTTTAGCGCAGTTTCAACACTTTCAACGTGCTGACAATTGTCGCAACAAAGGGAAAGAGGAACAGAATGAAATAATAGATCATGAATTTGATTTTAATTATAGAAAGTAAGCACGTTTTCCAAAAGAACCAGCACAGAGATGAGTTTTTGTTAGGGACGTTTTAAAGCATTTTTTTAACATTTTTAGTACATTTATGTATAAGCAGCTTAAATAAATTGTATTCTAAATCTTGTAAACTTACTTGGCTGGCGCGATAACCCAAAATGAGTTTTGGCCTCCAGCTCACGGAGGTAAACGACAGTGATAATTTTCATACGCAAAATAAGTTAAGCAAAACCATGCAAAATGAGATGCATTTAATTAATCAGTGTAAATGTAAAGTCACGTCATATCTACCAGGCGACATCGCACTGCATTCAAATTCACATCTACGCTTTAAGTTAAGACATGCATATCGTTTCATTCACAATGACGCGCACATTTGTCAAATCTAACCTTTAACGCCATGAGAATACGAACCAAGGCACTTGATATCGTAGATGACACATACATGGCACACAGGTGATACATATCCAAGATGCCGTTCACAATCCCGACACGAGAAGCGATTTCGGAAATTAATTCGCCATTATTAAACGGTTTGCACCCGGGGTTGCGCACCCCTGAGATCGAATTGAAATTAAATATGGATTTGATTGGCGAGCTACGCTCACGGTTATGCTCAACATGTAAAAAAAGCCGTATCCACCATTGAGAAACACGTTCAAAAATTTACCGTATCACAGCGTAATAAAACCTAAGTTCCAACTGGTTTTCCAATAGCAATTATGACTGTTTATTGTTAGAGCAAGTGAAGGTTCTACGAAGGGGTAACCAATTGTGTACGCAATACAAGCACTCGATACTGATTTGAATCGTATTTTATTTCTATTCGAGAAGTTTCCTAGTTTTGCATTTTTTTTCGATTTTGATATATTAATGTCTATTAATACCATTTGTTAGATAAATAAAAATTTGATTTTACAACATGTCAATATGATATTTAGAGACTACTTATACATCTTTTATTAAATTACTTTAGTTGAATTCATATCATTGCAATCTAAACTGTAATGTTGACATGCAAAAGTGCCCTGTACTAGCTGAATAAATGCTTTGAGCTTGTGTACATCAACCAATCCTTATTAAATTTTTGACTAGATGAAGAAGCGAGATTGTGAAGAGTAGCTTTACCGCAGACCATAGACAAATACATAATCATAACCATAATCATAATCATAATCACCCCGCGGGGGCAGCTTGTGGCGAGCTGACGGTGAGTGGCGACACCGCGGACCCCTATTCCAGAGGGCACTTCCATCTAGCCCTCGCCTCTGCGCTTGCCTTAACCGGCCGGCCAGAGTGGATTCGCAAGAGCGGGACCTATGCTCCAGGTTGGAAGTGTAAAATGTCATAACGCCGGCGGCCTGCTGAACGGATCACCGGGATCTGGCTACCGCAGTCTCACCTCTCGACAACCTTTCAGCCACTCTTCAAGTGTTGCTCTGTTGTCGCACCATGCGTGCGGCCGTTTTGCAGGGCCCACTCAATGAGTTGGCGAGTCACCGCCTGTCTTTTACAATCTTGAGACTAGTTGTCATGGCAGGTGTCCGATAGTCATAGACCATTATCCAGTCCATCCAACTTGCACAACAATAGCCTATGACCTTAGTTCCCATCGCAACACAAAAGTGCTGCACTGAAATAGTCTTTACACCTGACGGGGACCATCTCCGGATGTATCATATTGTGCTCTCGGGGATGGTATCTGCCAGGTGTATCCCTTGCCTTTAGATTAAAGTGTCTAAAAGGGCCTCTGTGCTGTTGGCTTCGGCCCCACACATGCCTCCCAAAAGTCCGGGACCCCATGGTCCCGAGATATGGAAAGACATATTATTATTATAATCATAATCATAATCATATTCATAATCATATTCATAATCATTTATTGTATAATATTTTAAATATCACATGTCAATTTACAAAAAGTACAAATTTAAAATCTGAATGCTATTTCTTTAAATCTGAATACAATTTTCTGATACGCACTATCCTTTTTTGACGCTAAAATAAAGGGTTTATTTATACTTCTCTAAAAAAATTATCGCCTTACTATTTTTCTCCATCGACCCATTAATATTCGCGCAAACTGAACCTCATTCATGTTATGTTAGCCTGGTGAATGAGAATGCTAATCGGCCCCCACGCTCTTGATGCCCTGGTCTACATGCATGCTAAACAGCTCATGTCCTGTCTCTTCCACATTATGTATTCGTTCATTTCTATGGAAATGTACGCAAACCAATTTTAATCCTTTATTCTGAAAATTTTAGGCAAATTGTTTTAAGTTTTGATTATTCATTTTCATTTCATTTAAACAAACAATGAAGCATCCTAATATTTCCAGGAAATAATTGAGCGACATATCAGCATACATCAATTTGTCGTTGTCAGTTGACAATTGTCATGATTTTGAAAATGTTTAAATGAAATCTTACACAGTGACAGTATTGTAGCTTAGAGCTCACCATGACAGCATATTATTTTGACAATTGTCAACTGACAGGCCATTTGCCATTAATATCTCAATCGACGAAATAACATTGTCTGCAGAAGCGGTAGCAAATCTAAAACACAGAGTTGTCATTTTGCTAAAATAGAGGCTTTCTCCATTTTTGGTGAAATAGAAAGCTCATTTCCCATTGTTCTAAAACTAAAGCATTATTAATGAAATCAAGCCAAGCGTGAAGACAAAGGAAACATAGTGTTTGTAAGAAAACTATCAAGGCTAGTGTAGAACAAAAGACATGAATCATTTCTAAGAGCGCGCCGGCCCGCGATAATTAAAAAACTTTCAAGATTATTTTCATTACCCTCCTTGCAATGTCTGCTCTCTCGGTGTCCTAGAACTTGGGCTATTTGAGGAAATAGCAAAGGTATTTTCCTACTGGCAAAGGCTCTCTTGATTCGAAAACAGATAGCAAAATTTCATTTTATCCACAAGAGTGCAAAGTAATTTCATACAAATTTTAGCTTGTTGCCTTAAGCCAGCTAGTAGATTTTACCCAAAAATGATGTTTTTGAATCACAAATATCAGAACAAATTGATAGATTTGATTTAGTTTCATGTTTTATACAGTGTCGTAATTGTACAGTCAGCTAAGAAACTACTTTTAGTTTACCACTTTTCAACTCTACACATAAGGTCGAAAAGTGGTAAACTACTTTTTTGGCTGACTGTACTAAGTTATATTGTCTTAAAGCGCTAGAGAGTACGTAAGTATCTCACGTAGGAGTGAATTCTTTCAAATTTGTCACTCGGAAGACTAGTTCGTACCAACAATAATAGTAACGGCAGTTTTTATTGCACGACGGGGTATTATATCTTCGGTTTTATTTCATTATGTGTCGTCGCTCTGCTAGGTGTTTGTTTAGTTTATGTTTCTTGCCAGTTTTATTGTAGATTGAATTCCGAGTCTAATTCTTTACGACATTTTATGGTCACAGAGTTTTGCGGCAAATAAACTTCATAATAAAAATAAAATAGATTAACATGTTGAAATAAATAAAGCCAGTTAGTCGTTGACTGATTTGGCACTTTTGGGATTTTATCCTTTTATACTCATTTAAAAAATGACGAATCTCTCTAATTAGTGTAAGCAGTGTATTAAAGATATAGGAGTGCTTATTTCTTTAATAAACAGTTCAGAAGCAATTAAATTGGCATCAAACGCTCACGTTTAGCTCTGGCAGATCTCCAATCTAGGCTATCTACGCCCGTTTCTTTCACCCAACGACGCCATAAGCGATCGGCCGCCGTGAATGGCCCGCCTAACTTCCCGCGGCTTTTTACAGAACAAACACACCCTTAATAGCTGCCTCCATACCTGTCCCTTTATGACTATAACGCCTTCGCTGTATGCTGCCCTGGTACTTGTGGTTCAAAATGATAACCCTTTACGGACTGATGGGATTTTGGTATATGGAAAACTCTTGCCATTTCTACAAATGCCATGGTTAATTTGAATATCAAACGTCGATTTTGATTAATTAAAAAAAGCCTGAATCTAATCCGCTTCAATGCACACGTGACTAGGGTAATAGGAATGCTTAAGACGTATTAACTAACGCACCATGGTGAAGAATCCCATTTTAGAACCACACCCCATAGATGTTAGTGTGGTTTGAGTCAAAAAAAAAGTATACAACAGGCGTTCCCTTCACTCCAGAAGAAAGAGCGAGACGATTGATAATTTATGTCTACAATTTTTCATGTCCTTTTTTATAAACAAGGACCTATTTAGAGTATTTATTAATATGTATGTCTGTGTATGTTTTTCTTTAAGATTTCACAAGCAAACGTCTTCTGCTGACAAGATTGATGGCTTTGTTCTTCCAAGTCGTCCAAAGTACCAGGGCCCCAGAAATCCTAGGCGGTATTACGGTACGCTGCAACACTGACGTTGCACGTTGTGCCGTTTACAAAGCTTAGGGGACGTCTTATGGCAAGTTTACCATGCTTTATGCTTTTGTAATACGGTTTACAAATTGATAGAGAATGTGGAATATAGTACATATAATTGTAGGACGTTGTTAATACCTTTGAGGCTGCATTGAGTGCCTTAGTTGCATTTAATATTAAAGTGCAATTCTTAATTACAAAAGTATTAGACTTTACCGTCAGGTTAGATTTTGATAAAAGATTAAAGGGTCACGAGAAATCTACTTAAACCGCAAAAATATTGATCAAACATTACGTGTTTAGGTTACTAAAATTCCCGGGTTATTTTTTCTTGAACATATCCATACCTTCTTCAATGTTTTGGACTCAATTTTTTGTGATAATTAGAGGAATAACAGGCGAATTACCAAGGGACCAATGAGATAGGGTATAGCGGGGCAAATCTCGACTGGGGCAAAATGTAACTGGTCCATTTTTTCATGTTTTACAATGTTTGCATCATTAAAGTGTCCGTCGGTTTATTATTAAATTATATGCCAGGCGTATTCAGTGGATACATGTAGAACTCAACATCATAGTGTAATAATGGAAAAAATGGATTAGTTACAATTGCCCCCAGTCGAGATTTGCCCCGCTGTACCATATCCTTTTGACAAGTTTACGTTCAAACGGACTGCTATCAGAGATTTTATACAACAGCAGATCAAAGTATTCTCTCCATGGAATTACTCTGATAATTGGAGATAATATTAAAGCTATTCCACATGTTCATTTCGTTATAATCAACGAGTGTGGGCCGAGAGTGAATGAGTGGAACAGGTATCTCATTAAAAGTTTTAATTGGAACTAATAGTGGAATGAAAGAAATGAATAGGTACATAAAGCCAACTGAAACTGATTTAATTACTGACTAAAGTTTTCATCCGAAAACGTATCGTAACGGGTACTTACCTAGCGTACGTGCGTTTTCACATTATCCGATCCGATATCGTATGTCGGACCGATATCCCATACATTACAGGCACCATCTTGGATTTTTCCCATTGAAATCCTTACATCCGATATCGGATTGGATAATGTGAACACGGACTAAGGGTAAGGCTTATTTTGTGTAGGATTTTGAAGATCGTGTCAATCGGGACGTTTTGAAAACACAGATCACGTGCACAACATGATAAAGTAATTTTCAGTACATACCTAAGCTATACACTACGAAATTGGATGAAGAGCATTTACTCAATTCCGTTAAGTTTAGCAACTTTTACAATATCGACAAAACGATATTGTGTCCCATAGGAAATGTCAACTCATAACAGCAAAATGTATAAAGTGTGTTTCGGGGTTGGCATCATATTAAAACAAGAACGGCTTAAAATATGTTTTGTTCAGTTACATGCTGGTTTATTTTCTTTTGCTATAAAAATATATATGATTAAAGTAATCTGTCGTTGTGTCCTTAACGTTTATTAAACTTTTTAAAGCCAAAGATAGGCTACTATCCTTCTTATAACTGCGCGAGTGGCGTCGCGACGGCGCGGCGTCCTGTGACGTCACAATGGATTCGTCGAGTTCGTGACTACGGCGTTCAATACTTACTACAAGTTTACTACGCTCTGCTCCACTCTTTAATGGAACATGGCTCAGTATTTTGAGAACGAACCAAATGATGTGTATTGACTCATATGGTCAATCGATACAGCAAGGTCCTATCTTAAACGATACCGGTAATTTAACTTGTAACACTCAATCAAAATGTCATTTGATATGATTTGTAACTTAGGCTGTGATAGTTTGTAATAAGTACTCAGGGCCCGTAACTTTCATGCCGATGACATCAATTTGACGTCACGCTGCATATAGGTGATTCAAATAGTTTTATTGTAATAATTAATCATTATTCATAAATCAATTTAATCATGTACAAATGACTTAAAAAGTAAGCTATTCATACGTGGAATAATTAATACCTACTTGATACGTGAAACGAAAAGGAAACAATTTGTTTTGTTTTATAATTTATTGAAATGTATGTATGTATAGTTATATGTATGTATATATACTTTGATTTTCCATTTATTAAGTTAAGATGTGTGATATGGGTTAAATTGTGGCGTAGGCGAGAGGCTGGCAACCTGTCACTGCAATGTCACAGTTTTTTTTTTTTTCAACCCCTTATTGCCAAGAGTGGCACTGAAGCTTTAGTAGTTTCATGTGTTCTGCCTACCCCTTTATGGGATACAGGCGTGATTGTATGTATGTATGTAAGTTAAGATGTAAAACACAAATTTAATACCCTCGCTTATTTTTTTTATAAATTACACGTATAAAATAACTTTAATAAGGATTATTTTTACAGGAACTACAATCTTTATACTAAAAAAAAAAAAAACTTAACTATGAACTTATAAATAAAACTATAACTAAACTTAAACTACCTATAAAATTAAACCCTACAAATAAAAAATTGTTTCTAAATCTGAGCCAACCGGTAGGATGCCCAGAAGGCTGGCAGCATTGCCGCGCTGAACGGCAATGCCGATGCGCTGGGCAAGGTAAGCCCCAGCCTGCCGGTCACCCGACGCGTCTATAAGACGTTTAGCCAGCTCCTTAAAAATGCCGTGTGCGCCCTGCCCCCAGGGCCCAAGCGTCTCTACGCCAAACGGTTCAAACATGTAGCCGGCATCGATGGCTGCATATTTGCGCCGCTTAAGATGCTCGGCCGCATCAGCAGCAGCGCCAGCCCTAACCGAGGTCCCTGGAAGATGGGACGGTGCGACGGTGTCCACGTACGTGGCATCCCAGACCCTCGTCGACCCAGCTTCCAAGGAACCAGCGTCATGCCGTCTGGTCTCTTTCCGTCGTCACTCGCTAGACCCGTAGGTTCCAGAACGGACGACGCGACGCGGTATGTATTTGTAAATTATATGTTATTATTGTCATTGTATGTGTTTGTAAATTATATGTACTTAAAACATTGTGTTTAGTTTATTTAGTACGCTTTCTTTTATATCCTTTGTTTTGATTTTACTGTTGTAATTGTAGCATCGCTCAGTCTCTGCTTAGTCTAGAGATTGACTGGTAGAGAATGCTTTAAAGCATTAAGTCAGCCTTTTTGTACTGCAAGATTTTTTCTTTCGTGCAATAAAGATTAAATAAATAAATAAATAAATGTGGTAACAAAACTATATATTAATATGTATGTATAAAAAATAAACAAATCATACTTTTGACGTATCAAGTATGTGTTAATTATTTCACGTATGAATAGCCTATATATTTTGAAGTCATGATTAAAATGATTGATGAATAATGATTAATTATTAAATAAAAGTCTTGAATGATCCTATATGCAGCGTGACGTCAAATGTAAGTCAAGGCATGAAAGTTACGGGCCCTGGTAATAATTGTAATATATGCTTAAAGTTTCTATCTATATAAGTATAGGTGAAAAACTTAATAAAGTCACCTGTTGTATTTGTGAGTGACGTGTTCGAATAGAGAGCACGTATTTAAAATTAGTAACACAAACAAAACAAACGCCTATTCGAACACGTCATTCACACATACAACAAGTGACTTTCTTAAGTTTTTCACGTACCTCTATACCCCCAATTACCATTACATCGCCAAACCAAATGAGCGAAGTAAATTTGCTAAAGGCGTGATTGTGCCAACATTTATTTAACTGTTATATAAACTCACTTTTATGCTGTGTCATTAATTAAGCCAACGTTAATCTTATTTTTCCAAAGACCACGAGATTATGCTGTCTGCCTCGGTTTTTCACTCCCACAACTCGTTTGTGTCTGCTTGAATCATGGTCGTTGCTCTGTGAATAAATAACGTATGGAAGTGACACAGCAAAACTCCGGAGTTGATTATAATAAAAGTGTTCGTTCTACTTTATAAAGTTAGACACACATCTCTCTTATCAGACTAACCTATTGGCCTTCATTATCTTTCCCTGACTCCAACACAATTTTAACTACTCAATTACCCCAGAGCAGAGAGCCATATGCCGTTTTACACCAAAAATGAGCGAAGTACCCCAAGTAACATTTTAGTGCTATAATTTTGGTTTTCGACGCCAAAAGGTACTGTTCATGCAATTCGAAGCGCAATGGCGTTCCGCGCGCCATCTAGCGAGGCTAGTTGTAACTACGACGTATCGAGCGACATCATTGGTCGTGATTCAGTATTGGCTAATATAGCAGTGAGTGCTGCCTCTCGCGGCGAGAGTTGAAGTTTGGAGTTGACCTGTGAGCTTGTAAGAACAAGCACGGTAAAAATGCGTTGAGAACGATTTGTATAAGTTTGCTGTTTTTGTATCGCGACGCGCGTTAAAATAGTGTCTAAGGTGTAACTCGTTGCATTAAAATAAGTGTTAGTTGAGCCCAGTGGTTTGATTCAACGCCCAGATACCATCCCCTGGCCGAGGTAGCTTCGGGGACGGCGCCGGTCCTCGCTCTGGACCTTAAAAGAGCGTGGTGGTCCAGCCTAGGTGTGAGGGGCCGGAGACGACGCGTCGACGGCTACGAGCACCATTTCTTCGGTGTACCAGACCGGCGGGTCCAGGACCTGGCCGTGTAGCGTACATTTTGGTGTAACCCATAAGGGGAACGAACCGTTATCAGCACGATATTGGAAGATAACCCTCGAATTGGGACAAGATTCAGGACCGAAGCGGTCTACAATCAGCAGAATCGAGGATTCGCGTCATTCCAGCATTTAGTGTTAAATTCCGTGCGTTGGACGCTAAATAACGAAGTGAAAATCAAAACCGCATGGGTTTTTAGGTTATTAGTGTTGTGCCAATTTCATTGAACAGATTACCGGTTAAGTTGCCAAGTTGGTAACATTGAGTGACTAACTTCACATCGAACAACTGTCAGCTGTCAGAATCGGCCATAGTGTATAGACTCTAAGTTACGTCAAACTTCAAGTTGTTGACATATTAAACGTCAAATTCATTTACTTGCCGGATCGATATTGTTAATCGCTATTATAATATAGAAAACAAGTGTTACAATTTAGAGTTAACTTTACTGTGAGATATTTGTGTTCATAGCAAACATGTCGCTAAAAGCCGCAAAGGTTCAATTAAAGACGCGTTATTTAATGTTAACGGATTATGCTGGCACAATTGTGGTACGACCAGGCACGATCGCCGCGACCGTAGCAAGGAGGCATTTCCGAGAAGCCTACAAAACGTATGTTTCGGCATACGAGTCATTGGTGGCGAGTGATTCGGAACTTGCAGAGGAGGAAAGACTACTGTACCAGCAGCAATTTAGCGAGGTAAATCGACTCCTCATTCAATTGGATGAGGCATCAGAGGAAGAGGAGTCCGGGAGGCCCTCAACCTCAAAACATCAAGGTAAGGTCAAACTTCCGTTAGTTCAATTGCCTACATTTTCAGGCTGCCTAGCTGAATGGCTGTCATTCTATGACTTATTTATGTCCCTTGTTGATGCGGGACCGCTTTCCGACGCGGAAAAACACTATTATTTAAGGACGTCGTTAAATAGTGAGGCACTATCGATTGTTCAACATTTGCCTATGGATGGCGACAACTATACAGTTGCCCTGGACCTCCTAAAGCAAAGGTATCACAACAGCAGGCAGCTGGTAGACACCTTTATAGGACAGATCCTAAACCTGCCCAACGTGGGAGGCCCCAGTGTCAATTTAAGAACCCAGTTTTATGATCCTCTCAGAGAGGCCATCCAGGCGCTTAGGAAACTGAAGCAACCTGTCGATGAATGGTCGTATTTATTACTGCATTTAATTTTACAGAAGTTGCCCCTGCGCGTGAAGACGCTCTTTGAGGAGCGGCACGGGACAGATCCGCAAGTGCTACCGACCCTTACCCAGCTAGTGTCGCTACTAGATGAACAATGCCGGGTGCAGCAGGCGATCTCCCCTGCAGCAGTGGAACGAACTCCTGCGGCACGCCGGTCACCCACTGCTAGAGGTCGAGGCGGCGCAGCGCCGGCTCACCACCTGGCAGCCCCCCGGGTCCTGGCAGCACAACCGGAACCCAATGATCAGGTGAATCGTTCATTTGCAACTTGCTCTTATTGCTCGAGCAGTGCTCACACCCTGTACAAATGCCCCGCTTTCCTGGGACTGCCACCCTCGAAGCGCAGAACCTGGGCTAGAGATACAGGGGCCTGCTTCAAATGTCTCCGCGCTCATTATGCTAGAGAATGTATGTCGCGCAATTGGTGCGCGGCATGCCAATCATCAGTGCATAATTCGTTGTTATGCTCGGCTGTGGCAGGCATGTCGGTTGAGGAACCAGCAGCTGCAAAGGCTGTGCACCGAGTGCAAGATCAGCCACCGGCTCACTCAGCCTCGTGGAGGCGATCACCACCGCAGCGGCGGTCACCACCTCGACCGGCCCCGCCACAGGAGAGAGGGCCGCAGCAGGCCCACTCATCACAATCATGCTCACCACTACCGTGGGGTGTGGAGGAAGCTAGGACTCCCTCCCTATCAAACCAGACACCTCTTTTGGTGGCTGCTGGTCACGTTCCACGCCTGCCGGTTGGAGCGAGGGCCCGCCAGGCGCAGGAGACCTTCCACTCCTTGCGCTTTGGCACTCGACGCAGCCCTGAGCCCCGGCAATGAAATGATCTCACTGTTGGTGAACCAGAGGCACGGTGGATGACGCCATCCATCCGTGTCAGTCCTACAGCCATTGTTCTTGTTAGATCAGGTAATGGTACTTACGTTAAGGCTAGATCTTTGCTGGATACCGGCGCGGCTTGCTCCATAGTAAAGAAATCATTTGCAGATGAAGTAGGTTTGCACCAACAGTTTAATGGTACTAATATATTTGGAATCGGTGATCAAAAGGTCAATGTCCCCGGGACAATAGCAAAGGTAGTATTCAGGCCGGTAGGAAAAATAGTTCCGATAATTAGCGTTATAGCTACAGTTATGTATACAGTTACTGGGAATATTCCATATGTAAATGCATACCTCAAGGGTCACTTAGATGCGACGCAGCTCAAGTTGGCAGACCCAAAGTTTGATGTATCTCAAGATGTAGATATCATTTTTGGACTGGATATACTCAATTATATATATACAGGCTCAAAGATTCTCACTAACATTCCAGGTGTGGAGGCCTATGGAACGTGCTTTGGCCATGTACTGATGGGTGCTTTGTGGAAGCATCCCGCTGACATCTCAACGAAGCAGCTGAGAGGGACGTCCGTAGAGGACTATGGAGTCCATGCGACACGCCTCGAGGAGGTACTTGAGAAGTTCTGGAAGGTCGAGCAGCCTCCAGAGGATCCGGTGGAGCATCCGGAGCATGTCGAATGTGAAAGGTTGTATACCTCCAATACTACACGTATGCCTGACGGCAAATACATGGTACGGCTGCCCTTATTGACAGACAGACCCGCACTCGGTGAGTCGAGGGCCATTGCCGCACGCAGGTTTTATTCATTAGAGGCGAAGCTAGCCAAGAATCCAGTCTTTGCTGAGAAATACAGGGATTTCATGCGAGAATATGAGTCATTAGGACATATGTCGAAATCAAACTATCAATTTGATTCAGAACACTTTATAATTCCACATCATGGTATTTTTAAGAGGGATTCTGATAAGCTCAGAGTGGTATTCAATGGGGCATCTCAAAGTAGCAATGGAATATCTGTAAATCAGTGTCTTCACTCAGGAAAGCCGCTCCAGAATGATATTACCAAGATATTGTTGAATTTCAGACGACACCAGTTTGTCTTCACGGCCGACATCCGCATGATGTTCAGGCAGACGTGGATACACCCCGACGATAGGCGCTATCAGCTGATCCTGTGGCGTGAGGATCCGTCGCAGGACCTACAGGTATATGAGTTAAATACTAATACCTACGGGCTACGGTCAAGCCCCTTTGTCGCAATAAGGACGCTAATACAATTAGCCAATGATTGGCAAGCTCAGCATCCAGGCTCCCCAGCTGCAGACGTCGTGCGACGGCAGGTATATGTTGATGACGTACTGGCGGGAGCGGAGTCAATTGCGGAGGCCCAGCAGCTAAAATCGGAGCTCACAGATCTCATGAGCAGTGCTGGGTATGAACTTAGAAAATGGTCGTCCAACTGTCGCGAGTTACTGCAGGACCTACCACAGGAATATTGTGAGATACCTCATCAATTCGACGCAGAAGATAAGAGCCTCATAAAGGTATTAGGCATCCAATGGAACCCGATAAACGACACAATGTCATATCAAATCAACGTACCCCTAGGGCAAGCGATAACCAAGCGAAGCGTGTTAAGTACTATCGCTCGATTATATGATCCTTGTGGATACTGTGCTCCCATCGTCTACAGATTCAAACTGTTTATGCAATCACTTTTTTCAGATGGAATGACGTGGGATGAACCCCTCACGGAGGTTCAAGAAAGTCAATGGAACGAAATGGTTCAGGATTTAAACCATTTGTCTCACTTACAGATCTCTCGATGCGTCGCGCTACCGGGATCGGTATCATATTCACTCCACGGTTTTGGAGATGCGTCTGAGATGGGCTACGGAGCGTGCGTATACCTCCGGACAGCAGACGCCGCTGGAAACGTCATGGTACGACTAATTATAGCTAAGACTAGAGTTGCGTCGAAAAAGACCAAGCAAACCATTCCAAAGAATGAGCTAAACGCGGCTCATATGGTTTATAAATTGCTGAATCACGCCGCAGCGGCCTATGAAGATGAACTTGATATTGATAGCATAAATGCATGGTCCGATAGCAAGATAACGTTGTGTTGGTTAAACACTAAGCCACACCTGCTCCAAACATTTGAATGTAATAGAGTACAAGACATTCAACAGTCGAAGCGACTAATGACATGGCGCTATGTCCGGGGTGAGTTGAACCCGGCCGACGTCGCGTCGCGGGGAACCACAGCGAAAAGGCTCCTCAAGTGCAAGCTGTGGTGGTCACCAGACTGGCTACTCGAGGAGGAATCTCAGTGGCCAACGATGCCAGTCACCATGTCACCTGAGCTGCCAGGGTTCAAACAATTGGTACATGTCGTCGCTGAAGAGCAGTCATGGGAAGACTGCCTACTATCCAGAGTGAGCTCTTATAGTAAGCTCATAAATGTAACGTCATACATTTTACGGTTTTGCAAGAATATTCGTTTGCCGAAGCAGCAACGAAACTTGAACCAGACCCTGTCTATAGATGAAAATCGTGCCGCTACGAGCCACTGGATCAAGAAGGTCCAGTTGGATGCATACAAGGATGAAGCCATCTTACTGAAAAAAGGAAAATTAGTATGCAAGTCTCTCCAGAAATTAAGCGTCTTCGTAGATGAAGACCAGTTTATTCGAGTCGGCGGCCGACTCCGTAATTCAAGCCTGCGCTATGAAGCGAAGCACCCATTGCTTATTCCGAAGGATCATAGATGGACTCAGTTGTTGATGCAACATTATCACCGAATACATTATCACGCATCGACAAGTGCGCTGATTAATATATTGAGACAGCGGTATTGGATCCCGTCAGCGAGACGTCAGGTTGCTCGCGTCATCCACAGCTGTACCCCATGCTTCAGGTTCAGCGCGACCGAGCAGGCGCCGTTCATGGCCGACCTGCCCGCCGACCGTGTCACGGCCGCGCGTCCATTTTCCGGCGTTGCAACGGATTTTGCTGGCCCTTATCTGGTTAAGGCCAGCCAACTTAGGAATGCTAAATCAGTTAAAGCTTACCTGTGTGTTTTTGTATGCCTAGGTACCAAGGCAGTGCATCTAGAGCTCGTCTCGTCGCTGAGCACCGAGGCTTTCATCGCTGCGTTCACACGGTTTGTCAGTCGACGAGGGCTGCCCTCCCTCGTCCGTAGTGATCAAGGTACGAATTTTAAAGGTGCTAGCTCATACCTCCGTGAGGTTAATCAGTTCTTACTTGACCATGAAACCGTCCTGGCGGATGAGTTTCGTCGTCAAGACGTGCGCTGGGAATTCAACCCTCCAGGCGCTGCCCACATGTCTGGATTAGTCGAAGCGGCCGTAAAGAGTAGTAAGAATCTGCTTAAACGGGAAATAGGAGATCGGATCCTAACCTTTGAATTACTGTATACGGCCTTCTGTCGGATAGAAGCGGTTCTTAATTCTCGAGCGCTGGTTCCAATGTCAGAGGATCCTTGTGACCTGGAAATTCTCAGTCCAGGTCATTTTTTGATTGGTCAGCCGTTAGTTTCATTACCTGAACCTTCATGGAAGGACACAAATATGTCACGGTTATCACATTTCCAATTTGTACAAGCTATAACTCAGAAATTTTGGGCTAAATATTATTTTGAGTATTTGAACAATTTACAATCACGTAATAAATGGAATAGGCATGTACCTAATGTTGCAATTAATGATTTAGTCCTAATTAAAGATGACAATACGCCACCTCTACAATGGCGTAGGGGTAGAGTAATACAAATATTCAAAGGATCCGACGATGTTGTCAGATCGGTAAAATTAAAAACTCAGGGAGGCGAACTCGTTCGTCCTGTTGTTAAATTATGTAAATTGCCCATGGAACTGTAATTAATCATAAGGAGTAATTCATTATAAATGTAAATTGAAATATTGCTACTAACGTATGTCTGTTTGAGTTCCACCAGGGAACCATTGTAACTAACAACCTAGTAAATAGTTTACCTTAAGTTTAATTTCACTGATGTAGAAATTGTGTGAAGATGTATCTAATGGTCACAGATCACTTCTTGCTAGATGCCACATGTAGTATTTGTATCTGAATTTTTAATTTGTTTGTTTTGTTCACTTGATCTCTAGAACGAGACAATTGAACAGCTTCAAGTCTTCAGGTCAATCTCCCCCTGGGGGCCCCAGGATGTTCATGCAATTCGAAGCGCAATGGCGTTCCGCGCGCCATCTAGCGAGGCTAGTTGTAACTACGACGTATCGAGCGACATCATTGGTCGTGATTCAGTATTGGCTAATATAGCAGTGAGTGCTGCCTCTCGCGGCGAGAGTTGAAGTTTGGAGTTGACCTGTGAGCTTGTAAGAACAAGCACGGTAAAAATGCGTTGAGAACGATTTGTATAAGTTTGCTGTTTTTGTATCGCGACGCGCGTTAAAATAGTGTCTAAGGTGTAACTCGTTGCATTAAAATAAGTGTTAGTTGAGCCCAGTGGTTTGATTCAACGCCCAGATACCATCCCCTGGCCGAGGTAGCTTCGGGGACGGCGCCGGTCCTCGCTCTGGACCTTAAAAGAGCGTGGTGGTCCAGCCTAGGTGTGAGGGGCCGGAGACGACGCGTCGACGGCTACGAGCACCATTTCTTCGGTGTACCAGACCGGCGGGTCCAGGACCTGGCCGTGTAGCGTACAGGTACTATAGATGTCGTATAAAGGTTTTCGGCGTGACCGCCTGTCGTATAAAAGCCTCCAGTAACACCTTTTAGCTCTATAAGCTTATACCACTAAAAGGTGTTATTAGGAAGTGATGTAAACGTTTATATCACCATTTTATAGAGCCGCTATAGGCCTGGTCTATAACAGTATCAAATATGACTACTATAGATCTATATTATTGTATAATAGTGTTAGGAATCACTGCTATGCAATCAATTTGCGCTATTAAGGTTCCCGACAAGCCGCTATAGTCGTTGCGTTATACAGCTAAAAGGTGTTATTAGGAAGTGATGTAAACGTTTATATCACCATTTTATAGAGCCGCTATAGGCCTGATCTATAACAGGATCAAATATGACTACTATATAACAATATTATTATATAATGGTGTTAGAAATCACTGTTATGCAATCAATTTGCGCTATTAAGGTTCCCGACAAGCCGCTATAGTTGTTGCGTTATACAGCTAAAAGGTGTTATTAGGAAGTGATGTAAACGTTTATATCACCTTTTTATAGAGCCGCTATAGGCCTGGTGTATAACAGGATCAAATATGACTACTATAGAACAATATTATTATATAATGGTGTTAGAAATCACTGTTATGCAATCAATTTGCGCTATTAAGGTTCCCGACAAGCCGCTATAGTTGTTGTGTTATACAGCTAAAAGGTGTTATTAGGAAGTGATGTAAACGTTTATATCACCATTTTATAGAGCCGCTATAGGCCTGGTCTATAACAGGATCAAATAACCTACTAAAGAACAATATTATTGTATAATAGTGTTAGGAATCACTGTTATGCTATCAATTTGCGCTATTAAGGTTCCCAACAAGCCGCTTATAGTATTTTTAGTAGTCGTATTTTAACAGAAATTAAAACCTAACTATACCACTATTTTGGGATATAGTGGCTTTGGAAAACACTGCTACAGTATTTAACACTGTAGTAGTGATATGAATACCATTATAGAGCTATTTTGCTGTATAATGAAGTTTTCGGGATACGTTTATATAGCTTTGAAAAGCGTTAATAGTCGTCCTTTTATATCTCATCGCCGTATACGTCACAATGACTCTTTTATATCACAGAACTGTGGAATAATGGTTTCGGTATCTCTTTTAAAACACAATAGCGTTATAGCTGAGTTTACTATATGTTTTATAATAAAAAAAACTGTTTAGATGATCTTTCTATAGTAAAACATTGAAAACAAGTATTGTTTTCTATATAAAGAACTTATAAGTTAAACTGGATCATAGTTAAAATCTCATGCAACCCTAATTGAATCCACAATGGCGGGCTCATGGCAGTGAATGCGTATGATAAGTGACATAGTCGAACTATAAAAGCGTATGTTTTACTTCTTGGATCCATAGTAGAAACTATGGTGCCAATAATTTTATTGTATTAAATTATATTTATTTATTTTATTCAAAACAGGTATAAATCGAGGGCGCAGTTAAAATACTCCATTAAACTAATATTCTTTTAACGGTAAAATTTCCATCGCATACCTTTTTGCAGTAATGATGGAATTATACGAAATCCAAATTATTTTGATTGACACTAAACTTCACAAGTTCACACGCCACTTTTCATAAAGTTCCTCGTTTAGAACAGTTTTTGTTAAATATTACACACATTAAATTATTTTAGAAATTTCATTCATTCGCATTAAAAGGGACGGCAACACTTACTAAGAAAATTTTAAAACTGTTGTGTAAAAGTCAATTATTTTTTTAAACATATTAAATTACTTAGTCATTATTAATATCTAGCTTTATCCTTTTTTAAAGACCATTAGATTACCCTGTCGGTCCCCGTTTTCCACCGCTTGTGTCCCCGCCTCAGTAATGTTCCGAACGGCTGTGAATAAATAATGTATGCGTGGAAGTGACACTACAGGCTCGCAAGTTTTATGATCTTACGGAAATTAATGCTTGCTTTTATATAGCGGTGGATTCTTAAATATTTTATTAAATTCTTAACAACATAAATTATACTATCATAAATGTATTGGGAAGCTACAGTTAAGATATTAATTTCTTTGAAGAGTTCTCTTACTGATTCACGTGTTCCTAAGTTGTAAATAGAACGAATGGCTCTCTTTTGTAATACAAAGATAGTCTGTATGTCAGCTGCTTTGCCCCAAACCAGAATACCGTATGACATTACACTGTGAAAATAACTGTGATACACTAGGCGAGCTGTCTCAACATTAGTCAGTTGCCTGATTCTCCTAACGGCGTATGCGGCTGAACTTAATTTGCTTGCTAGTTTCTTTATATGAGGACTCCATTGTAGATTTTTGTCCAATGTTAAACCAAGAAACAGTGTTGTATCTACCATCTCTAAGCATTCATCATTCAAAAGTATTTTTGTATCGATTGGTTTAACATTCGGCAGAGAAAATCGAATACATTTGGTTTTCTTAGAATTAAGAAGTAAATTGTTGACAGTAAACCACTGCAGTACATCATTTTATTCGGTATTTTAAGTAAGTCGGTATACCACAGTAGTATATCGTCACTACTTTTAAAAAATCTCGTATCTCACGCTGTTCCTCAAAGTTAAAACGCAGTAAGTCTATACAGTGTACTTAACACAGCAAAAGGGAATGTACAAGTTTCTAATGGGGTGGCAACGCGCATGTGACACTGTTTGAGTTGCAGGCGTCCATAGGTTACGGTGACCGCTTTACATCAGGCGGGCCGTATGCTTGTTTGCCACCGACGTGGTATATAAAAAAAAATGCATTTCATACATACTTACCACAATTTTCTTTTCATTGACAGACGTAGATACAAGTTTTTTTTAAAGTAGTGACGATATGCCAGTCTAGCATAAGCTGCACAGTAGGTAAACTAAACCTGATAAAAATAATTACAAATTACTTTATCAATAGCATGTAATGTCATTGGCATAATTTAAATGTGTCCACCCACAGTTTCCGCAGTTTGTTGTCAATTTTCCTACGCCGATCTTAAAAAAAACTATGTTGAAATGAAACCAAAGCTGAACACTGATATTTAGAGAAATTCACGACCTCTATTTTGAAAAGCCTTACCGCCCCGTGTTTAATTATAAAAGCACTTGTAAATTTCAATTAATTAAATTTATCCAATTCTCTACATTAAATATTTTCAGAGAAAGTAAAGCACTAAAGTAATTAAGTAGAACCATGTGTAAATTCAAAGTCTGAAACCTTAAAATTTTAAATGAAATTACTTTTAGCGAAAGAATAGATTACCAGCGAAAAATCTCTAGTTTCCAAATACCTTTAGTAATACGCGGCTTCGCACACATTAAATTCAAAAATTGCGGAATGCTCAATACAAACTGCCACTCCCGTTTTGGGCAAGCGGGGGGTTAGAAAGAGATAAAGAATAGCCTATTTCACTCTCTCCGTCTCTTCAACTATCTCCACTTAATAATCAAGTTAATCCGTTGCTCCGTTTTGACGTGAAAGGCGGACAAACAAACAGACACACGCACTTTTCCATTTATAGTATGGATGGATAATAATGTCAGAATTTCAATTCGCCCGGTGGAATATTTCACAAATTTAATTCCATTTGTAATCCTTAGATTATTTGTCTGGATTTCGTCAGACGGCCAATTTCAATGTCTGTGTCTGATAAGGATCGTCTTTGGAGCTTTTACACGTTATCCAATTTGAAAGAAAAGGCTCTTATGTAGAAAGAATGGTGTTTTATGCGGTAAAGCCTATTTAATTCAGGCTTTAACCACATATCACCTACTGCAATGTCACAATTTCGTTTTCTTTCAACCCCTTTATAAGACGATACGGTAGGGGTCAATTCTCCATACAAACGCTCTCGACTATTTCCTCCCTGGTTTTTGAAGATAGAGCAATGATTTTTTCAACACTGATTGTTATTATTTTTATCTGTGTCGGACCGTTTTGATTTTTTTGATATTCTGCTTTTTAAAGACTCTAGAGCCAATCAAAAATTTCCAAAAACGGCCTTTTTCATTGTGGCGCAAAGCTAAACGGTCCGACATAAATTATTTCACTGTTATTTCGATTATCAAATTTCGTTCTGAATTAATCAGAACGAAATTTGATAATCTAAATAAGTATTGTAGGAGGAAAGAGTCGAGAGCGGAACCTCGATTTTAAAGATTTTTTTGAAATATCTTTTGACTGGGTTGTTCTTAATGAACATTTTTTTTTCGATAAATCTAGTAACACTTGTACGAGTATATTTAACAAAAACTCCTAAGTTCAAAGGGGGGCTAATTTCCATTTTAGCATTTTCGCTACCGTATCCTCTTAATTATCAAGAGTGGCACTGAAACTTGAGTAATTTCATGTGTTCTGCCTACCCTTTTATGGGATACAGGCGTGATTGTTTGTTTATAGAGGTATATATACTACTGCGATTCTAATTTCTAATTTAAGTACTATGCAACTATCTTAAATACGTAAAACATTTTTATTGTCTCTAGAATAATGACATTTCTTCAAACAAATGCGTCACTTTATTATCTTATAGTTTCAACCGCTGCAGTACGTGCAAACATTTTGCTACCAATATCGCAATATCGTGTCGCCTTATATCCTTGGTAAAAACAACTAGGTTCGAGTATAAAACTTACAAGACCTTAATGCGAGTGGATGGTATGCGGATAAGCTGTAGAGGAATACACGCACTACAATGTAAATTGTCGAGTGTTGAAACTGTTACTAACTAGTGGTATGGGTACTGATTGAAAATAGCTGAAATTAGTGAAAAGGACTCTAAAAGGGAAAAGGCCACTATTTAATTCGGGATTAAATCCACACACGGCTAACAGATTAGTTTGACAGTTCGCCGTTTTGTCAACGTGCGCCAGGCCCGCAAATAAAGGGTTATTTTAAAGTTTTAGGTAACCGCATTTGGAATGGGCATTTGTCACTTACTGGCTTTTATCTATTCCAGTTTGCAAGTTACTAATTATAATTTGACAGAACGAAAGTAAATTTTACAAAATGGTAGATTCTGGGAGTTGTCTATAGATGGGCATTTTCAGAGTTTGGGTTACCCCAATTAGCGTAAGTTGTTTAAATTACCTCGCTGTCAGTTTTGTGACGACAATTAAGCATAAAATCTGTCTACTTATTTTGTATTTTATTTATGTACTCTAGTATGTAATTTATTTTATAGTGTCATTTTGTATTTATGTAGTTTATATAATTGTTAGCAATATTTTGGATTACTTTTGCTTACGCTAATTGAGGGGTCCCAAATTCTGAAAATGCTCAGATAACAGAGACAGTATACAACATAGGAGGGTAAGTATAAGAGATACACGACCATAAAGGAAATCCACTTGGAATATTCTCACCGGGTAAACTAACTCAATAGATACCAGGGGCGGCGGAGCGAGAGGCGGCGGAGATACAGCAATTCAATCACTCGCCCATTACGGGGCGCTGTTCCTATGGCGTCACTAGCACGGGGTTACCAAGGGAAATGCTAGGGGACAGTAGCTATTTAACCCGTCGTCTCTTTCTGTCAAAAAATTGACATAAAATAATTAACTTTGATATCATTTCTTAAGTCCTTATGTTAGGATCCTTATCAAACACAGACGAAGAGTTAAATGTTACGATCTGGATAAAACTCACGACGGACTGCAATCCAACTGCAACTTCCACTGCAAACTTTGCGCGTGCTATTGAGAAGCAGTCGCCATACAAGTGCAATTGGGTTGTGGTTGCAGCCCGGTAGTAGGAAGTTGTGAGATTATTATCACTCGGATTCGGCAAAATGAACTGGATATTGTTTGTCTTAACTTATCGGACTACGGCGGTTAAAGAGTTAATAAATAACATTTAGTATAAAGTTACCTACATAATACATACTTTAGCCAACGCAAAAATAAATATTAACCAATTAAATATTCCTTCTTTCAACACAGTATCACAACTTAACTTGAGAAACACACCACACACCTAGTCTATTGTTACAGATCTCTCGTAACAATGGTCCCATGATTCGTCTCGCCACCCCAACGCACGTACCGAATAGAAACACCCTGCGGGGTTCGGATCGCTTGCGAAATAATACATGCAATCCCTTGCGCCTCTGCTCTCCTGGTACATTTATTGCATATTTGGGACTTGCCAATTTGATGCGGGGGTGTTTTCTATCCGGGATAGGTCCACTTACCTGCAAAGAAAATACAAAAAAATATTAGACAAAATGGTATTGTGCAGAAGCAGAAGTTTAGAAAAAATTGGTACCAAATTTCAGCTTTCTAGTGCTGACAGTTACTGAGATTATCCGCGGACGGACGGACGGACGGACGGACGGACGGACGGACGGACGGACAGACAGACATGGCGAAACTATAAGGGTTCCTAGTTGACTACGGAACCCTAAAAAGAAGAAACGACTTGATTTTTTTTAATTTCGCAACTTTTCTTTGCTTGCAAAATGCAGTTACATTACTTTAATGGACCCCAAACAGCAAAATAGTAGTACATTACAATACAAGTGCGTAAAAAAGGAAGTTCGAAACGAGTGGCGATAAATTAAAACACGACCGAAGGGAGTGTTTTAAATCGACACGAGTTACGAATTTCCTCTTCGCACGTGTATCGTACGACGTTTTTCAGTACAGATGGCCATCCGAAGTTTCGACCTGACATATAATGAACCACTTTTCGCACTAGGTAAAAAAAAAAACACCATCTGTACTGAAAAAAAACATACAATTTCACTTTTCGTGTTTTTACTATATTACGATTCTCCGAAACCTCCCAACTACGTAAAATTTTTCGTGGTGAAATTTTGTATGAGGATAAACGAGGTTTCGTGCATGGCATAGTCGCATTGGAAAAAACTATACTTTCTCCTTTATGTGAAAAATATACCACAAGGTTCAAGAAAAATACTGGCACAAAATAGACCGCATTTTACGAATTCTAGGCAGGTAGCGCTGTCACGTAAAACCGCTGCAATGCAGCCTGTCCAGGGCAAATTATTCCGTTTTTTATTTTGCAGACGTCCATCTAAATAAGCTAACTGAGCTGACTTTGTGGAGACAAAATGTGAGTGTAAGGGCCAGTTGCATCAACCACATTTGACAGACACATCATCGTCACGCAGCTGAGGTCTATGGAACTTCCCATACAATAAAATTTAACGGTTGCTTTAACGGTGACAGACGGCTTGATGCAACCGGCCCTAAGTGTTAATAACCTCATAATCGTACGATTCTATCTATAATGAGGTACTTTTAAGTTCAAACATAACCCTTTACATGGCACCGGTCTCAAAAACGCTATACGAAATACACAGGAACATTTCATATACATAATGTACTGAAACAGAGCTTAAACGCATAAGATATTACGGTTATATTTGTCCCATTGTTTAGGGGGTGACGTATGACGTTACGTTTTTGTGGGTAAGGACACAAATTTAATATACACTACCGTCAAAAAGTTTAAGACCAAACACAATGTTCAGTGTCATTGTTATAAACCCTTCTAAAAATCATCAAACTAAATTTGTAATTAATAGAAAACAACGTAATCTTATTATATTGATCTGCAACCCATTTGTTCTGCAAGAAGACAACGATCCCAAACACTCAGCAAAGATCTGTAGAAGCTACACAGTCAATAAAGAACGCCAAGGTGTGTTAAAAAATATGATTTGGCCACCGCAATCCCCAGACCTTAACCCGATCGAACTTTTATGGGATGAACTCGACCGTAGAGTCCGAAGACAATGTCCGACATCTGCAACAGCTCTATGGGAGATACTGCAATACGAGTGGAAATCCATTAGCCAAGAAACGCTACACAAACTTATAGCAAGAATGCCAAGAATCTGCTCGGAAGTGAAAGAGCGTCGAGGAGGATTTTTCGATGAGAAAAACGTTTAGCTTTTATTTCTTATTAAGTATGATCCCTTTTTAAAAATTGTTATACGCTTTATTTTGTCGGTTGTAAGTACTGAAAAATAATATTCTCATAGGAACTTCATGAAATGTTGATTATTTGCATATATCGTGGTAGTGTACTAAAGTGCTTTTGGATACTATATTTTTTGGCAATACCGATATCGAAATATCGACAAAAGTGGCATCGTTGCGTTTCAACGGGTCTAACAGCACGCACGCCTCTATTCATGGATTTTGATCATATTTGGTAGCATTTGAAATTTCAGTCCCGATGAAAGTAGAACTCGTATGAAGACTGGGTCTGATTACAAAATTCGTAAAGGTTTTTTTTCCTTTTAGATCGATCTGGCCCCAAAGTACTTATATGTATGATTGATAAGGCTGATTATAGACATAATTATCGTTAAATAGGAGTGCCCTGCAACCTTCAAATCAAGCCAAGGGTGAACAGGCATCTTCTGGGCGAGCTCACTCCATCGTAGGCCACGTCTTTGCCTTCTGTGGCCAAGAGTAAGCCCATTTATAATAATAAAAAAAAGTATCGTTGAATATGCTATTCGCACTTACCTACTGGTGATTATACTCGTAAGGTATCTAACAACGGTAAAAAATCGTATCAAAACCGTCAAAAATCATAACAGTTCTCATGGTACTTCCAACGCGTCCGCATTTTCGGCGCGCATCAAATTTTCCAAAAATTCCTCCATTGGACATTTAGTCTTCAAACACAAAATTCCCATGCACGACGCTTCATTCACGATAGATTGTTAATATTTTAGCTATCACGGGATGAAATGCCATTTTCATCCGAAATTCCGACAAAAACTTTCACAATGTTCAAAACCTTTTTACAACAATGCGGCTATATTTTCAAAGTGGTACACATTTTTATATCAAGGGTATTTTTATACTACGTTGATAACTTGAAAGCAAGCAAGCATCACATTACGAAGCTAATTATGTGCTAGGTACTCAGAATGGTTCCCCTTGTTTTGGCATAATTTTACAATCGAGAATTCTTTTTGGCATAATCTATATTGGCATAATTCACCTTTCGCATAATCTGTTATGGCATAGTATAGTTACGCATAATTTGTCTAGGCATATTTTTGTTTGTCCGAATATATTTCATGCATAAAGGTTATTCGCCGAATGGTTTTTATGCATAAATTATTTCTGCATAACATGGTTTAGTGGAAATTTACTACGCAGAATTTTTATCATAGGTAATACTACTATATTAATGTTGCAGTTCTAACCTAACCTAACCGAAATTCTTGACAAAATGTTTTATTTGTTGAGGTCGCAGTTCTAACCTAACCAAACCGACTCTCTTAACAGCATTTAGTATGGGTGGATATTCTGATTTTAAGAAATATGCCAAATACAATTATGCGAATTAATTTTATTCATAAAAACAATCGGCGTAAACAGAATTATGCGAACTTATTTTCGGACAATGTGTTATTCGTATTATTTTCGATTATGACAAGTAAGTTTTCTGCCAAATTAACATTCGGCGAAAATCGATTATGCGAAGTCTGTTATGCGAAAATCGTTTCGGACAATTAAAGTTATGCCAAATAGAGGGAACCCACTCAGAATAGCAAGTTCTTTTCATCCTAAGAACAGAAAAAAGATGTGCTTTATCCATTGTGTATATTGTGTTCCATTGTTTTTAAACGTGCATGATAGTTGTGGCATATACCCAAAGGACAGAAAGTATATGGGATTGGGAAGTTTTAAATAAATCTGAAGCTAAATAAAGAAAAGTCAACATTTTCAAGCATCAAGATCAAATGTAAAATATTAATCAAGCAGTCTCACATCGGCACGGAAGCCCCACGTCTCCAACATCTTTGAGGAAATTAAAATGCTGTAATTGATTTCTTTTTCCTTCCTCGCCTAGTATCCCTTTGAATATCGAGCACAATATTCAGATATAAGAAGAAAAAATCCCGACACCGATATTGCTCCGGTGCACAGAATCATAATTTGTCTTCGAGGCGTCTTCTGATCGCAACACGAGGTGATGAATTTGATGAGAATTTATTTGGGTGAAAAAACGAATGTGAAGGAAGTAAGTGGAAAGAAAAACTCTTACACGCCAAATATTGTTCTCGTGGGTAAAAAAAAACCAAGGAAAAGGTAGATGGAGTATGTTTAAAATTATTTATAGGAATGAGATGACAGGCGGCAGATGGATATGGTAAAATGTGAGTGTGCACGGGAAAACGTCCCACTTTGTCGATTGCTATTAAGCCGCTTTGTCAGTTTATTCACATAAAGATACAAGTAAATCTCACCTTAAGGGTAACCGACAAAGTGGGACGTTTTACTAAACATACTCACAAATACTTTCTAAGTATACAAAATGCGATGACGAGCGACAAAGCAGTTTGGAATCAAAAAGTGACTGGAGAACGATGAATAAATTGACGATCAGAATCCATCTCTCGATTTCTACGAACATTTCTTTGACAGACACTGCTACAGATTGAAAATTAAAACCAGCTTCGGCAAGCCACATTCCAACATCAAAGTGGCATCTCAGAATCAAATCAAGGATTTGTTTCCATCGCCTATTAAATTTCCATTAATTAATTTACTTTGCATTTATCATATTGCCCTCCTTTTGTAGGCGTTTGCGTGGAAACGATCGCTTTTATCAAGGGAACAATAGCTGGAAGCCATAACGGAGAGGGGTGACATCCATTCAATTAAGAATAAAAGGAATCGGTTTCTGTAAAAGATTGCTGCGTTCAAGAGTTAAAGTTGTCCATTTGTTTTGTGATTATACGGTGTCGGCTCCAGCCCTCAGGGTCTGTCTTCGATCGGTCTGGAGGTTATATCTGACAATAAACTTGAAATACATTAATAGAATATATCCACAACTCGTCATCCTCCTTGCGTTATCCCGGCATTTGCCACGGCTCATGGGAGCCTGGGGTCCGCTTTGAATATATCCACATAAGGAATATATATTCGTATAATTTCAAATAAATTTAAATATGCCCTTACTATGATTGCTTAGATGGTACTTTTATTTATTAGGCAGTGTTACCACTTGGATTGACAGATTTCATTATTCACTGCACTACAGAGGCATAAAAGGCGGCCTGCTGTTCCAGATCAACAACGTCTCTATCGGATTATTATCTTTCGGCATTTTCGGATTATTAGTTACCCTTTGGGTTAGAAGGTCAGATGGCAGTCGTTTTCGTAAAACTTGTGCCTACGCCAAATCTTGGGATTAGTTGTCAAAGCGGACCCCCAGGCTCCCATGAGCCGTGGAAAATGCCGGGATAACGCAAGGATGATGAAGATTTTCGGATTATTATCCAATGTTCAGCTGATATCTATCGACCCTAGCGAGAATCATCAAGCGTCCACAAAATCTCGAAATCCTATTCAGGGTATCGGCCTGAAGATTTATTAATCGCCGAATTAAAGTCTCTAAAATTTTGCTTTTAACTGATAGACTAGTATTATTTATTAGGTGAAATTATACCTATTCTTTAGACACCTCGAAGTTTATCAACTCTTTGTAAGGACTAAGCCATATGGAAAAGCCTGAATCTTCCGATGTCCGGGTGAGGCGGTATCCGTTGTCGCTCCCGGGAACAATTTCCTGCAGATGAAAATCGGATCTTTTGCAATACATGTGTTTACATCCGAGTCTTACAATCCAGAACTTGACCAATCCAGCTCTGGATCGAAATTCGGATGCCTAATCCATTCGGCCCCTACAGTTTTGCAAGAATGCTTAGCAACAAGCTCTTTTAAATATGAAGAAGCCCTTTCATACGCGTTATTTGTACGTGTGTTTCCAGCCGCCGGCAGCTGGCAGGACGTCCGGGAGGGCCGGGACCCGCCGCCGGGCCCGGGAACAATTTCCGCCTGCACTCGAACGCTGACGCCAGGCGGTTAAACCCGATACGCGCCAAAGACACTGATTTAAACCTTTACCATTTTCATACCGGGTGAAATAAAACTCATACTTTGCATATTGACTAAAGTTTTGAGGTCACAATAAACAACTTTCATTACGGGACCAAAGCTGAAATCGCGACAAAAAAATAGGTTGTTCCATATAGTCCGGCTGACGTGATGCGTCATTTCTATGGAATAGACTAATTTCTTTCGCGATTTCAGTGTTGGTCCCATAATAATAATTGTTCATTATGACTTCAAAAGACACCGTGCAAAGTATGGCTGATTCTTTTTATTTCACTCTGTAGGTATATAATTAATTGTTTACATTACGAGGACTTAGTCGCGAGCTTGAAAATTATCCAACGGTTTGAGAATGATATTGTTCACCAGACAGTATTGATTTACGGTCAGTTTCAGTAGATTTTAATTACCTACATCGGGATAAAGACCTTAATTGCCTTTTTTATGACATGGGAAGTATGTTATCATAAAAAAAACATTAAAAAAAGATCATCATGGTCTACAATGTCTATCTGTCATTTAGATGCACGAGTTTATCTAAACATGCCTCATTTCATCTTTGGCTCATTTCAATATAATGACAATTGTCGCCCGACAGTGACACTTGTCGTTCATTGCCTGTTCAACAAATAAATATTGACGGTGACAAAGTTACTTAAGAATTGTCAGTAGGGTGTTTATCAAGTCCAATCAAGTGGTTACTAAAATTGTTCGCAAACAGCAGGGCAATTATGGTCGTGCGATAAATGATTAAACATCAGGCCGTCCCTATCGCACTATTTGTAAGTGCGACAGGGACGGCCCGATGTTTTATCATTTATCGCGCGACCATGATTGCCCTGCTGTACTGTAAACTGCAAAACACAAACAAACAGGCCAGGCGTCCATTGTCGTGGAACATAATGAGGGGCCGTCAGGGCCTGCCTGTGACACTTAGGACAGAGGGGCGCTGGAAAAACCCGCTATTGCAGAATAGTCCTCTTTGCAATACAGAGAAAAGTTTTCAACGCAGCTGACTCTGCACAAATTTTACAAGATATTTGTGGCACCTTCGTTTTTAACCCCCGACGCAAAAACGACGGGGTGTTATAAGTTTTACGTGTCCGTCCGTCCGTCCGTCTGACCGTCTGTCCGTCTGTCTGTCCATCTGTCAGTCTGTTTGTCTGTGTGATTTAAATTTAGTTTTTTGTCTAAAAGCTGAGTTAGTCGGGAGTGTTCTCAGCCATGTTTCAAGAAAATCGGTCTACTGTGTCGCAGTCGGGGGTTTTCTCAGCATTTTAGTTTATTGTGGTTAGGTTATAATAAAATGTTTTTATACATGACCCGATATCGATCACAGTAAGTAAAACTTTCAAAAAACTTACTCCCACCTTAAAAGCCGGAAACGCACTCCAGCTCCTCTGGTGCTGGAGGTGCACAAGGTTGGAGATAATCACTAAACACAAGGCGATCGGTTTGGTCGTTTGCCTCCTATACCATGAAATTAGCATTCATTGTATGGAGAAAGTTCCAGTATCCCTAAACAATTATATACTAAACAGTTTTGAATGATTCACGGTTAGAAATCAGGAATCAGAAACAGAAATATTTATTGTCGAAATATCAGGAAGTAACACAAAACATCAAAAAGGTATCAACAGTCTTTATCCCTTTTCGGTCATACAATGTATTTGACTTAAACTAAATTTTTAACTTATATCCTATACTAAATTTTAATTTAGGTTTACATAATTATAAAATTCTTTTAAATTATAGAAAACTTTCTCTAATAAAAAGTTTTTTAAAGATCTTTTAAAAATATTTCCTTCGAGACTTTTTATATCATTAGGCAAATGATTAAATACATTTATGGCAGATATGAGAGTACTTTTTCTATAAATGGAGGTGCTGCCTCTCGGAAGTACCATATTGTATTTATACTGTGATCTAACATTTTCTTTGCATGAACGCTTTGTGCAATACATACGTAACCATTTAGGTTTTCTAAGTAAATAGATACTCAATTTGTCGTCTTGTTATATTTTTTGCCCAAAGGTGAGCTGGTAGAGAAGGCCTTCTGGCATTAAGTTCGGTTTTTGTACATTATTTTACTGTGCAATAAAGTTAAATAAATAAATATATCTGAGGAAGAAGATTATTATTATTTTTTATTGTCAGTATTTACTTACCCTGAGCGTACCGTGCGTTTATTTGCTATCAACAAGTATAAAATGTTTTGGTGCTTTAATAAAAGACTGGATTTATTTATAAACTCATCGGCCATGTACTTACGAGTACGATTGATTTACATTAGTTAATTATTAGAGTTTCACGCCTGCATATTCGTAACTTTATATGTAAAAAAACAACGTTGTTAAGCAACTTAGTGTAATGCCTCAAAGTTTTCATGAATAAGGTCTTCGTCGCTAGCTGAGAAGACGCGTAGACTTGTTATTCATGCAAAAATACACTTATCCAATAATGATGATGATGAGACTAGCTCAACATGCCCTCTGGCGCGCGGGAGCATACTAGAAGTTGCACTAGATGTATGGAACTAATGACTCGTGCTTAAGAACGCAACGAAAAAGTTGACCTTTTTGGTTGAAAGCTACTTACGACACGGTGGGAAATGTAAATATTATCTCATATGAATGTTATAAACAACTAGCTTTTGCCCGCGGCCTCGCTCGCGTTAAATTCGAAAATTGCGGAATGCTCCATAAAAAACTTCCAACCTCCATTTTAGGGAAGTGGGGAGTCAGAAAGAAACACAAAATAGCCTATCTCACTTTCCATCCCTTCTACTATCTTCACTTTAAAAAACACGTCAATTCGTCGCTCCGTTTTGCCGTGAAAACGGACTAACAAACAGACAAACACACTTTCCCATATGGTATGGATGAAACGTTATAAACAACTGAATCACACAAGTAGTTACGTGCAGTTTCATCATAAATGCGATTTATTCGCGATATTTCCGCCGCCGACCGCATTGCGCGAAAAACCGTGTTGCCAATTATTCCGAGTCGGCGACAAAACTCATCTAACTTGGGCGGCGCCGACTCTGTAAATATGCCCGTAGTGATGTTACCGGGGAATATTCCCGGGAATATTGTACAGCTATATCCGAAGATATCACAAAAAGAGGATAAATCACGCACTATTTAGGGAAAAACCGTTTGCGTCCATTTATTCACGTCATCGTGAAATCTCATTTAACTAGGTTGTCGTATGTTAGTAATATTTGGTAGTCCTTTTTTCTTTTTTGGATAAAATACTGATAAGTGTATCATAAGGGTAAGTGTGTCTGGCCTTCTCCTTTGGCCTGTTTAAACCAAAGATCAGTGTTTATTGAGAGCAATTAGTTAAAGTATGAACTCGCGAAAACACCTGTGAATAATTATGAGTAAAAGGGTCAAATGTGAAGGCCAGACACACGTGACAATCTTCAATCTTATCTATATCTTATAGCTATTTAATCAGAAAATTTACAGTCCCTTTCAAAAAAAGAAAACTGCATGCTTTTGATCACTTTTTTCTACGGTATATTTCCATCAAAATATTAGTAAGAAACAATGTTGCTGCGGCACATCACTTCATTCTCCGAATATTTTCCCCGCTAAATATCAACTCCTGTCAGGACTCCATTCACCGGCTGTCAGGAGGCGTTAACATCACTAGCGTCGCGACGCAGGATTACTATTACTTCCATAGAACACAGCTGGGAATAGTTTTGGAGAGAAGTATTATTTATTTCACATTGTTCGTCTTTTACATGGTTTGTTTGATCAGTGACAAGGGGAGAATTTGCGTCCTTGTATGTATGGTCTACTTATTGTATCTATTTTTAATGGAATGTGCTCTGAAGAACAGAAATAATCATGGCCAGTTTCTATCACTGCCCGCCGTCTGCAGGGTATTCCTAACACCTTAGAACCTAAATGGTCGCGCACTATGCTGTTTTCGACGGCATGATAGAGGACACGTAAGGAAGAACGGTGTGATAAGCAGCTATCTTGAGAGGCTATAAGTTTTTAAAAGGTCGGTAACAGGCATCTTCTTGGCGAGCTCACTCCATCGTAGGCCACGTCTTTGCCTTTGGCTCGTCTATGGTCAATAGTAATAAAAAAAAAACAATCATAGCATAGCACGTCCGAAACTGTTCGCTCCTACAGGCTACAAATAACTGGTATCAGTCAAGCTTTAAGCTTTAAAACGTGTTAATCCCACAGCCTCTAGGCTGAGCTACAAGTAAAACCAATGCGAAACATGATATGGTCTTGCAACCGTCATTGAGTGAGCAACGAGTCGCCAAGCCATCCGGTATATACTTGAGCAGTTTGTGATCGATGCAATATGGCGTCACGTGCGAACCCTCGTCACATGTGTCGTTCGATCCTGTTGTGATGCGTGTAGGTAGCATAGAGACGAGTTATTGGGTAAACTAGTGTAATATTCATGTAAGTACTTTTATTTTATTTTAACTTGTAGTTTAAAGCGCAATAGTTGTGCTTAAAACGCGATTGATCATTACCATTCCCTGGATTTGCTCAGCTCTAATGTGAGCGCAGCCCGCTGGGTGAAGAAGCTACATATAAAATTGACAAAATTGTATTTTGTTAATAAGCGACCAGTTTGTAGCCACACGATTAAGAACCGGTTGCATCAAACCGTCTGTCATCGTTAAAGCGTTCGTTAAATTTTATAGCATGGGAAGTTCCATAGACGTTTGCTGCGTGACGATGTGTCTGTCAAATGGTTGGTTGGTTGATGCAGCTGGCCCTAAATGAATAAACCGCGAGTGCTCGAAAGTAATAACGAGGGTCGATTTGTGTATGAATGCTATATGGTGTTAAAAGCAAATTAGGAAACACATACATCACATGTACCTATCCCTGGAACCTTTTATGTAACTCGTCTAGGTCTAGTCTAGTTGTTTTCTCAGTATCTGTCTTAATAGTTTTAAGAAATTAATGAAGTAGTCAATGTAAAAAATTGTTGAAGGATTCTAAAACGACTTGTAAATTTTCGTGAAAATCTCAATTGGGGTCCAAAATAAACACTAAAGTTGACTTCTGCGGGCGTAGCACACTAGTTTCATAAACTTTATCGCATCGGTGCGTCTCTATCACACTTACAAATAGTTCGAAAAGGACGGCCTGACGTTATATCGTGTATCACGCGGCCACGCGTGCCTGCTTGGAAGACGCTCTAGCTATTGGAAAGACAGTACGAAATTATTCGTGTCCTACACACTTCACCCCGGGTTCGGGGGTCTTCCCAACTTTCTTTCATGTCATAATCTCCTTTGATGCTTTCTTTAAGTTCACGTAGACCCTTCTCCAGATGCTAAATATTGAAGACGTGTTTTGGTTGCTTAATCTCAACATCACAAGCTAACTCATTCAAAACTTGTGTTAAAAAACCGGCCAAGAGCGTGTCGGGCCACGCTCAGTGTAGGGTTCCGTAGTTTTCCGTATTTTTCTCAAAAACTAGTGAACCTATCAAGTTCAAAACAATTTTCCTAGAAAGTCTTTATAAAGTTCTACTTTTGTGATTTTTTTCATATTTTTTAAACTCATGGTTCAAAAGAAAAATATTCATATTATCAAAAAACGATCTTAGTAAACCTTTATTCATTTTTAAATACCTATCCAACAATATATCACACGTTGGGGTTGGAATGAAAAAAAAATCAGCCCCCACTTTACATGTAGGGGGGGTACCCTAATAAAACATTTTTTTCCATTTTTTATTCTTGCACTTTGTTGGCGTGATTGATATACATATTGGTACCAAATTTCAGCTTTCTAGTCCTAACGGTTACTGAGATTATCCGCGGACGGACGGACGGACGGACGGACAGACAGACATGGCGAAACTATAAGGGTTCCTAGTTGACTACGGAACCCTAAAAAGATGTCTCAAGAAATTATGCAGAACATATAGGTAGGTATAGTTTCTGTTACTCCACGCTCACACAAGCAATTATGTTCAGACTAGCGACCCACCCCTGATTTTTACGGATAGTTAATACAACATAACTTCATAAGTAATTGATAGAACTCGTAAAACCGGCTGAAAACCCGTTCAGTAGTTTTAGACAGTTGCTAACATACACGAAAAGTGAAGACAGACGCGGTGGGGATCTTGTTTTATACAGTTAAGTGATTACAAGATTTACTACGGCGTATGGATTTACTACGGTGATCTTAAAAAGAGGAATTACTGCGCTACGAACTGAACAACACAGTAAGTACTACAATATATCGTGTTGTTGATGTTGACTTCAATTAAGATCGCAGTACAGAGTGCATGAAAAGTTAAAGCCGCAACAGGACCGAACGTCGGCCCTCGGGAGCGAGCCGATAATAAACTGTGGCCCACTCTCGAATAGGGCGACCACGCCTCCGTGTTGTCATTATTTATTAGATACTGGTGCAGGTAACACCGTTTTCTGTATTTAAAGATACCTCCATTTTTTATTAGCTTTCTATCATTAATTTCATAGCAACAAATCAATTTGAAATTATTACATATTACAGATAGTAGACCAACGATCATCGTCAATGGACTATACTGCACAGGCAACCAGAAAAAAAAGTGATCAGACAAGTTGGAAGGACTCCAACCCAACAGCGAAACTTTGGTCCAGCAGTCGGACATTAATCCAAATAGATAAAAGTTGCATTTTGTCATAAAATAAACCGACTACTAGGAAACACTTCACAATTTTGCCACTTAAGAATATTACTTGTTTTCTTCTGTTTCGTATTTTTCCTACAACCCCTGCCCACCCCAACCTCGTCTAGAAATAAATGAAAAACTCGTCGTTCCGGTAGCTCGTAAACTGCGACTTATTAATTTAAACATCGTAAAACAAAGGCCCATCCCGGCGTTTATTAATCCGCGCAATCAGAACAGGGCACGAAGCCAAATACACAAACGCTCACGATAATATCGTTTTCGTAGCTATCTATCTCTATCGCTCTTACGTATTGGCGCGACAGAGCCAGACTGCGTTTCGTTCGGCGTCTAGCGTCAACGATTGCCATTCGGCTAGGCCTGCAGGGCCGGGCGAAAACGCGAGTCATAAAAAAATAAGGTCAAGTGCGAGTTTCTCTCAGTAACCGAGGGTTCCGAAGGATTTTAATTAATTTTTGTTAATTTTTACAAAGAAAGAGTGATCTACGCAACCAGCTCAAGGCTAGAGTAACAAAAAAAGTGTTCAGTGCGAGATGAGCCTTCGATTTTAGCACTAAGCATCCTTGATGGTCATGTCATCATGTGAATATTGTTAATCCTACATGGATAAATGATAAATTCCATTTTTTTAGTATGAATTAGGTTTTTAGTATAATAGACGTTAAATTAACGTAACCATAGAGACATGTGCCTATTTTCACACAGTATATAAGTGTGAATTGGATAAGTGAGGATTGTAGGAATTACGAGTATTTCCTATTGGTGTACGATCTTTGATTACCGCTAGTCCTAATACTTTAATGTTAGAGATTTAGGCTCTCTAAAACAGTTTCACTGATTTCTTGAAATTTTGACGGTTGCATACTGCGATCGACAGTTCATTCCATAATCCGGCTTCGCGAGGTACGAAGTTGCCATGCGGAACTCTAAAAACGCGCTTCAATACGTAATCTGGACCGGACGACCCTATTCACAGTATCCACACTGCCCGATGCCAGTAATAAATAGCCGCTATTGGACAACTTTTCACGGAAATTCTAAAGCGCCAAAATTGCACAGTTCGAGTCCAACATACCAACTAAGGTCAGATTGAAGTGTAGTGAGGTCACAGTCATAGCAGCGTCATACACTCACACATAGATAGATAACCTTTAGAGAACATTAAATCTAAATATATAAAAGAAGAAGCTGACTGACTGACTGACTGACATATCAACGCACAGCCGAAACCGCTGGTCCTAGAGATTTCAAATTTGGCACGTAGGTTCCTTATGTAGTGTAGAGGAGCACTAAGAAAGGATTTTCCAAAATTCACCTCCTAAGGGGGTCAAATGGGGGTTCAAAGTTTGTATGGGGAAACAAGATTAGTTTGACTATTTTATTCGAAACTTCACAGGAAGATTCCTTAAGACATATGACTGAATACGTGTTTCAGGTTTTTTGAAAATTTAACCCCTAAAAGGGTGAAAAGGGGGTGATAAAGTCAAAAAATCAATATGGGTATCGTTTTTATGGTTTATCGGGTCGCTGATCACGATAAATAAAACGTTTTTAAAATCTAACGAGGCGGAAGTGAAATACCTTCTCCCCTGTTGTGGTGCAATGGGGTTTAAATATCAAAAATATATATAAAAGAAGATATTGACTGACTGACTGACATATCAACGCACAGCCGAAACCGCTGGTCCTAGAGATGTCAAATTTGGCACGTAGGTTCCTTCTATAGTGTAGAGGAGCACTAAGAAAGGATTTTTCAAAATTCGCCTACTAAGGGACTCAAATGGGGGTTCAAAGTTTGTATGGGGAAACAAGATTAGTTTGACTATTTTATACGAAACTTCACAGGAGGATTCCTAAAGACATATGACTAAATACATGTTTCAGGTTTTTTGAAAATTTGACCCCTAAAGGGGTGCAAAGGGGTAAAGTCAAAAACACAATATGGGTATCGTTTTTATTGTTTATCGGGTCGTTGATTACGATAAATACAACGATTTTAAAATCTAATGAGGTGGAAAAGAAATTTTGTCCCCTGTCGTAGTGCAATAGGGTTAAAATATGCAAAATAGCCATAAGAGGATATAGCACTAAGAAAGGATTTTCACCTCCTAGCATGATAATTTGACAGGGGCAAGGACAGGGACAGGGACAGGGACAGGGACAGGGACAGGGACAGGGACAGGGACAGGGACAGGGACAGGGACAGGGACAGGGACAGGGACAGGGACTGGGACAGGGACAGGGACAGGGACAGGGACAGGGACAGGGACAGGGACAGGGACAGGGACAGGGACAGGGACAGGGACAGGGACAGGGACAGGGACAGGGACAGGGACAGGGACAGGGACAGGGACAGGGACAGGGACAGGGATAGGGATAGGGATAGGGATAGGGATAGGGAGGGATAGGGATAGGGATAGGGATAGCGACAGCGACAGCGACAGCGACAGCGACAGCGACAGCGATAGCGATAGCGATAGCGATAGATGATAGGGATAGAAATAAGGATAGGAATAGGGGACGGGGATGGGGATAGGGATAGGGGAGGGACGGGGACAGGGACGGGACGGGGACGGGGACGAGGACAAGGATAGAGATAGGGACGGGGATAAGAATAGGGATTGGGGTCGGAATAATCGGTCGGCAATCGATATCTAGGCAGTGTAAAATGCAGGTGGCTCAGTGGGAAGGGATTAGTAAGTAGGCATCGGCGAGTATCCTGCATCCGTGATAACTATTATATTCAATGTGCTGTAAGAAGATCGTTGCTTGCCTTTTATAAGTGTACGTTTGCAATAAGTATAAGCAAAATGGAAAAAATTGTAAGCGATAATGCAAGGAAGTACTTTTTACCCTACCGACCATAGCGTCGAGATACTGGCTATGTGGGTTGTATGAAGTTTCCCCAGTATAAATATTTATATAGGTAAAATACATACATATTCGTACCTACTACTTACGCTGTGGTCGCTGTGTAACAATTCTACAATCATTGCAAGAATTTCTTTTAAAACAATATGTGTAAGGTACAGTCAGCCAAAAAGCAGTGTAAGGTTCTTGGCTGACCGTACAGCAAATAGATCAGTTACAATGGCCCCCCAGTCGAGAATTGCCCCGCTTTACCTTAATCGAAATAATCGCGGACAGATGTACCTACAAAGAAACCTACGGATCCAAATGAAAATCTTATTTTTTGTAAACGTTTCAATAAGAATACTTTTATTACGCGGGCGAAGCCGCGGGTAAAAGCTAGTTAACAATAAGATAATAAAGTATCAAGTATCAAGTACCAATTAACCTTTGAAATATGAGCACATAGTATCATGGAATAGATACCATGATAACTCCCACATTAATAGATAATTAGATAATATCCTACTATATAAACACGATGTATCTTCAGTCAAATATACAGAGTTCACCACAGTCTTGTCTTGTCATTTACCTCCGGAACACCCACCATTTCAGAAGTAGAGGATAGGTAATATCGAAATGCCGACCAAGAGAATGTCGGGGCATCATCGGGATAACTAATTTGTAACACGGGCTGTAATCGTGAAAAATTACGGAGAATAACCCTTTCACCACACTAAACGGTGTTATTACACACCTGCATACTGATACGTATTGAGCTATTTTACCGCCCTAAAGCGGTAAAGTGTAAACCTGGGTGGGGCTTTCCATGACCTGTCAAAAATTACAAGATGGCAAACGAATGTTCAAAATGTCAGCGTAGGTATTTCAATACATTTAGTTTAAATTTTGGTTATTACTTCGCGAGTGTGATGAAAAACATTGTTTATATCACGGGCGGCTGAAGGATTACAAACTCGAGTTATTAAAGCCCTCCGCCTTTTAATACACAATGTACTGTTACTAAATACAGACCTTTGCGAAAACTTAAAAGGTTTTTCATTCATAGTTGAAATTAGAGGGCATGAGGAGACACACACATTATTAATACAATCATTAAGGTTTTTTTTTGGTGACTATAAAATGGAACCAAGGAAACACAAAGCTATAAGCTTGTTTAGGCTTCATATATTTTATTCCTCTACGCTTCATTGTCACAAAAGAACAGAAAGAACAAAAACTATTAACACAAAAACGAGCCCTGACACGTGCACACGCGACAAAAACAATTTCAACGAAAATAAAATGAAACCGCCCTGAATCCGCAGTAAACAAGTGAAAGAATAAAAAGTGCTATGCACTAACAAACCAAACCGGGTCCGTATCTCACGTGCTGCACAAACAGTCTCCTACCACGAGTCTGTTTCGCGTTTGCATAAACACATTCAGAGCAGTGTATTGAAGTTCCTAAAAGCTGTCTCAAGCGCAGACGACAGGACTTGAGGAGTGGGAGTCGGCAGTTGCCGTTAGAGCACCGCACGGGAGGGCAAGACTTGATGGTGCGTTGCCGAGCCAGTTTCGTTGTTTACAGTGAGAAATAATGGAATCCTACATTTAGATTCTAGCTGTACCTACGCTCAGCCAGCAAAGCTTGAGTCTTCCGTATTGGTAGGACAGCGTCGGTTACGTTCCATTCCATTCCCGCAGCTTCGCCTTCTTCGCCAAGGCCGACAGGACCAATCATATTTTGACATTTTCCGAGTAATATTCATATGGTCCACTGTTCTGATTAGTCAAATTTTATATTGACATTTTTCTATCTTTCCCAGTGTCCACATTCATGTTATACCTAATGGTCTACACAGTGCAGGCATTGGTGAAGGGCAAAATTACTGGCCACAAACTTTTTTATCGTAAAAAAAAAACAATGAAAATGTAAGAAGAGTGTCAATGTGTTCTTATTTGCAGCCTTTTACGGATTTTATTTACACTACAGTTTTTTTTTTAATAATAGGTAGAGAGTAGAGTATTTAACTGGATGGAAAGACAGCATCCCAGTCTCAGACTATTGGCGCTCTAACAGCATTCGGACTCTAAACTCGAAAACAATGGACTTCAACAATGTAGGTAGTACATCAGCAATTCCCGTCAATACTGGGGACGCTATTGCTATGTCTTGTATGGGAACCCTGCATTTTATGATTAAGCACTGAGACTTGGCACAGTTGTTCATTGGGTGGCCCTGAGTAGATAAAGATCGGGAGGCATCGAGAGCCCCCCTTAATTTAGGAGGGAGGAGGGGGGGAAGGCTGGCGCCTCCGCGCTTCCATTGAAACCATATTTCTCAAAAACTATACAAAATAGGGCATGCGACATATCATTTTCGGATAAATGAAGGACGAGGAATTCATTTTTGGAACAAAAAAAATGTATTTTAGAACAAAAATACAAAATAAAATGGGAAAATTTGAAAATGAGATTTTTTTTTATACATATTATTGCACATTTTATGAAAACTGTAATGGTTTTTTTCTAAATAAAAAATATTATTTAATAGCTATGTTTATCTAGTTTTAGAAAATGTATAATTTGTTATAGAAATATATTATACGACGAGTGATAAAAAATAATTTACATCGCCCGATAGGGTGATACGAATGCTCACTTCAATAAGTTTTGTCAATGATTTCTGGTATAATCACTATTTTTAACACACGAAAGCCGTAATCATTGTATTTTATGGCTATTTTAGTGATTAATGTACTTAAAATAAAAAAAAATACAAAAATAAAATAAAAAATTAAATGTGGTAACTTTTTTATAACATTATCCTATTTTGTTCTTTCTATACAATATATACCTAAAAGCAATAAATATGAATGAAAAGCCACATTTATGTAGTTTATAAAAATATATAGTTTGTTATATAAATACATTACGAAACGCGAGATAAAAAATAATAAAAGTGACGTGGCACGGCGATCTTGATGTACGGTACGGGTCAGCTTGTATGATTCGATGAGGTGAGGTAAAGGTACTCAAAGCTCTCAAAAAGTGTAGTTATTTAGAGTACTTCAAATTAAACAACATACTCCTATATAGTCTGAATTTAACTATTTATATTACATGAAATGAGCGACTGATATGATAGATCAGATATATACATCTGATCCTAATACATCTTGTGAAATAGGAGTTATCTATATGATTTGCATAATTTATGGATAATTCTTACTTGACATATTTATTATTCCAGGGGGCCGATTTTTGAGTCTCACGGCGTTCGAATTCAGAAAAATTGTCACTGAAAATAATAGGCAATTCACCGTTTTCAACCGGTATTTTAGTGACAGTGAGACTCAAAAATCGGCCCCCAGATCTGCGTCCTGTACTTTGGTTAACGAGTGCCGAAAATAGTTATTAACCAAAAAAGACCGCCAAATGAACAGCATTTCACCGACAAAAGCTGCCTTGCACCATTTTTGTAAGGGTTATAGGTATATCAAGGTGTCCATTTATGGGGTCAACTAAGTAAACCCAATTCGAAATTTGCCATTATTTGCTACTTGTGGCTGGACGAAAGTCTGTAACAATTGGGATTTGGGAGCCTACTTGCCCGCAACGTTGCCTGTTCCTGCAGAAACATGCCTCGAAATTGTCGGATGCAGCTGTAAAAAACAGTGCCGCGTAAGGTGCAATCGTAAAAAAAGACTTTTAAATTAAATGTGCGGAACTGATGTGCTTATGCAGTGGATGTTGTGATATATACATAATTAAATTCAGACTATTCATGTTGTTTTATTGAATAACTCAAAAGAGCTACACTTTTTGAGAGCCTTGAGTACTAGTCCCGATACACATGTTTTCGTCTAGTCAGACCATTTTTTTAAGTTCTCCTTTGTACAAAAGCAATGTCTTAGTTCAAAAATCATTAATGTTTAATGCTAATACGAATCTAGTTTATTTTTTATGGCACTATTGCGCAATAACTAACTATCATTGATACTGAAAGGAAGAATATGACGATTTTTATTTTATCTTTTATGGATGGGTAAAACCGATTTAAGGGGGCCCAAAGGACGTAACTAAATTCTGCTAGTAAACTAAAAAATCTTCAAGCCTATACATGCAGAACTGCTTTAGGAGTGGAGAAAGTGATTAAGACATTTTTTTGCAATATAAGTCACATGCAATTCTATTTTACAATCAAAATAATCTATATTATAGGACTTTTACAATTTTCTGTACTGGGTCTTGATATACCTACATGTGTAAACGTTATTAGAATAAGTATATTTCTGTATTACTAGACGAACTCCACTGCATAGCGGGTAGTACCTTTACCTCACCTCATCGAATAATGCAAGCTGACCCGTACATAAAAATTTTCATTTTCATTATTTTTTATCTCGCGTTTCGTAATATATTTATATAATAAAATATATATTTTTATAAACTGCATAAATGTGGCTTTTTATTGATATTTATTGCTTTTAGATATATATTGTGTAGAAAGAACAAAATAGGATAATGTTTAAAAAAATTATCACATTTTTAATATTTTTTAAAACTTTTGTATTTTTTTTTATTTTAAGTACATTAATCACTAAAATAGCCATAAACTACAATGATTACGGCTTTCGTGTGTTAAAAATAGTGATTATACCTGAAATAATTGACAAAACTTATTGAAATGAGCATTCAAATCACCCTATCGGGCGATGTAAATTATTTTTTATCACTCGTCCTATAATATATTTCTATAACAAATTATACATTTTCTAAAACTAGATAAATATAGCTATTAAATAATATTTTTTATTTAGAAAAAACCATTACAGTTTTCATAAAATGTGCAATAAGATGTATAAAAAAAAATCTCGTTTTCAGATTTTCCCATTTTATTTTGTATTTTTGTTCTAAAATACATTTTTTTTGTTCCAAAAATGAATTCCTCATCCTTCATTTATCCGAAAATGATACATCGCATGCCCTATTTTGTATAGTTTTAGAGAAATATGGTTTCAAAGGAAGCGCGGCGGCGCCAGCCTTCCCCCCCTCTTCCCTCCTAAATTAAGGGGGCTCTCAATGCCTCCCGATCTTTATCTACTCAGGGCCACCCAAGGAACAACCTGTGCCAAGTCTCAGTGCTTAATCATAAAATGCAGGGTGTTGTGCAATAGCGTCCCCAGTATCAACTTTGTACAAAAATTAAGGGAAAAGTTAAATTTGTTTTTATTAATTCCTATTTTGTTACCAAGATTTTGTGGATTAATTGAGATTTTATTAAGTTTTATTTCGTCATTAAGGTTCTCTAGTATCTATATTTTCTTAATTATAACAATTATCCTGTATATATCTTACGAAAGTCGAATTATATTACTAAATGTTGGTAACAAAATAGGATCAATTAAAATTTGCTGACGTGGCATTGTACAAAGTTGACGGGAATTGCTGACATAATGTGTTCTTAGTAGACTGATAGTAAGGGCCAGGATTTCACTCGCACGGGAACAAACAGCTAGTTTGCGCCAAACCGACCTGCAATATTAAATCTTGTACAGGGCGGGGCTGAAAAACTGCTGTAAAGAGTTTTAAAGCCACTGCGCGGCGGACCGTGGTGAGTTGTGTTTAAAAATAGTATCTTTTAGACTTTAGTTTCAACAAGAAAGGCATCAAAAAAATAAAAACATTTATTCAGCAAGTAGGACACAGAGGCACTTTTACATGTCAACATTACAATAAATAATATGAATTCAAATAAAGTACAAAGTTACTATAATTAATAAGAGATGTATAGAGTCTCTAAATGTCAAAGTACATCTAACAATTAAACATTAAAAAAAATACAAAGTGATACAAAATAACTTTCGAGTTGTAAAAGACTTTAGATGTCACACCTAAATATTATTAAATTAAAACGGGACTTAATCGCGTAAAACTTACGTTTTATATTTAACCCGACGTTTCGGACATGACATTACGTCCGTGGTCACGGGTAGACTGGCTGGGAGTTGTATCAACATCTTCTAGCTGTACGAGTTTTTCGAACTACCCGCACTTGATTGTCATCAGTCACTTTTACGCTAGGGTTGCCACTCTGCCTACATACAACACTCACGACATCCGATGGTATGAGACGGGAAGTTTTCTCACGTTTACACTTGCTAATCACTGGATTCCACGAAGATGAAATCCCTTGCCCTTCATTTTGATTGAAATTACGATGTTTCCTGATTTCAATCGCTTCACGTACTTTCCTGCTATAGTAAAGACGTTCAGTTGAAAGGACTTTGGGATTATGCAGTTCAATCCAGTGGTTCGGTCCTGACTCTAGCAAATGCTCGGCAACCGCAGACTTATTTATTTGTCGTTTTTTGACCGCCGCGATATGTTCTTTGACCCTTTCCGCTATGGTGCGTTTGGTTTCTCCAATATAAGAACCACCACAGCTACAGTCAATCTTATAAACGCCTGGCGTCTGATATGGAATAACATCCTTTGCTGACCTTAGTTGCCCCGCCACCTTCGACAACGGCATGTACACAGTCTGTATCGAATACTTCTTTAGTATGGTACCAACCTTGTCTGTCACTCCCTTGACATAGGGCATAAATGCCGGTCGTCTTGCAACATTCGGATGCTTCTTCGCAGGCTTTCGTCTTGGTTGCCGACAATCCACCCTGTACCCATTCTTTCTAAGAACCTCCTGAATGTGTGACATCTCACTCTCTAAAAATTCAGGGTCACAAAGGTCATGTGCTCTGTTCTTTAGGGAAATAACGACGGACAGTAGGTGACGAGGGTGGTGGTGAGACTGAGCATTGAGGTATCTATCTGTGTGAGTAGGCTTCCTGTAGACAGTGTGGGCCAAGGATCCATCCATCCGACCTATCACTTTTATGTCCAGAAAAGGCAAACTTCGATCTGATTCCAATTCATACGTAAATTTCACCTTCTGATGAATGGAATTGAGATACTGGAGTAATTGCTCAACTTCTTGCTTGCCACCCTTCATGATACAAAAGACATCATCGACATACCACATCATTTTTATATCGACGAAAGCATTATCTCCAGATTGACGGAGTTGCTATGGGCAGCCCGGTGGCGCCGGTTTTAGCAAATATCTGGATGGAGCATTTTGAGGCAAACATAGACCTGCAACCATGGGCAGTGAAGTTATGGAAGCGGTATGTCGATGATGTCTTTTGTATCATGAAGGGTGGCAAGCAAGAAGTTGAGCAATTACTCCAGTATCTCAATTCCATTCATCAGAAGGTGAAATTTACGTATGAATTGGAATCAGATCGAAGTTTGCCTTTTCTGGACATGAAAGTGATAGGTCGGATGGATGGATCCTTGGCGCACACTGTCTACAGGAAGCCTACTCACACAGATAGATACCTCAATGCTCAGTCTCACCACCACCCTCGTCACCTACTGTCCGTCGTTATTTCCCTGAATCCAGTGATTAGCAAGTGTAAACGTGAGAAAACTTCCCGTCTCATACCATCGGATGTCGTGAGTGTTGTATGTAGGCAGAGTGGCAACCCTAGCGTAAAAGTGACTGATGACAATCAAGTGCGGGTAGTTCGAAAAACTCGTACAGCTAGAAGATGTTGATACAACTCCCAGCCAGTCTACCCGTGACCACGGACGTAATGTCATGTCCGAAACGTCGGGTTAAATATAAAACGTAAGTTTTACACGATTAAGTCCCGTTTTAATTTAATAATATGAGTGAAGATCGTGTTAGTTTAAATCAATATATGTCACACCTAAAGATAATAAAAATATATAATCTATTTTTTTTTTTTCTTAGAGATGTATATGGTCTCCAAGAGTCAGAAAGAAAATAAACAAACAAGTACCGAAAGTGCCTCAACGTACTTGAACTTTTCAGAACCTGTTACTTTTCCCTTTTGCAGAAATATTTGGATCTTTTTTGTACAGAAAATATGGTAAAGAAATCGGGCTGAAAAATAGTTATATGCAAGGGGGCAAAGTTGTATTTTAACGCCGAGTGTGGAATTGAAAAACGAGCAAGTGAAAGGATTCTATAGTTGAACCACGAGCGAAGCGAGTGGTTCGAGAATAGAATCCTGAACTTGCGAGTTTTTTAACACACGAGAAGTAAAATACATTTGCACCCGAGTGTAACACAAAACTTTTCCCCTCACTATAGCGAGGAAACTACAACACAAAAAAATGCGTTTATCACTGCTTCCAGTAGTTCCACAGGTAGTAAATCATCTTTATTACTAGATTCACCTACTTTTATTAATTTTAAAGCAGTTAATTTGACTTTATTCAAGGTCAAATTACTTTACCCACTAGTGGATAAAATGCGCTTTTACCCGCTGGTATTAAAGGACAAAAAACGTGTTTCCGAGCTAGTGAGGCGAAAAAATTCTTATTTATATGACCACGCTAGTTTCATATCCCATTTCAGCAATCAATGCAATATTCTATTACCGCGATTTCACATCCTGAAAATTTGTTAAACTTATATTTAGAATTGAAAATGATATTTTATTAAAATGATAATTAAAAGATATTATTACTTTTGGGTTCAATTGTCGTAAAGGCCAAAATGCAGGTTTTCAAGGGAAGCAAAAAAACAACTTTTTTTTAAGAAAACTGTTAACATCTTTTTTGTTTTTGACCTATATTTGCGATATATATAAGAAAAATATGTAGATTATTAGTATCTTTAACCTGGTGTAGCAACCGTAGTGATAAACTAAACGATTTAGGAGTTAGATGGTTGTAAAAGACACGTTAAAATGCTATGAACGTCCTTTACACCCACGATTTTTTTTTAAAATTAGAGTTGATAGTGATAGGGTCGTAAATGACGGTCTTAGATTATTCTTATACAAATTCGGGGCGTAAATGTAACCGAAATGTTACAAATGGCAACTGTTTTGAGCTTACGTAGTTTACTATTACTGAAGTGAAGTGACAGTCATCGCCGCCCATGGACATTAGCACATTATTAGTGATAAAGTTTTGGTGAAATTGTCAACGTTACACCGAGTATTTGTTGGACTTAGAGGCAGGACTACCCAACTGTCAACGAGTGATAACAGCCGTTGGAATCTGAGTTTGAAACGGGGAGAGTATTCAGTTTTATTTACTACATAATTTGTTTCCTATCATTTTAGAACCATTTTTCAATTAATTTACACTAATCTACAGTAAACACCAAGTGCTTACATGTTAGGTTATTAAATGTACAAGTAACTTTTTACTATTCAAATCACTTTAGAAAAATAAGAAGCATATAAAAACAAATAAATAATCAGTTATACTTTCGAAAAAAAAAACAATTCATACTAACCCATAATAGATATTAGTTTTACAAGGGGGTAAAGTTGTTGTTTAACCGCACGTGCCAATATTGATACCCGAGCAAGAGAAAGATTCCAATATTGAATATTCAAAAAATGGAATCTTGAGCGTTGTGAGGGTTTCAATTTGAAACCCTTTCAAGGAGGTTAAACAAACTTTACCACCGAGTGAAACACAACAATTTTCACGTATATTTAGAGTCGATAATCACTTAAAACAATAAAACAAGGTAAAACCTACTTATTAAATAACAAAAAGTCCGCACAAAAGATAATACAATCATGAATCCCTTTAGTTCTAGTATTTTGCTAATCTGTTCTTTCCTTATCAGTATGTCTTTAAAGACCCATTTTGCTAAATCACCATTGAAAAGTGCAAGAATTACCACAATACCCTTTAGAAGTTTTAAACAATGATAATGTAATCCTCTTCCTAGTATTAGTGTTGGTTTGAGACCCCTAATGAGAGAAAGCAGGTAATATTATAATGTATTTTGGGTGTTCATTTCATTACTGTGCTGGCGGTTCAACAAGTAACATCGAATATATTTTAAGTTTTTAAATAAAGTTTGTGTAAAATGTGGCATAATCAGTCGTACTATTATATTGATAGCAGCCTTCAGTTGGTAAGTGAAGTTTATTTATTGTTATAATATTATGGATATGTTATATTTGTAGTAGTGTAACGTACTACATTTTCTTGGTCGTAAAATCGAAGGGCAAAGTGTTACACTGTAGCACCGAACCGTCAGACTTCGCGAGAAAGTCTGACGGTTCGGTGACGGATAAAATCTGTGTTTGATTTTAATCAAAAACGTGAAAGTATATTTTATAAGAAGAAACTTTCATAATCTGCCAACAAAGTTGTGCGACTTTTTTGTTATATTAATTTCATGTTCTTTTTTTCAATAACATATTATAAACATATTATATATTATGTAGATTATTTTCTGTCACCATCATTATTTTAGGGGCATTTAAATAATTTGAAATAAAAGCTTATGGTTTGCTAGAAATATCAGAACTATTATATTTTGTACTAATATTATATACCTAACTTAAAATTTGCCAGCAAATTTTGTACAAGTATAGTTTAAACTTCGAAACTTGATGGTATATTTTTTTCTTTTTTAGAATGTGGCAAAACTGTATGTGGTTTAAACAATAATATATGATTTTACGCAAATACGAAGTTGTTGATAAAATATTCGAAAATAGTAGTTTAGCCGGTTTACCGGCCACTTCTGGTTGTCGGCCGCTATGTATTGAAATTGAAAATAGTTAGATAATTAGATAAATTGAGTTGTATTTTAACTATTTTTAAATATGTTTTTTAAATTGATTTGGATTTGATATATTCTAATATTTTTTGCTTAATGACAATTTTATTCGCTAGTCAGTGGCCCATTACAATTCAAACATTGTGGATAATGCTTAAATTGTAAAAACAAAATGTGATTGAACATTTTTTTCAACGTGGGTAAAATATTATTTCCGTGAGTGTGAGGACATTATTATGGGATACTATGCCTTGTGGATAAGTTGAATTAATGTTATTGAAATTTTTATATACATAATATTTAATAAAAGTCAATAAAATTAGGTGGCCGGGTAACTCTTTAGCGATAAGACCGCCTGTTGTCTGCCTCTATTTATAATCATTTGTTTATCTTCACTGTATCTTTTTAGGGTTCCGTAGTCAACTAGGAACCCTTATAGTTTCGCCATGTCTGTCTGTCCGTCCGTCCGTCCGTCCGTCCGTCCGTCCGTCCGTCCGTCCGTCCGTCCGCGGATAATCTCAGTAACCGTTAGCACTAGAAAGCTGAAATTTGGTACCAATATGTATATAAATCACGCCGACAAAGTGCAAAAATAAAAAATGGGAAAAAATGTTTTATTAGGGTACCCCCCATACATGTAAAGTGGGGGCTGATTTTTTTTTCATTCGAACCCCAACGTGTGATATATTGTTGGATAGATATTTAAAAATGAATAAGGGTTTACTAAGATCGTTTTTTGATAATATTAATATTTTCGGAAATAATCGATCCCAAAGGAAAAAAAAGTGCGTCCCCCCCCTCTAACTTTTGAACCATATGTTCAAAAAATATGAAAAAAATCACAAAAGTAGAACTTTATAAAGACTTTCTAGGAAAATTGTTTTGAACTTGATAGGTTCAGTAGTTTTTCAGAAAAATACGGAAAACTACGGAACCCTACACTGAGCGTGGCCCGACACGCTCTTGGCCGGTTTTTTTTTCTGTATCTTTTGCTGAGGCGTGGCAATAAAGAGTATTTTATCTATCTTATATCTATATATCTAAATGCAATTTCACATCAATATTTAGTTGTCGGCCACCCGACCGAGAACGGGCTGGAGACTCGTCAGTTTTAATCGATTATTTTGCCCATTAAAAGAAAGATAAAATAAAAAATATTGCAAAACATGACTTATGTCTATCAAAGTCTTCCTTATATTTAGTTGTCGGCCGCATGCTTATTAAAAAATACTTGGTTAAATGTGCTTTAATCTTTTTTGTATTTGGCAGCCGAGAACGGGACTATAAAAAGTTAATTTTCGACCTAGGCAACTTTCAATTTAATTCAATTCTTTATTGCTTCCATGTTGGTACAAATACCCTTTCCTCCTTTCCTTCCTGTCCTTTGAATGTAAACCAAGTAAAACGTATTAAGTTCCGACTCTTAGCTCCAGATTCAAAGTAGGTAGTATTTCGTTTGTATGGCCTATAATAATTCATTAATTACTTGAAATGAATTTGTGAAATTTTTGTCGACCTCCTCCCGCCTCCTAACCTATGTAGGTATAAGATATTACATTAATTTTAATTTATCGTAATCGTAACCCACATAAGAATTTCCTTTAACATTCCTTATTATATTACTCGTATATTTAAAGTCGATAATCACTTAAAGCAATAGAACAAGGTAAAACCTAGTCATTAAATAATACGCAAAATACCCTCATTAACTAAAAGTCCGCACAAAAGATAATACAATCATGAATCCCTTTAGTTCTAGTATTTTGCTAATCTGTTCTCTCCTTATCAGTATGTCTTTAAAGACCCATTTTGCTAAATCACCATTGAAAAGTGCAAGAATTACCACAATACCCTTTAGAAGTTTTAAACAATGATAATGTAATCCTCTTCCTAGTATTAGTGTTGGTTTGAGACCCCTAATGAGAGAAAGCAGGTAATATTATAATGTATTCTGGGTGTTCATTTCATTACTGTGCTGGCGGTTCAACAAGTAACATCGAATATATTTTAAGTTTTTATTAAATAAAGTTTGTGTAAAATGTGGCATAATCAGTCGTACTATTATATTGATAGCAGCCTTCAGTTGGTAAGTGAAGTTTATTTATTGTTATAATATTATGGATATGTTATATTTGTAGTAGGATAAAATCTGTGTTTGATTTTAATCAAAAACGTGAAAGTATATTTCATGAGAAGAAACTTTCATAATCTGCCAACAAAGTTGTGCGACTTTTTTGTTATATTAATTTCATGTTCTTTTTTTCAATAACATGTTATATATTATGTAGATTATTTTCTGTCACCATCATTATTTTAGGGGCATTTAAATAATTTGAAATAAAAGCTTATGGTTTGCTAGAAATATCAGAACTATTATATTTTGTACTAATATTATTATATACCTAACTTAAAATTTGCCAGCAAATATAGTATGTACATGTATAGTTTAATTGAAACTTGATGGTATATCTTTTTCTTTTTTAGAATGTGGCAAAACTGTATGTGGCATAAACAATATGATTTTATGCAAATACGAAGTTGTTGATAAAATATTAGTTTAGCCGGTTTACCGGCCACCTCTGGTTGTCGGCCACTATGTATTAAACTTGAAATAACTTGTCAAATTCACTGTATTTATTGAAAAAAGTTAGATAATCAGATAAATTGTATTGAATTTTAATTATTTTTAAATATGTTTTTTAAATTGAGTTGGATTTGATATATCCTAAAATTTTTTGCTTAATGACAATTTTATTGGCTAGTCAGTGGCCCATTACAATTTAGAGATTGTGGATAATGCTTAAATTGTAAAAATAATGTGATTGAACATTTTTTCAACGTGGATAAAATATTATTTCCGTGAGTGTGAGGACATTATTATGGGATACTATGCCTTGTGGATAAGTTGAATTAATGTTATTGAAATTTTTATATACATAATATTTGATAAAAGTCAATAAAATTAGGTGGCCGGGTAACTCTTTAGCGATAAGACCGCCTGTTGTCTGCCTCTATTTATAATCATTTGTTTATCTTCACTGTATCTTTTTTCTGTATCTTTTGCTGAGGCGTGGCAATAAAGAGTATTCTATCTATCTTATATCTATCTATATAAATGCAATTTCACATCGATATTTAGTTGTCGGCCACCCGGCCGAGAACGGGCTGGAGACTCGTCAGTTTTAATCGATTATTTTGCCCATGAAATGAAAGATAAAATAAAAAATATTGCAAATCATGACTTATGTCTATCAAAGTCTTCCTTATATTTAGTAGTCGGCCGCATGCTTATTCAAAAATACTTGGTTAAATGTGCTTTAATCTTTTTTGTATTAGGCGGCCGAGAACGGGACTATAAAAAGTTAATTTTCGGCCTAGGCAACTTTGAATGTAAACCAAGTAAAACGTATTAAGTTCCGACTCTTTGAAGAAAATAATTTCTGCCTAGCTCCAGATTCAAAGTAGGTAGTATTTCGTTTGTATGGCCTATAATAGTTCATTAATTACATTGTTTTTACTATCCTCATGTTTCCCGCCTCCTAACCTATGTAGGTATAAGATTTTTAGGGTTCCGTAGTCAACTAGGAACCCTTATAGTTTCGCCATGTCTGTCTGTCCGTCCGTCCGTCCGTCCGTCCGTCCGCGGATAATCTCAGTAACCGTAAGCACTAGAAAGCTGAAATTTGGTACCAATATGTATATCAATCACGCCAACAACGTGCAAAAATAAAAAATAGAAAAAAATGTTTTATTACGGTACCCCTCTTACATGTAAAGTGCGGGCTGATATTCTTTTTCATTCCAACCCCAACGTGTGATATATTGTCGGATAGGTATTAAAAAATTAATAAGGGTTTACTAAGATCGTTTTTTGATAATATTAATATTTTCGGAAATAATTGCTCCTAAAGGAAAAAAAAGTGCGTCCCCCCCCCCCCCCTCTCACTTTTGAACCATATGTTTAAAAAATATGAAAAAAATCACAAAAGTAGAACTTTATAAACACTTTCTAGGAAAATTGTTTTGAACTTGATAGGTTCAGTAGTTTTTGAGAAAGATACGGAAAACTACGGAACCCTACACTGAGCGTGACCCGACACGCTCTTGGCCGGTTTTTTTTTTTAGTTTGTCGTAACCCATATAAGATTTTCCTTTAACATTCCTTATTATATTACTCGTAATACATTTACATTGGATGTGTATTATTTTATTCAAAAATAAATCTTATGGCTTGTGATATAAGACCCATTTTAAAACATTAATGACAGTGGCCGACAACTAGTTTAACAGGCGGCCGAGAACCTAAAAAGTGGCCGACAACCGGCTAAACTGCTACTTTATCATATTTTTATCATATAAAGAAAACGATGTTAGTTATAACTCATTTTAATGCAAACATAGCAAGTGTAGTATATTTTAAATCGAAAAATCTCCAAATGACAAAGGTAGTAGGTAGTTCAAAACATCCATTTGAATTCGAATATTTGCTAAACTGGCCGACAACCGGCTAAACCACCCTATGTTATAAAAAAAAATTTGCTGGTTATTTTTAAAGATTCTACTTTAATGTTCTAGTCTAATTTTTCTGTCACATTCACATGAAAACCTATTCAACTTCCAAGATAGCATTCCTCTGTTAAGCCACACTGTTTTAAGATGTTGATGTGATTGATATTCAATAACATGTGCTATACTTGTACATTACGATATAAGTGCGGAAAAGAGGAAGTTTAAAACGAGTGACGATATATTAAAAACGCGACCCAAGGAAGTGTTCTAAACACGACACTAGTTTCAAATTCCCTCTCTGCACATGTATCGTACGTCGTTTTTCAGTACATAATATAATGGCCCTTAGAAGTTTCGACCAGACCTAGAGATGGGTAGTGAGTAAATACTCATGAGTAAATATCAAGTAAATACTCAGTATTTACTCAGTATTTACTCAAAATACCCGTATTTACTCGTTTTTACTCAAATTGGTGGGTATAAACTATTTAGCGTGCTGAAATGGAAATACAAATTAGAAAAATTGGTGTATTTTGTTATCGACTTCTAAGTTAAGTAATCAAATTTATATGAATTTTATTTTAAAGACGTGCTCTCCATACGTTTAACTATTTTTCTCAAAAATAAAATTCAAAAATTACCAGTATGTTATACATACATCATCTGATAGGTCTTTAAAAATTAATTGAATGTTTCTAAAAAAGTTTTTTTATAATATGAATATTAATTAATTGAATAATAATTAAGGCCGAAATAATGTTTATACCTTTATACCTTTCGAATTCGTTATAGGAAAAATATCCAGAAAACGTCAAATTATTGCCCATAGAATACAAAACACAAAACTAGTACTTTGAACGTCATCAGCTGAGCCATTTTTGAGTTTTCTTTAGAAAACCCTTAATAAAAGGTCGTAAGTGCCACATTAACAATCGCTTCCGAACGTCATGCCGTTATCTAGAACATCGATTTAATTTAAGTCTCATACTTTTACTGTAAATACGAGTACCTGCTTTTTTAAAACAGAACTGCTAACTAAACATTATCACTATTTTTTTCTCACAATGATTACCTCTTTTTCAACAAACTAAGAGTCCCATAAGCTTCTGATAATATAAATAGTATTTAAACATGTCCACACAGTTAAAATAAATACGACTAAGTACATAAATCTCATTTTTTAAATTATTTTTAGGTAACAGTTTCTACTCACCCAAATGAGTAAATACGAGTATTTACTCGGTACGTTACGGGTAAATACTCAGTATTTACTCACCCCTACCCATCTCTAACCAGACCAGAAATGTAATACTTTGCGAACTACGTAGTTAAAAAAAACACCATAATGATGTACCTAGTGAAAAAAAGTTATACAAGGGGGCAAAGTTGTATTTTAACGCCGAGTGTGGAATTGAAAAACGAGCAAGTGAAAGGATTCTATAGTTGAACCACGAGCGAAAGCGAGTGGTTCGAGAATAGAATCCTGAACTTAGCGAGTTTTTCAATACACGAGAAGTAAAATACATTTGCACCCGAGTGTTGCACAAAACTTTTTCCAATCACTATAGCGAGGAAACTACAACGCAAAAAATGCGTTTATCACTGCTTCCAGTAGTTCCACAGGTGGTAAATCATCTTCATTACTAGATTCACCTACTTTTATCAGTTTTAAACCAGTTAACTTGACTATATTCAATGTCAAATTACTTTACCCACTAGAGGATAAAATGCGTTTTTACCCACTGGCATTAAAGGACTAAACGCGTGTTTTCGTGATAGTGAGGGTAAAATTTTTTTACATATATATTTTGTAAGATTCCGTACCAAAAAGGTACAAAAGGAAGCCTTATGGTGCGACTATATCCGTCTGACACATATCTTAATATCTCGAGAACTACTTATGTTATCGACTTGTTTTTATTAAAATTTACTTTCATAATCTATATAATATAAAGCTACAACCCGACTGACATTTTTCCAGTATAGAGTTTGGTCCTGCGACCCCGGATAGATCAGACCGTCGGTCTACCGGTTCCGGGTAAAAAAATGTTGGACGGCCTGGCCAAACGGCTGGAGTTAGCCGGGGAGTGTTCGACCAAATGTCATAGAGGACCCTGGGCAGTTTTTGACGCCGCCATTTTTTTTTCAAAATGGCCGCCTTTTTTTTTTGACGATTTTTCAAGTTTGTCGTAGAGAGCTCAAATTTTGGTCATAGAATCTCCAAGTGGCCTCGATTCGAATGAAATAAAAAAAAATTGAAAAGTGCTACAAATGTGGGAAAACTGGCCACTTTTATTTTGTATGGCAACTTTTAAACCGTAAGAGATAGCCGGGGGTGCTCGACCAAATGTCATACAGGTATCCGAATAGAAAAAAGTTGCATTAAAAAAAAATCAAAATGGCCGACTTTTTTTTTGAAAATTTTCAAAATGGTCCTAGCGCGCTGAGATTTGGCACACGGGTGGACGGTCGCGCTAAGATTTGTATTCAAAAAGAAAATTTTGAAAAATTCAAAATGGCGGCCTTTGAGGGCCAATTGAAATTTGAATGGAGGTTTTTCTTTTAATTACCATAGCTCCGTAACGGTACAAAGAAGTGAAAAGTGCTCAAACAAATGTTATACAGTCACCCGAGGTCCATCGAACGGCATTAAAAAAAATCAAAATGGCCGACTTTTTTTTTTGAAAAATTTCAAAATGGTCCGAGCGCGCTGAAATTTTGCACACAGATAGACAGCCACCCCAAGATTAGTATACAAAAAGAAAATTTTGAAAAATTCAGAATGGCGCCCTTTGAAGGCCAATTGAAATTTGTATGGAGGTCCTTTTTTAAATCCCCATAGCTCCGTAACGGTAGGGAAAAGGTTAATAGTGCTTGAACTAATGTTGTACAGTTATCTGAGGTCCATCGAATGGCATTTACCAAATTTCAAAATGGCCGACTTTGAAAATTTTTTTTTTTATTTTCGGTCCGAGCGCGTTCAAATTTGGCACGTGGTAAGAACGGGGGCCAAAAATAGAAATGAGAAAAAAAAAATTTGGAAAAGTCAAAAACGGTGGCGAGAGGGGACAAAGTCAAATTTCCCTACCAGTTTGTATGGAGGTTTTTTTTTAAATCCCCATAGCTCCGTAACGGTAGGAAAAAGGTTAATAGTGCTTAAACTAATGTTGTACAGTTATCTGAGATCCATTGAAAGGCATTTACAAAATTTCAAAATGGCGACTTTGAAAATTTTTTTTTTTTATTTTCGGTCCGAGCGCGTTCAAATTTGGCACGTGGTAAGAGCGGGGGCCAAAAATAGAAATGAGAAAAAAAAATTTTGGAAAAGTCAAAAACGGCGGCGAGAGGGGACAAAGTCAAATTTCCCTACCAGCCTGAGGGAGCGTTCTACAGCCCGAAGGTCATTGCTCCAGTCCAAGTTCCGAGCTGCGTACAGACAGTGCTCCCAAGCAAGAAAATATAAGTAAAAGTGTCTAAAAAGCGACGCGGCGGGCCGGAGGCCGCAGGCCGGAGGTCCAACTTCCCTACAAATCCTACAATCCCCACAGTAACTACGCGGAGGGCCGAAGGCCCGGAGCGTGTCTGACAGGCTCCCAAGTACGCGAAGGCCGCAGGCCGAGCTGCGGGCAGAGTGCTCCCAAGCACGCGAAGGCCGCAGGCCGAGCTGCGGGCAGACTGTGCTCCCAAGAAAACAATAACAAAAAGTATCTAAATAAGCGAAGCGGCGGGCCAAAGGCCCGACGCGGAGCTTCGAAACGAAACCCAGCGAAGGCCGAAGGCCGAGCTCCGCGTAGGGCCGAAGGCCCGGAGCGTCCCTGATTGGCTCGCCGGCGGACCGGGAAGTTGGAGTTTAAACACGACCCAATAGTAAAAGTGTCTTAGAGAAGCGAAACGACGGGCCGGAGGCCGCAGGCCGCAGGCCCGTCGTGAGCTTCTCAAGACACTTTTAATATTGGGTCGTATTTAAGCTCCAACTTACCTACAAAAATCTCACAGTAACTACGCGGAGCGTGCCTGAGAGGCTTCCAAGCACGCGAAGGCCGCAGGCCGAGCTGCGGGCAGAGTGCTCCCAAGCACGCGAAGGCCGCAGGCCGAGCTGCGTACAGACTGTGCTCCCAAGCAGAACGATAATCAAAGTGTGTAAAAAGCGACGCGGCGGGCCGAAGGCCCGACGCGGAGCTTCGAAACGAAACCCAGCGAAGGCCGAAGGCCGAGCTCCGCGTAGGGCCGAAGGCCCGGAGCGTCCCTGATCGGCTCGCCGGCGGTCCGGGAAGTTGGAGCTTAAACACGACCCAATAGTAAAAGTGTCTTAGAGAAGCGAAACGACGGGCCGGAGGCCGCAGGCCGCAGGCCCGTCGTGAGCTTCTCAAGACACTTTAACTATTGGATCGTGTTTAAGCTCCAACTTCCCTACAACCCCCACAGTAACTACGCGGAGGGCCGAAGGCCGGAGCGTGTCTGACAGGCTCCCAAGCACGCGAGGCCGCAGGCCGAGCTGCGGGCAGAGAGTGCTTCCAAGCACACAAAGGCTAAAGCAAAAAAGCAAACAAGTAAAGCAAAAAAACAAACAAGCTAAGCAAAGAAACAAAAAAGCAAAACAGCAAAGCAAAAAAACAAACAAGCAAAGCAAAAAAAAAACAAAAAAGCAACAAGAAAGACCGCGGGGCCCTCGGGCCCCGCGCACCTTTAAAAAACTAGTTTTCAGGAACTAAATCTCCAATCGATGCGGCGCTCTCTCATCCAGATGCTAGATACAAATACAAAATCATTTATTCAGCAAATAGTCAGGCCACAGCGGCACTTTATTCATTAAAGTTAACTGAAAATATTAATCTTAACAAAGTAGCTACACACTTATATAGAGTAAGAGATATATAAAGTCTCTAAATGTCATATTATTACTAACTATACTTAATACATAAAGAAAGTCCAAACAGATACAAAGAAAACTAAAATTCTATAATAATTTTAGAGTAGAAAATGACTCTGAATGTTAGAAGTAAAGATATTAATTAAAAAATGTCAAATCATACAAAAACAGCCAAATACAGAAAATAAACAGCTACATTAAAGATTTTAATAGGTGTACAAGTCTCTAATTGTCAATCATTAAAGTAACAAATCAAGTTTACAATAAAATATAATCAAAATCTCAGAGATGTATAAGGTCTCTAAGTGTCCAAAAAACTAAAATTAACTTAATCAAGCGACAACATGATCATTTAAGTAAGGAATTCATTTTAAAATAAATTAAATTCAAAATCTCAATGATGTATAATGTATCTAAGTGCCCAAAAACTTAAATTAACTTAATCAAGAGACAACATGATCAAGAAAGTAGGTACGGAATCTATTTTAAAATTAAATACAATCAAAATCTCAGAGATGTGTAAAGCCTCTAAGTGTCCATAAGCTAAAATTAACAAAATTAAACGACAAAGTGTATAAGGTCTCTAAGCATCCTACTAACAAAACTAATAATACAATACAATCACACGAGAAAAATTACGCTGTCTCATTTCTACTGGATACTAGTACGGTTGTATTACAAACTGCTGCTACCATAATCAAGCTACTGGCTTAAAGGCGTTTTTATCATATATAAAATCATTTATCGTCTAGTAAGCTTTACCTAGCAAACAGCGCTTCACATGAGACTTAAATTTGCCAAGTGACAAGTTCACTACATCAATAGGGATTTTGTTATAATAGAAGACTTTGAAGCCACCGACTGAACTCGCTGGAGGTAAACTCATCATGTGCCACTGCGAGTACATCATCATCATCTACCCTGTCCTACACTGGAGTCGATATAGAAGAAGGAATGAGCCGATTTCACCAAAGTCTTTTGCTGAGGTTACGGCGCTGGGTCAAGAAAAATCACCTGCAGGTTAGTATTCATTTTTGTATACTTCTTGCTTATTCCATCACTGGGTCTACCCCGTCCTTTACTGGGGTCGATATACATAGATGGAAGGAATGAACCGAAGTCTTTTGCCGAGGCAATAGCTTTGGGTACAGAAAAAACACCTGCAGGTTAGTTGACATTCTTATTTTCCAATATCTAAGTTACAAATGGACCCACATTGCGCCGCAGTCTATTAATGGGCCTACCTTTACCGCGTCCTTAACTGGGAAAGACATAGAGGAGCAAAACCAACCAATATCACCGAAGGCTTTTGCTGAGGCCACAGCACTGGGTCAAGAAAAATCATTTATTTATTTATTTCAAGACATATTTCTACAGATAAATCCAATGCGTCATGAAACTTAAATTAAAAAAACCAGTAGATAAGAACATAAAAAGAATCAATAGTATTACAAATTAACAATCATCTCTAGGCTCGGTTAGTTGCCTTTCTTATTTGCTTATAAGAACTCAAATGGACACATCTATAGTCCATTACTGGGTCTACCTCGCCTTTTACTGGCATGGACACAGAGGGTTGTAACGAGCCAGTATCACCACAATCTATTGACCTCGATAGACATATAACGTACCTATTTACCAGAATAAAAAATATGACAATTATCAAATTACTTCTATTGAACTTTGAGTATGAACAATGATATCCCATTTTACCATTTAAATTGTATACCTATAGGTATAGGTATAGCCTATAGATATAACATACATTATGTTTTAGATTATTAAACATTTATTTAAAATATCAATAAATTAATATTTATTATCTCTTTTTCCAGCTGTCAACGTGCCGCGCCCAGACTTCCATTCAAGCAGCGAATCCAACTCGCAACCCACTCAACTCAAAGACATAGAATCCTGGGTGCGAGCCAGCACTTCGAACCCTGACAAAACTGAATCTCCAGGCTCCAAACCCTTCAATTTGAACTACTCTTGTCCACCAGCTACTAAATCAGCATGGAACGAGTGTAAAGATAAAATAAACAAGCCAGAAATAAACACAGCGGCCGTCAGCCAAACAGGGAATGTGCAGGATTTCTTCAAGTCCTTCAACGTGAATATGCAGACGGTTGGGGACAAGACTTTTGTGCAGAATAGGGCTCTGATGCAGAAGTTGAAGGATATGGCTAGTCAGCAGGCGGAATATACTTATTTCTAATCACTTTTGGCTAAATGTTTATAAACAATCGTATTTGTTAGAATAATGTGATGCGATAGAAGATATAAAATAATTTGTAAATCTTTTTCGAATTCATTTATATTTTTTGATGCATATCACGTAATGATGAAAGCAATTCCCAAAACATATCAGATCAAGTGACATATTTATGTAGATGATAACGGGCAAGTGCACCACATCAATGGGGATTTTGTTATAATAGAAGACTTCGAAGCCGCCGACTGTACCCGCTGTAAACTCATCAAGTGCCACTGCAAACCAAGTGGAAAAACACCGCCCCAGTCGATTACTGGGTCTACTCCGTCCTTTACTGGGGTCGAATATACATAGAAGGAAGGAATGAAGTCTTTTGCCAGAGCAACAGCTTTGGCTCAAGAAAAAACACCTGCAGGTTAGTTGACATTTTTATTTTCTAATATATAAATTACAAATGGACCCACATTGCGCCGTAGTCCATTAATGGGTCTACCTCTACTGCGTCCTTAACTGGGAAAGACATAGAGGGGCGAAACTAACCAACATCACCGAAGTCTTTTGCTGAGGCCACGGCACTGGGTCAAGAAAAATCATTTATTTTTTATTTTATTTCAAAACATATTTCAATGAAATTACAGATAAGTCCAATGCGTCCTGAAACTTTAAAAAAAAAGTAAATAAGAACATAAAAGTATGTTCAAAATTCTACCTATAATTCTACCTACCTAACCATATATATTTAAAAAGATATGTTTCCCCTCCCCCTCGCACCTCGCTCCGCCCGCGCGGCCCTCTAATTAGTTGTTGACACCTATGACAGACTGTTATAAGACATGTGCGAAAACGGTTGTGCTTCCTGGGTTAATTGTGGACCCCAGCCAATCCTGCCTGCAGTTCCTGACTCCCGGAGAGAAGGTTAGTGCATATCTTTGACCACCTGACAGTTTTTTTGTATTTCTATTTTTCCCCCTCTTGTCCGTTCATAAAAAAGTTAAGTAAGGTAATGCGGCAAGCGTTATGGGTCTTTTGCACCGGGAAGCTCACGGGGGGGCTTGGTAGGTTAGGTTTTTGTATCTGTGTGTGTATTGTTAGGTTAGATCTAGTTTTTAAGTTTATGCACGTTAATATTATTCGTTAAGTATTATAACTAAACAATCATGTCTAGGTTAGTTGCCTTTTTTATTTGCTTATAAGAACTCAAACGGACAGGTCCATAGTCCATTACTGGGTCTACCTAGCCTTTTACTGGGATGGCGACAGACGATTATAACGAGCCAGTATCACCACAATCTATTGACCTCGATAGATATATAATGTATCTATTTATCAGAATGAAAAAGTATGACAATTATTACTTCTATTGAATTTAGAGTATCAAGAATGATATCCCATTTTACCATTTAAATTGTATACCTTTAGGTATAGAATAATGTTTTAGATTATTAAGCACTGATATCAAATATCAATAAATTAATATTTATTATCTCAATTTCTAGCTATCAACGTCCCGCGCCCACACTTCCACTCAAGCAGCGAATCCAACTCGCAACCCACTCAACTCAAAGACATAGAATTCTGGGTGCGAGCCAGCACTTCGAACCCTGACAAAACTGAATCTCCACGCTCCAAACCCTTCAATTTGAACTACTCTTGGCCACCAGCTACTAAATCAGCATGGAACGAGTATAAAGATAAAATAAACAAGTCAGAAATAAACACAGCAGCCGTCAGCCAAACAGGGAATGTGCAGGATTTCTTCAAGTCCTTCAACGTGAATATGCAGACGGTTGGGGACAAGACTTTTGTGCAGAATAGGGCTCTGATGCAGAAGTTGAAGGATATGGCTAGTCAGCAGGCGGAATATACTTATTTCTAATCACTTTTGGCTAAATGTTTATGAACAATCGTATTTGTTAGAATAATGTGATGCGATAGAAGATGACGAAGCTACCCCTCACTATTTGTAAATCTTTTTCGAATACATTTATATTTTTTGGTGCATATCACGTAATGATGAAAGCAATTCCCAAAACATATCAGATCAAGTGACATATTTATGTAGATGATAACGGGCAAGTGCACCACATCAATGGGGATTTTGTTATAATAAAAGATTTCGAAGCCGCCGACTGTACCCGCTGTAAACTCATCAAGTGCCACTGCAAGCAAAGTGGAAAAACACCGCCCCAGTCGATCACTGGGTCTACCCCGTCCTTTACTGGGGTCGAATATAACATAGAAGGAAGGAATGAACCGAAGTCTTTTGCCAGAGCAACAGCTTTGGCTCAAGAAAAAACACCTGCAGGTTAGTTGACATTCTTATTTTCTAATACATAAATTACAAATGGACCCACATTGCGCCGTAGTCCATTAATGGGTCTACCTCTACTGCGTCCTTAACTGGGAAAGACATAGAGGGGCGAAACTAACCAACATCACCGAAGTCTTTTGCTGAGGCCACGGCACTGGGTCAAGAAAAATCATTTATTTTTTATTTTATTTCAAAACATATTTCAATGAAATTACAGGTAAGTCCAATGCGTCATGAAACTTTAAAAAAAAGTAAATAAGAATATAAAAGTGTTCAAAATTCTACCTATAATTCTACCTACCTAACCATATATATTTAAAAAGATATGTTTCCCCTCCCCCTCGCGCCTCGCTCCGCCCGCGCGGCCCTCTAATTAGATGTTGACACCTATGACAGACTGTTATAAGACATGTGCGAAAACGGTTGTGCTTCCTGGGTTAATTGTGGACCCCAGCCAATCCTGCCTGCAGTTCCTGACTCCCGGAGAGAAGGTTAGTGCATGTCTTTGACCACCTGACAGTTTTTTTGTATTTCTATTTTTCCCCCTCTTGTCCGTTCATAAACAAGTTAAGTAAGGTAATGCGGCAAGCGTTATGGGTACTTTTGCACCGGGAAGCTCACGGGGGGGCTTGGTAGGTTAGGTTTTTGTATCTGTGTGTGTATTGTTAGGTTAGATCTAGTTTTTAAGTTTATGCACGTTAATATTATTCGTTAAGTATTATAACTAAACAATCATGTCTAGGTTAGTTGCCTTTTTTATTTGCTTATAAGAACTCAAACGGACAGGTCCATAGTCCATTACTGGGTCTACCTAGCCTTTACTGGGATGGCGACAGACTATTATAACGAGCCAGTATCACCACAATCTATTGACCTCGATAGATATATAATGTATATTTATCAGAATGATTGACAATTATTACCCTCCTTTTTCCGATTTTGAATTTGGAACATTTGTTTAAAGTTCAAAACTCGAATTTAATTAGTACTTGTACAAGTACGTGGGGACTCAGGAGGCTATTGAATTTAGAGTATCAAGAATGATATCCCATTTTACCATTTAAATTGTATACCTTTAGGTATAGAATAATGTTTTAGATTATTAAGCATTGATATCAAATATCAATAAATTAATATTTATTATCTCAATTTCTAGCTATCAACGTCCCGCGCCCACACTTCCACTCAAGCAGCGAATCCAACTCGCAACCCACTCAACTCAAAGACATAGAATTCTGGGTGCGAGCCAGCACTTCGAACCCTGACAAAACTAAATCTCCAGGCTCCAAACCCTTCAATTTGAACTACTCTTGGCCACCAGCTACTAAATCAGCATAGAACGAGTATAAAGATAAAATAAACAAGCCAGAAATAAACACAGCGGCCGTCAGCCAAACAGGGAATGTGCAGGATTTCTTCAAGTCCTTCAACGTGAATATGCAGACGGTTGGGGACAAGACTTTTGTGCAGAATAGGGCTCTGATGCAGAAGTTGAAGGATATGGCTAGTCAGCAGGCGGAATATACTTATTTCTAATCACTTTTGGCTAAATGTTTATGAACAATCGTATTTGTTAGAATAATGTGATGCGATAGAAGATGACGAAGCTACCCCTCAATATTTGTAAATCTTTTTCGAATACATTTATATTTTTTGGTGCATATCACGTAATGATGAAAGCAATTCCCAAAACATCAGATCAAGTGACATATTTATGTAGATGATAACGGGCAAGTGCACCACATCAATGGGGATTTTGTTATAATAGAAGATTTCGAAGCCGCCGACTGTACCCGCTGTAAACTCATCAAGTGCCACTGCAAGCCAAGTGGAAAAACACCGCCCCAGTCGATCACTGGGTCTACCCCGTCCTTTACTGGGGTCGAATATAACATGGAAGGAATGAACCGAAGTCTTTTGCCAGAGCAACAGCTTTGGCTCAAGAAAAAACACCTGCAGGTTAGTTGACATTCTTATTTTCTAATACATAAATTACAAATGGACCCACATTGCGCCGTAGTCCATTAATGGGTCTACCTCTACTGCGTCCTTAACTGGGAAAGACATAGAGGGGCGAAACTAACCAACATCACCGAAGTCTTTTGCTGAGGCCACGGCACTGGGTCAAGAAAAATCATTTATTTTTTATTTTATTTCAAAACATATTTCAATGAAATTACAGATAAGTCCAATGCGTCATGAAACTTTAAAAAAAAAGTAAATAAGAATATAAAAGTGTTCAAAATTCTACCTATAATTCTACCTACCTAACCATATATATTTAAAAAGATATGTTTCCCCTCCCCCTCGCGCCTCGCTCCGCCCGCGCGGCCCTCTAATTAGATGTTGACACCTATGACAGACTGTTATAAGACATGTGCGAAAACGGTTGTGCTTCCTGGGTTAATTGTGGACCCCAGCCAATCCTGCCTGCAGATCCTGACTACCGGAGAGAAGGTTAGTGCATGTCTTTGACTACCTGACAGATTTTTTGTATTTCTATTTTGCCCCCTCTTGTCCGTGCATAAACAAATATTATAACTAAACAACCATCTCCAGGTTAGTATTAGAGTATCAAGAATGATATCCCATTTTACCATTTAAATTGTATACCTTTAGCTCCTAATGTTTTAGATTATCAAGCATTGATATCAAATATCAATAAAATGATATTTATTATCTCAATTTCTAGCTATCAACGTTCCGCGCCCAGACTTCCACTCAAGCAGCGAATCCAACTCGCAACCTACTCAACTCAAAAACATAGAATTCTGGGTGCGAGCCAGCACTTCGAACCCTGACAAAACTGAATCTCCAGGCTCCAAACCCTTCAATTTGAACTACTCTTGGCCACCAGCTACTAAATCAGCATGCAACGAGTGTAAAGATAAAATAAACAAGCCAGAAATTAACACAGCGGCCGTCAGCCAAACAGGGAATGTGCAGGATTTCTTCAAGTCCTTCAACGTCAATATGCAGACGGTTGGGGACAAGACTTTTGTGCAGAATAGGGCTCTGATGCAGAAGTTGAAGGATATGGCTAGTCAGCAGGCGGAATATACTTATTTCTAATAACTTTTGGCTAAATGTTTATGAACAATCGTATTTGTTAGAATAATGTGATGCGATAGAAGATGACGAAGCTACCCCTCACTATTTGTAAATCTTTTTCGAATACATTTATATTTTTTGGTGCATATCACGTAATGATGAAAGCAATTCCCAAAACATATCAGATCAAGTGACATATTTATGTAGATGATAACGGGCAAGTGCACCACATCAATGGGGATTTTGTTATAATAGAAGATTTCGAAGCCGCCGACTGTACCCGCTGTAAACTCATCAAGTGCCACTGCAAGCCAAGTGGAAAAACACCGCCCCAGTCGATCACTGGGTCTACCCCGTCCTTTACTGGGGTCGAATATAACATAGAAGGAAGGAATGAACCGAAGTCTTTTGCCAGAGCAACAGCTTTGGCTCAAGAAAAAACACCTGCAGGTTAGTTGACATTCTTATTTTCTAATACATAAATTTCTAAATATATAAAAGAAGAAGCTGACTGACTGACTGACTGACTGACTGACTGACTGACATATCAACGCACAGCCGAAACCGCTGGTCCTAGAGATTTAAAATTTGGCACGTAGGTTCCTTATATAGTGTAGAGGAGCACTAAGAAAGGATTTTCCAAAATTCACCTTCTAAGGGGGTCAAATGGGGGTTCAAAGTTTGTATGGGGAAACAAGATTAGTTTGACTATTTTATTCGAAACTTCACAGGAAGATTCTTTAAGACATATGACTGAATACGTGTTTCAGGTTTTTTGAAAATTTAACCCCTAAAAGGGTGAAAAGGGGGTGATAAAGTCAAAAAATCAATATGGGTATCGTTTTTATGGTTTATCGGGTCGCTGATTACGATAAATACAACATTTTTAAAATCTAACGAGGCGGAAGTGAAATACCTTCTCCCCTGTTGTGGTGCAATGGGGTTTAAATATCAAAAAAATATATAAAAGAAGATATTGACTGACTGACAGACATATCAACGCACAGCCGAAACCGCTGGTCCTAGAGATGTCAAATTTGGCACGTAGGTTCCTTATATAGTGTAGAGGAGCACTAAGAAAGTATTTTTCAAAATTCGCCTCTTAAGGGGGTCAAATGGGGGTTCAAAGTTTGTATGGGGAAACAATGTTAGCTTCACTGGTTTATTCGAAACTTCACAGGAGGGATCCTTAAAACATATGACTAAAGACGTGTTTCAGGTTTTTTGAAAATTTAACCCCTAAAAGGGTGAAAAGGGGGTGATAAAGTCAAAAAACTAATATGGGTATCGTTTTTATGGTTTATTGGGTCGCTGATCACGATAAATACAACGTTTTTAAAATCTAACAAGGCAGAAGTGAAATACCTTCTCCCCTGTTGTAGTGCAATGGGGTTTAAATATCAAAAAATATATAAAAGAAGAAACTGACTGACTGACTAACTGACGTAATATATCAACACAGCCGAAACCGCTGGTCCTAGAGATTTCAAATTTGGCACATCGGTTCCTTATATGGCGTAGAGGAGCACTAAGAAAGGATTTTTCAAAATTCTTCTCTTAAAAGGGTGAAATGGGGGTTCAAAGTTTGTATGGGGAAATAACATTAGTTTGACTATTTTATTCGAAACTTCACAAGAGGATTCCTAAAGACATATGACTAAATACATGTTTCAGGTTTTTGAAAATTTGACCCCTAAAGGGGTGCAAAAGGGGGTAAGTCAAAATCACAATATGGGTATCGTTTTTATGGTTTATCGGGTCGCTGATCACGATAAATACAACGATTTTAAAATTTAATGAGGTGGAAAATAAATTTTCTCCCCTGTTGTTGTGCAATAGGGTTAAAATGTCCATATAGCCATAAGTATAGGTTTAGTTTTTATCTTTACTTCTGGTTCAAGAGATTTCAAATTGACACGGAAGTTCCTTAGGGGAGCACTAAGAAAGGATTATTCAAAGTTCACCTCCTAGCTTGATAATTTGACAGGGACAGGGACAGGAACGGGATAGGGTTAGGGTTAGGGTGAGGGACAGGGACAGGGACGGGGACGGGGACGGGGACGGGACAGGGACGGGGACGGGGACAGGGGACAGGGATAGGGATAGGGATAGGGGACGGGGGGGATAGGGATAGGGATAGGATAGGGATAGGGATAGGGATAGGGATAGGGATAGGGATAGGGATAGGGGAGGGACGGGGACGGGGACGGGACGGGGACGGGGATGGGGACAAGGATAGAGATAAGGACGGGGATAAGAATAGGGAATGGGGTCGGAATAATCGGTCGGCAATCAATATCTAGGCAGTGTAAAATGCAGGTGGCTCAGGGGGAAGGGATTAGTATGTAAGTAGGCATCGGTGAGTATCCTGCATCCGTAATAACTTTTACATTCAATGTGCTGTAAGAGGATCGTTGTTTGCTTGCCTTTTATATGTTTACGTTTGCAATTAATATAAGCAAAATGGAAAAAATTGTAAGCGATAATGCAATGAAGTATTTTTTACCTTACCGACCATAGCGTTGAGATTCGAGATACTGGCTATGTGGGTTGTATGAAGTTTCCCCACTATAAATATTTATATAGGTAAAATACATACATATTCGTACCTACTACCTACGCTGTGGTCGCTGTGTAACAATTCTACAATCATTGCAAGAATTTCTTTTAAAACAATAGTAATATGTGTAAGGTACAGTCAGCCAAAAAAGTGGTTTACCACTTTTAGATCAATAGAGTCGAACCTACCTACAAAGAAACCTACGGATCCAAATGAAAATCTTATTTTTTGTAAACGTTTCAATAAGAATACTTTTATTACGCGGGCGAAGCCGCGGGTAAAAGCTAGTAATAATTCTACCTACCCTACCTAACCATATATATTTAAAAAGATATGTTTCCCCTCCCCTCGCGCCTCGCTCCGCCCGCGCGGCCCTCTAATTAGATGTTGACACCTATGACAGACTGTTATAAGACATGTGCGAAAACGGTTGTGCTTCCTGGGTTAATTGTGGACCCCAGCCAATCCTGCCTGCAGATCCTGACTACCGGAGAGAAGGTTAGTGCATGTCTTTGACTACCTGACAGATTTTTTGTATTTCTATTTTGCCCCCTCTTGTCCATGCATAAACAAATATTATAACTAAACAACCATCTCCAGGTTAGTATTAGAGTATCAAGAATGATATCCCATTTTACCATTTAAATTGTATACCTTTAGCTCCTAATGTTTTAGATTATCAAGCATTGATATCAAATATCAATAAAATGATATTTATTATCTCAATTTCTAGCTATCAACGTTCCGCGCCCAGACTTCCACTCAAGCAGCGAATCCAACTCGCAACCTACTCAACTCAAAAACATAGAATTCTGGGTGCGAGCCAGCACTTCGAACCCTGACAAAACTGAATCTCCAGGCTCCAAACCCTTCAATTTGAACTACTCTTGGCCACCAGCTACTAAATCAGCATGCAACGAGTGTAAAGATAAAATAAACAAGCCAGAAATTAACACAGCGGCCGTCAGCCAAACAGGGAATGTGCAGGATTTCTTCAAGTCCTTCAACGTGAATATGCAGACGGTTGGGGACAAGACTTTTGTGCAGAATAGGGCTCTGATGCAGAAGTTGAAGGATATGGCTAGTCAGCAGGCGGAATATACTTATTTCTAATCACTTTTGGCTAACCCCGTCCTTTACTGGGGACGATATACATAGAAAGAAGAAATGAACCGAAGTCTTGTGCCAAGGCAACAACTTTGGGTCAAGAAAAAACACCTGCAGGTTAGTTGACAACTTGAAATTCTTATTTTCTAAGATCTAAGTTACAAATGGACCCACATTGCGCCGCAGTATTAATGGGCCTACGTCTACCGCGTCCTTAACTTGGAAAGACATAGAGGGGCGAAACCAACCAATATCACCGAAGTCTTTTGCTGAGGCCACGGCACTGGCTGGGTCAAGAAAAATCATTTATTTATTTATTTGAAGACATATTTCTACAGATAAATCCAATGCCTCATGAAGCTTAAATTAAAAAAAACCAGTAGACAAGAACATAACAAAAAAAACAATAAAAGTATTACAACTTAACAATCATCTCTAGGCTAGGTTAGTTGCCTTTCTTATTTGCTTATAAGAACTCAAACGAACACGTCTATAGATCATTACTGGGTCTACCTCGCCTTTTACTGGGATGGCGACAGAGGGTTGTAACGATCCAGTATCACCACAATCTATTCACCTCGATAGACAGCATAACGTATACCTATTGATCAGAAAGATAAAAAATGACAATTATTAAATTACTTCTATTGAACTTTGAGTATGAACAATGATATCCCATTTTACCATTTAAATTGTATACCTATAGGAATAGGTATAGCTTATAGGTATAACATACATTATGTTTTAGATTATTAAACATTTATTTAAAATATCAATAAATTAATATTTATTATCTCAATTTCCAGCTATCAACATGCCGCGCCCAGACTTCCATTCAAGCAGCGAATCCAACTCGCAACCCACTCAACTCAAAGACATAGAATTCTGGGTGCGAGCCAGCACTTCGAACCCTGACAAAACTGAATCTCCAGGCTCCAAACCCTTCAATTTGAACTACTCTTGGCCACCAGCTACTAAATCAGCATGGAACGAGTATAAAGATAAAATAAACAAGCCAGAAATAAACACAGCGGCCGTCAGCCAAACAAGGAATGTGCAGGATTTCTTCAAGTCCTTCAACGTGAATATGCAGACGGTTGGTGACAAGACTTTTGTACGGAATAGGGCTCTGATGCAGAAGTTGAAGGATATGGCTAGTCAGCAGGCGGAATATACTTATTTTTAATCACTTTTGACTACATGTTTATGAACAATCGTATTTGTTTGAATAATGAATATTTATTTTTTGTATACTTCTTGCCCAGTCCATCACTGGGTCAACCTGATGTTAAGGATGACACTAGAGACCATCACGTTGTCGTTTAATTTAGTTAATTTTAGCTTTTGGACACTTAAGAGACTTTATACATCTCTGAGATTTTGATTATATTTTATTTTAAAATAGATTCCTTACTTTAATGATCTTGTTGTCGTTTGATTAAGTTAATGTTAGTTTTTGGACACTTAGAGACCTTATACATCTCTGAGATTTTTGATTATATTTTTTTGTAAACTTGATTTGTTCTTTAATGATTGACAACTAGAGACTTGTACATCTCTTGAAATGTGTAATTTAGCTGTTCATTTTCTGTATTTTTTTCTTTGTATTATTTGACAAAGGTTTTTACTTTTAAATATTTTAATTTTATAAAATTTGACTCTTGGAGACTCTATACATCTCCATGGATTATTTGATTAAGTATAATATTTTTACTTGTAACATTCAGTTTTTTACAACTGTTGAAGTATTATATATTTCTTTTATCTTTGTATCTGTTTGCGCCTTCTTTATGTATTGATTATAGTTAGTAATAATATGACATTTAGAGACTTTATACATCTCTAATTCTATATCAGTGTATAGCTACTTTGCTTATGATTAATATTTTTAGTTAATATTTCTATTAATTTCATTTGTTTAACTTTAATGAATACTCTGTAATGTTGACATGTAAAAGTGCCCCCGTGGCCTATTTGCTGAATAAATGATTTTGTATTTTATATTTGTATTTGTAACCCCGTCCTTTACTGGGGACGATATACATAGAAAGAAGGAATGAACCGAAATCTTGTGCCAAGGCAACAGCTTTGGGTCAAGAAAAAAACACCTGCAGGTTAGTTGACAACTTGAAATTCTTATTTTCTATGATCTAAGTTACAAATGGACCCACATTGCGCCGCAGTATTAATGGGCCTACCTCTACCGCGTCCTTAACTGGGAAAGACATAGAGGGGCGAAACCAACATATATCACCGAAGTCTTTTGCTGAGGCCACGGCACTGGGACAAGAAAAATAATTTATTTATTTATTTGAAGACATATTTCTACAGATATATCCAATGCCTCATGATTCTCATGAAGCTTAAATTTAAAAAACCAATAGACAAGAACATAACAAAAAAAAAAAACAATAAAAGTATTACAACTTAACAATCATCTCTAGGCTAGGTTAGTTGCCTTTCTTATTTGCTTATAAGAACTCAAACGAACACGTCTATAGATCATTACTGGGTCTACCTCGCCTTTTACTGGGATGGCGACAGAGGGTTGTAACGATCCAGTATCACCACAATCTATTCACCTCGATAGACAGTATAACGTAACTATTGACCAGAAAGAAAAAAAATGACAATTATTAAATTATTTCTATTGAACTTTGAGTATGAACAATGATATCCCATTTTACCATTTAAATTGTATACCTATAGGTATAGGTATAGCTTATAGGTATAACATACATTATGTTTTAGATTATTAAACATTTACAAATATAAATAAATTAATATTTATTATCTCAATTTCCAGCTATCAACATGCCGCGCCCAGACTTCCATTCAAGCAGCGAATCCAACTCGCAACCCACTCAACTCAAAGACATAGAATTCTGGGTGCGAGCCAGCACTTCGAACCCTGACAAAACTGAATCTCCAGGCTCCAAACCCTTCAATTTGAACTACTCTTGGCCACCAGCTACTAAATCAGCATGGAACGAGTATAAAGATAAAATAAACAAGCCAGAAATAAACACAGCGGCCGTCAGCCAAACAGGGAATGTGCAGGATTTCTTCAAGTCCTTCAACGTGAATATGCAGACGGTTGGTGACAAGACTTTTGTACGGAATAGGGCTCTGATGCAGAAGTTGAAGGATATGGCTAGTCAGCAGGCGGAATATACTTATTTTTAATCACTTTTGGCTAAATGTTTATGAACAATCGTATTTGTTTGAATAATGAATATTTATTTTTTGTATACTTCTTGCCCAGTCCATCACTGGGTCAACCCCGTCCTTTACTGGGGACGATATACATAGAAAGAAGGAATGAACCGAAGTCTTGTGCCAAGGCAACAGCTTTGGGTCAAGAAAAAAACACCTGCAGGTTAGTTGACAACTTGAAATTCTTATTTTCTATGATCTAAGTTACAAATGGACCCACATTGCGCCGCAGTATTAATGGGCCTACCTCTACCGCGTCCTTAACTGGGAAAGACATTGAGGGGCGAAACCAACATATATCACCGAAGTCTTTTGCTGAGGCCACGGCACTGGGACAAGAAAAATAATTTATTTATTTATTTGAAGACATATTTCTACAGATATATCCAATGCCTCATGATTCTCATGAAGCTTAAATTTAAAAAACCAATAGACAAGAACAAAAAAGTATGTTCAAAATTCTGCCTATAATTCTACCTACCTAACCATATATATTTAAAAAGATATGTTTCCCCTCCCCCTCGCGCCTCGCTCCGCCCGCGTGGCCCTCTAAAAAAATGACAATAAAAGTATTACAACTTAACAATTATCTCTAGGCTAGGTTAGTTGCCTTTCTTATTTGCTTATAAGAACTCAAACGAACACGTCTATAGATCATTACTGGGTCTACCTCGCCTTTTACTGGGATGGCGACAGAGGGTTGTAACGATCCAGTATCACCACAATCTATTCACCTCGATAGACAGTATAACGTACCTTTTGATCAGAAAGAAAAAAAATGACAATTATTAATTTACTTCTATTGAACTTTGAGTATGAACAATGATATCCCATTTTACCATTTAAATTGTATACCTATAGGTATAGGTATAGCTTATAGTTATAACATACATTATGTTTTAGATTATTAAACATTTATTTAAAATATCAATAAATTAATATTTATTATCTCAAGTTCCAGCTATCAACATGCCGCGCCCAGACTTCCAATCAAGCAGCGAATTCAACTCGCAACCCACTCAACTCAAAGACATAGAATTCTGGGTGCGAGCCAGCACTTCGAACCCTGACAAAACTGAATCTCCAGGCTCCAAACCCTTCAATTTGAACTACTCGTGGCCACCAGCTACTAAATCAGCATGGAACGAGTATAAAGATAAAATAAACTAGTCAGAAATAAACACAGCGGCCGTCAGCCAAACAGGGAATGTGCAGGATTTCTTCAAGTCCTTCAACGTGAATATGCAGACGGTTGGGGACAAGCCTTTTGTGCAGAATAGGGCTCTGATGCAGAAGTTGAAGGATATGGCTAGTCAGCAGGCGGAATATACTTATTTCTAATCACTTTTGGCTAAATGTTTATGAACAATCGTATTTGTTAGAATAATGTGATGCGATAGAAGATGACGAAGCTACCCCTCACTATTTGTAAATCTTTTTCGAATTCATTTATATTTTTTGGTGCATATCACGTAATGATGAAATCAATTCCCAAAACATATCAGATCAAGTGACATATTTATGTAGATGATAACGGGCAAGTGCACCACATCAATGGGGATTTTATTATAATAGAAGATTTCGAAGCCGCCGACTGTACCCGCTGTAAACTCATCAAATGCCACTGCAAGCCAAGTGGAAAAACACCGCCCCAGTCGATCACTGGGTCTACCCCGTCCTTTACTGGGGTCGAATATAACATAGAAGGAAGAAATGAACCGAAGTCTTTTGCCAGAGCAACAGCTTTGGCTCTAGAAAAATCACCTGCAGGTTAGTTGACATTCTTATTTTCTAATATATAAATTACAAATGGACCCACATTGCGCCGTAGTCCATTAATGGGTCTACCTCTACTGCGTCCTTAACTGGGAAAGACATAGAGGGGCGAAACTAACCAACATCACCGAAGTCTTTTGCTGAGGCCACGGCACTGGGTCAAGAAAAATCATTTATTTTTTATTTTATTTCAAAACATATTTCAATGAAATTACAGATAAGTCCAATGCGTCATGAAACTTAAAAAAAAAGTAAATAAGAATATAAAAGTATGTTCAAAATTCTACCTATAATTCTACCTACCTAACCATATATATTTAAAAAGATATGTTTCCCCTCCCCCTCGCGCCTCGCTCCGCCCGCGTGGCCCTCTAATTAGATGTTGACACCTATGACAGACTGTTATAAGACATGTGCGAAAACGGTTGTGCTTCCTGGGTTAATTGTGGACCCCAGGCAATCCTGCCTGCAGATCCTGACTCCCGGAGAGAAGGTTAGTGCATGTCTTTGACTACATGACAGATTTTTTGTATTTCTATTTCGCCCCCTCTTGTCCGTGCATAAACAAATATTATAACTAAACAACCATCTCCAGGTTAGTTGCCTTTCTTATTTGCTTATAATAACTCAAACGGACAGGTCTATAGTCCATTACTGGGTCTACCTCGCCTTTAACTGGCATGGACACAGAGGTTTGTAACGAGCCAGTATCACCACAATCTATTGACCTCGATAGACATATAACGTACCAGCGTACCTATTTACCAGGATAAAAAATATGACAATTATGAAATTACTTCTATTGAACTTTGAGTATGAACAATGATATCCCATTTTACCATTTAAATTGTATACCTATAGGTATAGGTATAGCCTATAGATATAACATACATTATGTTTTAGATTATTAAACATGTATTTAAAATATCAATAAATTAATATTTATTATCTCTATTTCCAGCTCTCAACGTGCCGCGCCCAGACTTCCATTCAAGCAGCGAATCCAACTCGCAACCCACTCAACTCAAAGACATAGAATCCTGGGTGCGAGCTAGCACTTCGAACCCTGACAAAACTGAATCTCCAGGCTACAAACCCTTCAATTTGAACTACTCTTGGCCACCAGCTACTAAATCAGCATAGAACGAGTATAAAGATAAAATAAACAAGCCAGAAATAAACACAGCGGCCGTCAGCCAAACAGGGAATGTGCAGGATTTCTTCAAGTCCTTCAACGTGAATATGCAGACGGTTGGTGACAAGACTTTTGTACGGAATAGGGCTCTGATGCAGAAGTTGAAGGATATGGCTAGTCAGCAGGCGGAATATACTTATTTTTAATCACTTTTGACTACATGTTTATGAACAATCGTATTTGTTTGAATAATGAATATTTATGTCTTGTATACTTCTTGCCCAGTCCATCACTGGGTCAACCCCGTCCTTTACTGGGGACGATATACATAGAAAGAAGGAATGAACCGAAGTCTTGTGCCAAGGCAACAGCTTTGGGTCAAGAAAAAAACACCTGCAGTTTAGTTGACAACTTGAAATTCTTATTTTCTATGATCTAAGTTACAAATGGACCCACATTGCGCCGCAGTATTAATGGGCCTACGTCTACCGCGTCCTTAACTGGGAAAGACATAGAGGGGCGAAACCAACCAATATCACCGAAGTCTTTTGCTGAGGCCACGGCACTGGCTGGGTCAAGAAAAATCATTTATTTATTTATTTGAAGACATATTTCTACAGATAAATCCAATGCCTCGAATTCATTTATATTTTTTGGTGCATATCACGTAATGATAAAAGCAATTCCCAAAACATATCAGATCAAGTGACATATTTATGTAGATGATAACGGGCAAGTGCACCACATCAATGGGGATTTTGTTATAATAGAAGATTTCGAAGCCGCCGATTGTACCCGCTGTAAACTCATCAAGTGCCACTGCAAGCCAAGTGGAAAAACACCGCCCCAGTCGATCACTGGGTCTACCCCGTCCTTTACTGGGGTCGAATATAACATAGAAGGAAGGAATGAACCGAAGTCTTTTGCCAGAGCAACAGCTTTGGCTCAAGAAAAAACACCTGCAGGTTAGTTGACATTCTTATTTTCTAATATATAAATTACAAATGGACCCACATTGCGCCGTAGTCCATTAATGGGTCTACCTCTACTGCGTCCTTAACTGGGAAAGACATAGAGGGGCGAAACCAACCAATATCACCGAAGGCTTTTGCTGAGGGCACGGCACTGGGACAAGAAAAATCATTTATTTATTTGAGGACATATTTCTACAGATAAATCCAATGCCTCATGAAGCTTAAATTTAAAAAAACCAGTAGACAAGAACATAACAAAAAAAAAGCAATAAAAGTATTACAACTTAACAATTATCTCTAGGCTAGGTTAGTTGCCTTTCTTATTTGCTTATAAGAACTCAAACGAACACGTCTATAGATCATTACTGGGTCTACCTCGCCTTTTACTGGGATGGCGACAGAGGGTTGTAACGATCCAGTATCACCACAATCTATTCACCTCGATAGACAGTATAACGTACCTTTTGATCAGAAAGAAAAAAAATGACAATTATTAATTTACTTCTATTGAACTTTGAGTATGAACAATGATATCCCATTTTACCATTTAAATTGTATACCTATAGGTATAGGTATAGCTTATAGTTATAACATACATTATGTTTTAGATTATTAAACATTTATTTAAAATATCAATAAATTAATATTTATTATCTCAAGTTCCAGCTATCAACATGCCGCGCCCAGACTTCCAATCAAGCAGCGAATTCAACTCGCAACCCACTCAACTCAAAGACATAGAATTCTGGGTGCGAGCCAGCACTTCGAACCCTGACAAAACTGAATCTCCAGGCTACAAACCCTTCAATTTGAACTACTCTTGGCCACCAGCTACTAAATCAGCATAGAACGAGTATAAAGATAAAATAAACAAGCCAGAAATAAACACAGCGGCCGTCAGCCAAACAGGGAATGTGCAGGATTTCTTCAAGTCCTTCAACGTGAATATGCAGACGGTTGGTGACAAGACTTTTGTACGGAATAGGCCTCTGATGCAGAAGTTGAAGGATATGGCTAGTCAGCAGGCGGAATATACTTATTTTTAATCACTTTTGACTACATGTTTATGAACAATCGTATTTGTTTGAATAATGAATATTTATGTCTTGTATACCTCTTGCCCAGTCCATCACTGGGTCAACCCCCCTCCTTTACTGGGGACGATATACATAGAAAGAAGGAATGAACCGAAGTCTTGTGCCAAGGCAACAGCTTTGGGTCAAGAAAAAAACACCTGCAGTTTAGTTGACAACTTGAAATTCTTATTTTCTATGATCTAAGTTACAAATGGACCCACATTGCGCCGCAGTATTAATGGGCCTACGTCTACCGCGTCCTTAACTGGGAAAGACATAGAGGGGCGAAACCAACCAATATCACCGAAGTCTTTTGCTGAGGCCACGGCACTGGCTGGGTCAAGAAAAATCATTTATTTATTTATTTGAAGACATATTTCTACAGATAAATCCAATGCCTCGAATTCATTTATATTTTTTGGTGCATATCACGTAATGATAAAAGCAATTCCCAAAACATATCAGATCAAGTGACATATTTATGTAGATGATAACGGGCAAGTGCACCACATCAATGGGGATTTTGTTATAATAGAAGATTTCGAAGCCGCCGACTGTACCCGCTGTAAACTCATCAAGTGCCACTGCAAGCCAAGTGGAAAAACACCGCCCCAGTCGATCACTGGGTCTACCCCGTCCTTTACTGGGGTCGAATATAACATAGAAGGAAGGAATGAACCGAAGTCTTTTGCCAGAGCAACAGCTTTGGCTCAAGAAAAAACACCTGCAGGTTAGTTGACATTCTTATTTTCTAATATATAAATTACAAATGGACCCACATTGTGCCGTAGAACTTAATGGGTCTACCTCTACTGCGTCCTTAACTGGGAAAGACATAGAGAGGCGAAACTAACCAACATCACCGAAGTCTTTTGCTGAGGCCACGGCACTGGGTCAAGAAAAATCATTTATTTTTTATTTTATTTCAAAACATATTTCAATGAAATTACAGATAAGTCCAATGCGTCATGAAACTTAAAAAAAAAGTAAATAAGAATATAAAAGTATGTTCAAAATTCTACCTATAATTCTACCTACCTAACCATATATATTTAAAAAGATATGTTTCCCCTCCCCCTCGCGCCTCGCTCCGCCCGCGTGGCCCTCTACTTAGATGTTGACACCTATGACAGACTGTTATAAGACATGTGCGAAAACGGTTGTGCTTCCTGGGTTAATTGTGGACCCCAGGCAATCCTGCCTGCAGATCCTGACTCCCGGAGAGAAGGTTAGTGCATGTCTTTGACTACATGACAGATTTTTTGTATTTCTATTTCGCCCCCTCTTGTCCGTGCATAAACAAATATTATAACTAAACAACCATCTCCAGGTTAGTTGCCTTTCTTATTTGCTTATAATAACTCAAACGGACAGGTCTATAGTCCATTACTGGGTCTACCTCGCCTTTAACTGGCATGGACACAGAGGTTTGTAACGAGCCAGTATCACCACAATCTATTGACCTCGATAGACATATAACGTACCAGCGTACCTATTTACCAGGATAAAAAATATGACAATTATGAAATTACTTCTATTGAACTTTGAGTATGAACAATGATATCCCATTTTACCATTTAAATTGTATACCTATAGGTATAGGTATAGCCTATAGATATAACATACATTATGTTTTAGATTATTAAACATGTATTTAAAATATCAATAAATTAATATTTATTATCTCTATTTCCAGCTCTCAACGTGCCGCGCCCAGACTTCCATTCAAGCAGCGAATCCAACTCGCAACCCACTCAACTCAAAGACATAGAATCCTGGGTGCGAGCTAGCACTTCGAACCCTGACAAAACTGAATCTCCAGGCTACAAACCCTTCAATTTGAACTACTCTTGGCCACCAGCTACTAAATCAGCATAGAACGAGTATAAAGATAAAATAAACAAGCCAGAAATAAACACAGCGGCCGTCAGCCAAACAGGGAATGTGCAGGATTTCTTCAAGTCCTTCAACGTGAATATGCAGACGGTTGGTGACAAGACTTTTGTACGGAATAGGGCTCTGATGCAGAAGTTGAAGGATATGGCTAGTCAGCAGGCGGAATATACTTATTTTTAATCACTTTTGACTACATGTTTATGAACAATCGTATTTGTTTGAATAATGAATATTTATGTCTTGTATACTTCTTGCCCAGTCCATCACTGGGTCAACCCCGTCCTTTACTGGGGACGATATACATAGAAAGAAGGAATGAACCGAAGTCTTGTGCCAAGGCAACAGCTTTGGGTCAAGAAAAAACACCTGCAGTTTAGTTGACAACTTGAAATTCTTATTTTCTATGATCTAAGTTACAAATGGACCCACATTGCGCCGCAGTATTAATGGGCCTACGTCTACCGCGTCCTTAACTGGGAAAGACATAGAGGGGCGAAACCAACCAATATCACCGAAGTCTTTTGCTGAGGCCACGGCACTGGCTGGGTCAAGAAAATATTTCTACAGATCCATTTATTTATATTATTTTATCTTATCTTAAATCTGCGGACGGATACACTTCGACATCATTTATTTTTTATTGCTTACACGATAAATCCAGCTATGCTTCTCGAATTCATTTATATTTTTTGGTGCATATCACGTTCTTCAATGATGTCGGCGTGTCCCATCTTGGCCAAAATTCCTTTGACCCCGTAATGGCCTGTGAACACCCCCGTTATAATTTGGAGTTGTCTTTTGCCTAGCTTCCCTAGCTTTTTGCTCCATCCAGAGTCTACCCTCTGCATAAAGAGCTTTGAATGCTTCAGACCAACCAGGGCATCCCACTCTTTTTGGTGACTAGCCTTTGTTTGGTCTTTCATAGCCATTCTGATGGTTCCTTGTGAAAGGCCCACATAAGGTTCCGGACCTATGAAGTTGTCTTCAGATCCGGCCTTGGCAAGTTCATCAGCGTTTTCATTGCCAATGAAGCCTTCGTGCCCCGGTATCCATACCAGTTGCACCTTGTTTTGCCTTCCAAGCTTGTTAAGAGCTTGGATGCCGTTTAATACCAGTCTAGAGGTAACTCTGGGCGATGTGAAGGCTTTGAGTGCCGCTTGACTGTCGCTGAGTATATAGATAGTCTTACCTTGGATTTGTCTAACTATATTCTCATGTACACAGGCAATTATTGCATATGTCTCGGCTTGGAAGACCGTGGCATAATTGCCCATGCTGATACTACCACTGTAGTCATTTGCATAAATGCCTGCGCCCGTACCAGATGCCATCTTGGACCCGTCTGTATACCAGATGATGGTGTTGTCATCAGGGGTGGGTGTCTCCAGACCCTCCTTCCATTCGGCTCTAGTATGGACTTTGGTTTTGAAGTTTTTGTGGAAGATGAATATCGGTTGCATTTTGTCGCAGCCCATACTCATCAGCCTTCCCATAGAATTGTTGTATTCCATGCTTGTGTGTTTAGTCTTCGGCATGCTATCGCTCCAGAGGCCTGTTAAAGCCAGCCGGTGTAGCGATTTCAGTGCCTCAGACTGTATCACTAGATGTAGCGGCGGGAGATCCAATAGTACCTCCAATGCTGCTGTTGGCGTCGTTCTGAACGCACCCGTTATAGCCATGCATGCTGTCCTTTGTACCTTCATGAGGACATCCTTGCATGTGCTCAGTAATGTCCTTGGCCACCAGGCCAGGCTTCCGTACAGGATTATAGGTCTCACCATCATGGTGTAGATCCACCTTAGTACCTTTGGGTTTAAACCCCATGTTTTGCCGTAAGCTGACCTACACATTCCAAACACTCTAAGTGCCTTGGCTGTGGTCAGTTCGACGTGTCTTTTCCAGTTCAGTTCTTTGTCTAGTGTTACCCCTAGATATTTCACTTCATTGGAAAGTTCAAGTACCCTTCCATAGAGCCTTAGTTGCTCCATGCCAGTAAGGGCCCTTTTCCTGGTAAACGGTACTACCACTGTTTTGCCTGGATTGATGGAGAGTTGTTGGTGGTTACACCACCTCTCCACTTGCCTCAGTGCTGTATTCATGATTTCTGACACCGTTCCCGGGAATTTCCCGTTTATGAGTATCACTAAATCATCTGCATAACCCACTGTATATACTGGGCCCTTATTTAGTTCTTCCAAAAGTGAGTTCACTACCAGGCTCCATAGAGTCGGAGAGAGAACCCCACCTTGTGGACAACCTTTTGTTGCTGTGGCTAGTAATTCTTCCCCCATGAGGGAGGACTTAATTAGCCGGCTGTTCAACATATTACCTATCCAGCGGCAGATGGTAGGTTCTATGCCATGTTTGAGTGCAGCATTATTGATTGCACCATATGTGGTGCGATCAAAGGCACCTTCGACATCCAGAAATGCAGCAAGACATAGTTCTTTGTTTTCTATGGCCTGCTCCGCTCTAGTTGTCACCAGGTGTAGTGCTGTCTCCGTGGACTTGCCCGGCTGGTATGCACATTGCAAGCGGTGTAGTGGATGTCTCTTGAGCGGACCATCCCTGATGTGTCTGTCCACCAGTTTCTCCAAAGTTTTAAGGAGAAATGATGATAGACTTATGGGCCTATATGATTTGGCTTCTGTGTAATCCTCTTTGCCTGGTTTGGGCAAGTATGTTACCTTTACTAACCTCCATGCACGTGGTACATGTCCGAAGGCAATACACGCTTTGTACAGTCTACTCAAGTGGGGTATAAGTACGTTAGCGCCTTCTCGTAGTAGTATGGGGTAGATTCCATCTGGCCCCGGGGCTTTATATGGCTGAAATGTCGATAATGCCCATTGTATTTTGTTGTGGTCTACTACCTTTTTCGACGTGTCCCAATTATGCCTGGTCGTGCGAGTGCACTGTTCCGTAACACTAATTGGTTCATCGTCTGGTACACTCTGATTTATTATCGAGCCTGGAAAATGTGTGGCACACATCACCTTGAGGGTCTCTAGCCCCGTTTCAGTCATTCCACCATCACTCCTTCTAATAGAGGTGAGTGGGACTGACTTCGTTGTGGCTAGTGCCTTCGTGAGTCTCATGCCTTCCGGAATGGAACCGATTTGATCGCAGTGGTTTTTCCACGCTTTCCTTTTCGCTTTCCTCACTGCCTTGCTATACTCTGTGAGTTTTCGCGCGTAGAGCTCAAAATCATTACTTCTTTTGGCATCGTTGAAGACAGCCCTAGTTTCTTTCCTGAGTTTTGCTATCTCCGGATTCCACCAGGGTACCTTCTTCGCCAGGATTTTCTTTTCCGGGCAGTTATTTGTCCAAGCCGTATGGACGGCTTGCCCTATTTTGTCAGCTTCAAGTTCTATGTCAATAATAGAGTTTAGCTTACCATTGGGGTTTCCCAGGTCCGCCTTAAGGTCATCCTTGAACGATAACCAGTTGGTATTCCTGGGATTCCGTTTTAGTATAACTTCTACTTTGATTTTAGTGGTATACCTAAAGCATATATATCTATGGTCCGATAAAGAAATCTCCCCAGAGACATGCCATGAACTAACTTTATTACTTGCGTTGTTGGACGCTAGCGTTATATCAATGACCTCACCTCGCCTAGCATTGACGAATGTCGGCTCATTGCCTTTATTTAAGAGTTGTAGTGAAGAGCTTACCAGGAATTCCAGTACCTTCTCTCCTCTTCTGTTGACATCCGAGCTTCCCCAGATGACGTGGTGCGCGTATCACGTAATGATAAAAGCAATTCCCAAAACATATCAGATCAAGTGACATATTTATGTAGATGATAACGGGCAAGTGCACCACATCAATGGGGATTTTGTTATAATAGAAGATTTCGAAGCCGCCGACTGTACCCGCTGTAAACTCATCAAGTGCCACTGCAAGCCAAGTGGAAAAACACCGCCCCAGTCGATCACTGGGTCTACCAAAAACTGAATCTCCAGGCTCCAAACCCTTCAATTTGAACTACTCTTGGCCACCAGCTACTAAATCAGCATGGAACGAGTGTAAAGATAAAATAAACAAGCCAGAAATTAACACAGCGGCCGTCAGCCAAACAGGGAATGTGCAGGATTTCTTCAAGTCCTTCAACGTGAATATGCAGACGGTTGGGGACAAGACTTTTGTGCAGAATAGGGCTCTGATGCAGAAGTTGAAGGATATGGCTAGTCAGCAGGCGGAATATACTTATTTCTAATCACTTTTGGCAAAATGTTTATGAACAATCGTATTTGTTTGAATAATGAATATTTATTTTTTGTATACTTCTTGCCCAGTCCATCACTGGGTCAACCCCGTCCTTTACTGCGGACGATATACATAGAAAGAAGGAATGAACCGAAGTCTTTTGCCAAGGCAACAGCTTTGGGTCAAGAAAAAACACCTGCAGGTTAGTTGACAACTTGAAATACTTATTTTATAATATCTAAGTTACAAATGGACCCACATTGCGACGCAGTCTATTAATGGGCCTACCTCTACCGCGTCCTTACCTGGGACCGACATAGAGGGGCGAAACCAACCAATATCACCGAAGGCTTTTGCTGAGGCCACGGCACTGGGACAAGAAAAAACATTTATTTATTTCAAGACATGTTTGTACAGATAAATCCAATGCGTCATGAAACTTAAATTTAAGAAAACCAGTAGATAAGAACATAACAAAAAAAAAATCAATAAAAGTATTACAACTTAACAATCATCTCCAGGCTAGGTTAGGCCTTTCTTATTTGCTTATAAGATCTCAAACGAACACGTCTATAGTCCATTACTGGGTCTATCTCGCCTTTTACTGGGATGGCGACAGAGGGTTGTAACGATCCAGTATCACCACAATCTATTGACCTCGATAGACAGTATAACGTACCTATTGACCAGAAAGAAAAAAAAATGTCAATTATTAAATTATTTCTATTGAACTTTGAGTATGAACAATGATATCCCATTTTACCATTTAAATTGTATACCTATAGGTATAGGTATAGCTTATAGGTATAACATACATTATGTTTTAGATTATTAAACATTTATTTAAAATATAAATAAATTAATATTTATTATCTCAATTTCCAGCTATCAACGTGCCGCGCCCAAACTTCCATTCAAGCAGCGAATCCAACTCGCAACCCACTCAACTGAAAGACATAGAATCCTGGGTGCGAGCCAGCACTTCGAACCCTGACAAAACTGAATCTCCAGGCTCCAAAGCCTTCAATTTAACCTACTCTTGGCCACCAGCTACTAAACCAGTATGGAACGAGTATAAAGATAAGATAAACAAGCCAGAAATAAACACGGCGACCGTCAGCCAAACAGGGAATGTGCAGGATTTCTTCAAGTCCTTCAATGTGAATATGGCGAAACCAACCAATATCACCGAAGTCTTTTGCTGTGGCCACGGCACTGGGTCAAGAAAAATCTTTTATTTATTTAGCATATTAGGTGTAAAATTAAGGGATCGGATCCGGAACATCACGCTGCGCTCTAAGACTCAAATAATGGACGTGGCTCGGAAAGCTGCTAAGTTAAAATGGGACTGGGCTGGTCATGTCTGCCGAATGCCGGACGACTTGTGGGCTTAGATAACCACGAAGTGGGAGCCCCACGAATCAAACCGGAGATCCGGCAGACCACATCGGCGATGGCGGGATAACCTCGACTGATTTTTGAGTGGTTGGCCAGACATAGCACTTAACAGAGACGAATGGAAAAAGAGGGGGGAGGCCTTTGCCCAGCAGTGGGACACAGCTGGCTCCTAATAAATAATAATAAATAAATAATTTATTTATTTGAAAACATATTTCAATGACATAAAAAATGTAGGTTTGTTATAATGATTAATGATTATGGAGTTAAAATTTCATTTTTTCATGTATTCATAAGATTAGTCAAAGGACAGCAATTCTTAACACTACGCAACAAAATCTTTAAAATGGTATGAAAAGTAACAGGCTAAAATGCCGTATAAAAACAAAAAAAAAAAGAAAATGAAAATGTACATTTAAGAATAATTTTGTTAACATCTTATATTGTGTAAGAATAATATTTGATTAAAAATGTATGTAAATGTGTGGCTATGCGTAATTAATAAGTTACTAAATGAACGTGATTTTTTATTACATTGCCTAATACTTAACCCTTTGACTGCCCTTGACCAATAACGACAGAACGATACGCTAGCGCCGCCGTCTTATATACAAGACACAGTTTCAACCGCTCACTAAATGGTAAAATAATATCAATAGGAAATTCTTTTGCTCTCATGTCAGCTTGTTAGTTAACCCACAGAATATATAATAGTACAATTACAGAAGGCCTACTGCTTTGATGTTCCCGAAATGCCGCCTTTTTAAATACCTACAAAATTTCTTACAAAGAAACGAGCCGCACGTGCGCGGCGCCCGGCGATAGGGTTACCTATCGATCCATACGAATTAATACTCACATAAAATGTTATACTATTATATTCAAGTCTTGGGTACTTTCTAGGTATATATACTGTACTTTATATATTTTTGTTCAAGTTCCAACATCACAAGCCTCATTGAACTTTTCCGTGGGACTTAATCAATAGTAGATCTGTGTAAGAATGTCTTATGGTATTTATTTTATTAAATATGTCTATTTAACTAAGTATTATTAGCCATTCCACACGCGGTCATTGCTTAAAAAAACCTCGCGACGTAAAGACAATAGAAAGTGCGAACGTGAATTCCGTGAGAACGCGCGCCACCCCTGAGTAGGCCGCGAACTCGCGGCCGCCAGGATGTACTTGTAGCGCGGCGATAGAATCGCGGAGTGAGCCGCCCCTTTAACCCTTAACCCTTTGTTTTTCGTACTTTTACTTCTGAAGCAGCTACATGAATCCGTTGTTTCATAATAAGGGATTTAAAAAATATGCTTGTAATTTCCACGTTTTTCGGTGTCTCCATCGCCGTTGGCATGTATAAAAGACAGCTAGGAATGATGATAGGAAAGTTCAATCAATATAATTTTTTAACAATAAATATGAATTCGCGAATCTGCTTTTACTTAAGCATTTAAACACTTAATCGCCATTAACATATTTAGTTGAATATTTTGACCGCGTTTTCAGCGTGGTATTTCAATTCACACCTCGGAACAAAGGACGCACCGCGCCGAACGTCATGGCATAAAATTTTTAGGTTTACATAATATAGACAAAACTCTAAACTGGAAAATTTATAAAGATTATATGTGTAAAAAGCTGGACAGTTTTGTGTTTGCCATAAAAAACTTAGGATGACTGATTCAGCTGAAGCTGCTATCACGGCTATATCATGGGTATGTATCTTCAGTAATTAACTATGGGCTCTTACTTTGGGGCAATTCCGTTGACGCAATTAGAGCTTTTATAAGACAAAAAAGTGCATTCGTGCCATAGCCAATATTTCAATTCATGATAGCTGCATCCCAGTCTTTAAAAAGGCCGTAGCAGGATAAGGGAAGAAAAATGCCCTTTAATGATTAGAAGCTGGTTTTTTTCTATAGTTACTTACACTTAGTAGTACCATTGTGCAAAGTTTTGTTGAAGATTCCCAGTGGTTTAGCCAACAGAAAAAAAACCAAATTCATGAAATATGACTTTTCTCTAAAATTATTTTACTTTATCATACAATCTTTTTTTAATTTTTGTTCACTAAATAGTACCTGAAAAAAAATTGAGTCTCCAACTATAATATTTCTGTAAAAATCACGTGTAAGTCCACATTTCAAAAAAAATAATAGTTTCTGAAGGAGCGACCACTCTAAGCGATACTTTAAAAAAAGCCTTATTTAATGATCTGTCAGTCATATAGGTATAAGTTTGACAGTTAAAACCGAAAAGCAACAGTGTCAAAATTAAAAAATAATGTTGGCCGAGATGGCCCCCCGTTCCGCCGAACTTGTTGGCATTGGTCATGTCTATGAGGAGGAGCTCTTTAGTATCACGGGACCCAACCATACATTCATTTTGAGCGGTGGCCAAAATGTTGTTAGCGGCAATATGCGCATTAATTTTTGGTCTCAAAATGGATGTAAGGAGCTTGTACAGTGTAGGCAAGCACGTAATGGGTCTGTAGTTTTTTGCTTCCGTGGTACTACCGGACATATAGAGCAGGAAGGTTACACCAGTTTTTAGGGAAGGTGGGAGAGAACCAAGCTTGGCTTGTTGGAATTGCGTTGCCAAACGCGAGTGCGACCTTCGAAACCATTTTAGTCAGAAGTTGTGCAATCCGTCCGGCCCAGGACTTTTCCAGTTCTAGGCCGTACGGATGGCACAACTTACGTCGTCGGGGCTGATGGTGATAGCCCCCATAGATTCGATGTTCTCGCACTCACGTTCGACAACGGTCATCCACCAGATGCTACGCCAGAAATCAGACATGGCAGTAGCATCCGGCAGCCGCACGTCGGACTCGCGATGGTCGGTTTCCTCCCACCTTCGGTATACCTTCCTTTGGTCACTTTGGAAAAGGCGATTCTGCTGGAATCGGTCCGCACGATTTCTGTAGCGGCGAATACGGTTTGCCCATGCATAGACTTTCTGCTTCAGAAAGTCGATGCACTTAGAGATATCGAAATTTTAACTACACAGATCGATAGCGCTTGAAATTCTGAACAGAAATGTATATGTATAACTCATTTTCGCCAAAATGTCCTTTACGACAATTGAACCCAAAGGTATCGATATACGACCAAACAGACAAACATTGGAAAGATCTGCTCGCACTATGAGTTATTTGTCCACAACGAGTTTGTATTACGTATTTTGATATGAGTTTATTCCCATTCCGTCATAAGAACATTTTAATCAAATGTATGAAACGCATTGTCTCCCCTGATTATTCGGAAACTTTTCATGTGTAATTTGCACTCAGAATACGACGACAATAGCCTCAAATTACATTTGCATAACGCATTACCAGGCCGACAGACACAAAAGGAAAAAGTGGAGCCGGCGAGAAGCTTCGATATTGGTTGTCCAATCCTGCGAATACACACAGACCAAGACGGCCGGCATTTTATTGATTGTCATAGCTGTCACGTTCTAAAGAACACTATTATTTGTTAATAATTATTGAAAACAGTGTATCTTTTTAAAATTTTATTCTGTTACTAGTGCTTTTACTGAAGAGGAAAGGTCTGGCCGGAAGACTTCTCAGTTCTATATTTTTGTTTCTTTTTGGATGAATACACATAAATCTACTTATTGCCGGTATAAGTACAGTTAAATAAGGATTACAAGTGCTATGGTACACTTCACTCGTCATTATATCAACGTCACCATCAATGTCAAAGTGACATTGACGTTTATATTATAATACTACAATTTGTTCCTTTAAAAATACAAAGTCAGTTTACAGCTTACACATAATCCATACCTAATAATATTATAAATGGGAAAGTGTGTGTGTCTGTTTGTTTGTCCGTCTTTCATGGCAAAACGGAGCGACGGATTGACATAATTTTTCGATGGAAAGTGAGCTACTTTTTGTCTCTTTCTAACACGAGCGAAGCCGCGAGCAAAAGCTAGTCTATTATAAGTGCGATCCTGACACAACAGTCGACTAAATCGCGACCATCACACCCCAGATGGGTACTCCATTACCAGATTACTACGTAATGGAGATTTCATGGCAATATATACCCGAGAGTTTTAATGGCATTACGTTTCGGCCGTGACGTGATCGGAGCTATATTGACATGTTTTATTGTGAATTCAATCTATTAAAGTAATTGAGGGCACTGATTGAAGCTTGTTCAATAACCGCGATGGAATATGAGAGGAAACTTGATCAGGTAAATTGTAAAATCCATACTAATCCATACTAATATTATAAATGGGAAAGTGTGTGTGTCTGTTTGTTTGTACGTCTTTCACAGCAAAACGGAGCGATGACTGGACGCGATTTTTTAAGTGCAGACAGTTGAAGGGATGGTGACATAGGCAATTTTCGTCTCTTTATAACACCCCTCTTACCTAAAATGGGGGGTGGAAGTTTGTATAGAGCATTCCGCAATTTTCGAATTTCAAAGCCGCGGGCAAAAGCTAGTGTATAATTGTATAATAAATACATTATTTAGCGGATACTTTTGTGGTTAACAATATATAATTTGCACCAATCTCTTTCTCTCTCAACCTTATGTTACAGTAGCGGCGAATTATTTTCCTATGTAATTAAAAACACCCAAAATGGTTCTGGTGATTATCCCTATATACGATTTGATTTTCAAATCAGAGGCCGGTAGAAGTCAATCTAAATCGGTTTTATCGTTTTAAGAAATTCAATATATACACGCAATAATTTGCAAATGTGTTAACTAGGGAACAAATCAAATTATTTTATTGAATATTTTTTGATTTGTTCTTTTTTTTTCCAAGTAGTCACACTACTATAATATAAATTATAAATTGAAATAGATATCATACACGAAAGAAAAAAGCGTAAGCTGAAGACCCGGGTTCGATTCCCGGCTCGGCCACCAGTGGGCCTTGTCGTTTTTTCTTTCGTATATGATATCTATTTCAATTTATAATTTATATTATAGTAGTGTGACTACTTGGAAAAAAAAAGAACAAAAATATTCAATAAAATAATTTGATTTGTTCCCTAGTTGTATAGATGGCAGCACCATCTCTCTCGCTATATCGTAATCCTGCAAAGGATTGATATAGGAGGTGCAAGCACTAATTGCTCGCCCTTGGAGTTGGTCAAAAGGCGCCTAGCCTTATCAGAGATAAAATTTCGTCGGGTACCACGGCGGGCGGGTGGTCTAGTGGTAAAGACGTTAGCCGCGTAAGCTGAAGACCCTGGTTCGATTCCCGGCTCGGCCACCAGTGGGCCTTGTCGTTTTTTCTTTCGTATATGATATCTATTTCAATTTATAATTGCAAATGTGTTGTTAAGTGCTCAATTTAATCGAATATTTAGGCTGATTGCGTGGGCACGGCACGTGTAATACTGGGACGATACCTACTTATGTATCTATATAATATACATAGACATCTTATGTAAGTAACTACCCTAGCATATGTACGGTAACATGAGATACGTAATCGATTAGCTGCTATCAGCAGAGACCATCTGTCTTGTCATCTCTGAGAGCTTGGTACGTCGCCATAATTAGAACGCTAATATTAGGTTATATGTAGGTGTATTTAAAGTATTTAGAATATAATAGAATAGAATATTTTTTATTCGAAAGCACACAGATAATAAACAATTTTACACTGACATAGAAAAGTAATAAAGTGCCACGAAATGGCCTCACCTCAGCATATTGCTGGCGACTTCCAGCGCTGGTCTTCCGGCAAACACATGTATGTAATTAAAGGCCCTTGTGAAAACCTACATGCTCTCCAGCTGAAAAATCTTTAACAATTGGAGAGCCTAAAGGCATTAAAAATCACAAATATTCACAATAGACGAAGCAATTTCACCGGAAATAAACCAAGTCCTTTTTTGTTAATCGTTTAATGTATTAAATCCTTGTCCCAAAAAAAAACTTCAATCCCGATAAAACATTTATATAATTGATGAAACATTCGCAAAATCACGCTGACACGATTTTCCGGACGAGTTTTATGATTTTTATGAAAAGGTTTTTCTACTATGGCGCTCAAACATGGATAAAATTATTTAATAGCGTGTGATCTCGTACGAAAATTCTGCTTTCATGCACGTTTCATAAGATAACTGGGTTTATAACCTTTAAAAGTCAGGTTAAGGGACTCAAAAGGACAAAAAAATGAATCTTAAACTTAGTGTCAAGTAAAAAGGTGTATAATTGAACTGAATCGTCTCCCCGTGACCATGGACGTAATGTCACGTCCGAAACGTTGGGTTAAATATAAACGTAACTTTTACACGATTAAGTCTCGTTTTAATTTAATAATATGAATTGTCTTAACATAAAATCCTCCTTTACCTACTTTTAGGTAAGCAACGGTTTGTCACAGCAGTTTATATCACCAGCTTTCTCAGGGAATTTGAGGACTTACAATCAAAACTATCTGTGAAAGTGTCTGCCAGAAATTTTACCCCGAAAATCATCCGTTACAAAGGAAATACCAGTTTCAGTTAAATTATGTAAAAGTGCTGCTCAAATTTAGTTATGGCCTTTATTTTTTCATCAGGCGCTAATGGCGCTATGCAAACTACTACACGCAGAGACGACGTCTTGAGCAAAAGCTAGGACCTATAATAGCACAGTATAATAAAGAGTACTATCGTACAGTATGGTCACTCCCGCTCCCCGCTGAAAGTGCCGCCCACCCCCTCTTGGTTAACTTACAGTTACCGCCTGTCAAAAACGCGAACAGTCGACCTGTCATATCTCACTCATACAAGTAAGTTACGCGTTCACCTACACGAGCTTAGAATGTGTGCTAGGAACGCGCCTCTTTCATATATTTGATCGTCACCGTCAGTGTCCGAGATGTGCCCATAGCAGCCATTCTCAAAGTGTGCTCCGCGGACCCCTAGGGCTCCGCAAAGCCTCTCTGGGGGCTCCGTGTGAATTTTGGGTACCTGATATGCAACTTCAACTCTCTTCCATAAAACCAAATATTCACCAATTGTTAAAAAATAAAACACAGTTTCATGTAATACCTCACATTAGAATCTAATGATTAGATTTTACTATCATGATTGCTTATTGAAATAAAGATTGCAATAAAAAAAAAATAATTTAAGGGTTCCGTCAGATGTTTTACTTTCTAAAAGGGTTCCATGGGAAAATAAGTTTGAGAACCGCTGGCCTATACTATCTTCAAAAGCAGTGGTGTGCAAAGTACGGGCCGCCATAGGATTTATACGGCCCTCCACCTGTCCTTCAAAATAGTATGTTATCGTCAGACCAGCATTGTAAGTAGTCAAGTGCATTTTGGTGTGGATCTGGCCCTCCTTTAAAATTCCTTTTGGTCCCCAGTTAAAATAAGTTGCCCACCACTCTTCTAAAGTAAAGGAAGTAACATTCACTCCCCGTTCAATACAGTGCCTCAATTAAAGAAAAAGACGGCTCAAAACAAACAAACCGAAAAACGTAACGAAGCAATTACTGGCGGCAAACGAGCTTTTTGCAGAGAGAGAGACAGAAAAAACACCGGCCAAGTGCAAGTCGGCATCGCCCTCCGAGTGTTCCGTATAATAAAGTTTCTTTTTTGAATTTTGATTGTTATTATTTTATAAAAAAATATTTTTTTTTAGATTTGTCCATGTTTGACTGGTATAAGAAAATATACGGTTTGGAAAGTACTACTACTATTATTCATTTTGATTTCCTTGAGACTCTTGGGAGTGTTTAGAAGTTATATTTCTGCGGCATCCTGTATTTCTCAGTGTCTCAGTACTGTAGAACGGACTATATGGTTTAAATTTCAATTCGGTACTTCTACGTTAACGAGATAAAGCACCTCGACAGACAGACTGTCGAACTGAAAACAAAGTGATCCTATAAGCGTAAAGCCTGAGCGGACGGTCGAATACGCAATATGATCGTGCACTTGGGCCTTACATTAAGGGTCGGTTTTTTCTTTCGATTTGCGGGACCCTAAAAACACCGTTTTTCACAGATAGAAGAGAGAGATCGGTTCATTAAAATGTTTGCCCGTTTAGGGCATGGCCCGATGAACAAACATTTTTTATGTAATTTGGGGGCACCGGGGCTATAATTGAGATACGGAAAGGAAATCTATATCGTATGGTGTACCCTTGTTTCGCCGACAAACTTTTCATCGAATATCACTTCATCGACAACAAATCGTCGAAAGTTTAGTTCGAGTAAAATTGTTTCGAGTAATTTTGTTTCAACTAAAATTTATTTGAAATTTTCTTAGTTGATATAAATACTATTCAACTAATATTTCTTCATCGCTGATTCATTTCAAAGTACTTCAAATAGCAGAACTACAAAACATCGCAATTCATTTATTCAACGTATTTTTACAAAACTTTTTCATTTGTCGTACTACACATTTATAGATGTTTCTATTCTAGGAAACTTCAAATTGTCGATTTTATCGTGACACGTCACATACGTCCATAATTATACTATGAACATTGGCTTAAATCCTATATTAGAGTAGGTTAGGTTAGAACTGCGATGCTAAATACAAAACGATGAACGGCTTCTAAAGTAGGTTTAGGTTAGGTTAGAACTGTGACCACACACAAAAACGACCAGCTTACAGAGTAGGTTTAGGTTAGGTTAGAACTTTAATCACACAGAAACAAACGGCTTACCGAGTAGGTTTAGGTTAGGTTAGGTTAGAACTGCGACCTACACAAAAACGAATGGCTTTTAAATTAGGTTTAGGTTAGGTTATGACTGTGACCACACACAAAAACAAATAGTTTACAGAGTAGGTTTAGGTTAGGTTCGATCTGTGATTTACACAGAAGCAAACGTATTGCAGAGTTTTAGGTTAGGTTAGAACTGCGACCCTACACATCAAAGAACGGTCTATTCTATACATACATATAGGTTAAGGTTAGGTTAGAACTGTGACCAAACACAAAAACAAACAATTTACAGAGTAGGTTTAGGTTACGTTAGTACTGTGTGTGATCACACAGAAACAAACGGCTTACAGAGTAGGTTTAGGTTAGGTTTGAAACTGCGACCCTACACAACAACGAACCTTTTTTCAAAAGTAGGTTTAGGTTATGTTAGAACTGTGACCAAACAAACAGTTTACAATATGTAGAATTTTAGAAAAAATCATAATTGAAATGATATTATGCGTATTGTATTTAATGTGAAACAAAATGAAATGAAAAAACACGAAACGAAATAAAACGATATAAAGTATACTCGGAATAACTAATATACGAAATAAAAGTCTACGGTTTGATTTTCCTTGTATCGATTGTTCTACGATATGAACTGTCGATGAAATAAAATTATTTGAAACATTGTCTTTGAAATAATATTCGAACAAGTGTCTGTCGGCGATTCAAGGGTAAACCATATCGTACATTTTCTCGAGAAGCGCATTTTTCTTAACAGTGATTGTTGAAACTGTAACTAAAAATAAATTATAGGTTTATATCTAAGTATGTTAAAACGAGACAAAAAGTTTTTATTTGGGAAAGTTAATCATAAATAATAACCGACAAAGTACATAATTACCACCACACCAACAACTGCTAAAGGTTTTCTTTATTGTTTAAACTGGTGTGACAATTGCATATTATCAACAAGAGTACATAAAGTAGTTTCATACTAAATTTAACTTGATGTTCAATGTGATGTTATGTTAATCATGCATGTACATTTGACAAATTGGTCAATTTGATATAGGTGTATAGTTATATTTTACAGTTGGTTAGTATTTTCCTAGTGTGGTGAAAAATCAGGCCGTGTAAAAACTATCTATGTTTCTTTTTAACACATATAATAATATAATTTGCCCTAATCGCATCTGCTTCGACAAATATCCAAGCCGGGAAATATTTTCTCGACTCCGTTGACAATTCAATGCATGAATAAATTAGCACACATCCAGCAGGCCTCCGTGGCGCAGTTGGAAGCGCGATGGCCCCGGCAAGGCCAAAGGTCGCAGGTTCGAGTCCTGCCGGAGGTGTGAATTTTTCCATTTTTCCTTTAATTAAAAAATATGGAATATTTTTCACATTAACTTTATAAAAATAACCAACTTACTGTATAGTTGATGTATTACATACGAGTATTGCGTACAAGTTGCACACATTGAAACAACTAGAACCTGGTCTCCTTCGCAGTGTTGTTAAACAACTTACCTGAAACAAAAAAAAGTACATTAGTTAAGAAAAAGTACATTAGTATTGGAAAATGAATCGACGAGTCCAGAAAGACCTGTGTGCCTACAAGTCACTGAATGGCATCAGATTGCAAAGGAGCGAATGGCGAAGTCTAGTGTCGGAGGCCAAGATCCACTTCGGGTCGCTGAGCCCGCGCAGTAAATATTGGAAAATGAATCGAGGAATCGGAAAACAGTTCGATATAAACGATCCTAACTAGCGCAAAAGCATGCATAACTATAGGGTAAACTCGCCTCATTCGGTGACACGCCTAATTCGGTGAAACAACCGAAAATCGTCTTTCGGAATAGTGCTTCAAAGCTTAAAATATCACCGAATTAGGCGTATCACCGAATGGGGCGAGTTTACCCTAGATTCCAAATTCGAAAACAAGTACAAGTTGAGTTACATGGTATGCAAGACGTTCAAGCCTCAACTCGACGAGTCTCCTAGTCAAAACGGCCTCAAACTGCTCAAAAGAACCTCAGACAGATTTTCTAAATTAATCTCTAAGTGAAGTATTCACAACTCATTGAGACACCGGAGGAGCAAAAGCTCTAATTATGTCTTACCTTACTTGTTTGATTAAATGGATAACTTCAGCGTTGTTGAATTTGTAGATTAAATAATAATTAATTAATTAATTAATTAATTATTATTTATTGTTTAATTTAATAATAATAATTTGTAGATTAATTATAGTATTTAATGATAATAGTTTTAATTTGTAAATAGTAGAATAGAAAGTGATATCTGATTATTGTTTTCTGTCACGATGCCTGCACGTACCAAATGTTTCTTTTTAACCCAGTGGTTGACTGGTAGAGAATGCCTTAAGGCATTATGTCCACCATTTGTACTTATTTTTTTATGTGCAATAAACAATAAATAAATAAATAAATAAATTAAATATTAATTACTAAGCATGTTAGATCGCGGAGGTACTTCGCATTCATTGCTTCAGTTTATCTTATGGAACGTTTATGAAGAGAAGTGGGTGTAATTTTAGTTTCCTTTTAATTTGGCTTTTACTCAAACAGTTAGTTAAATAGTTAACGACTTTGAGCTAAAAAATATATTTCATTATTTTTATTTACTTGGACACTGACAATAGAAAACAGCGATTTAAACAATAACAACAAATATTATTTTAAGCGTAAAACTACTATGTCATTATGACTTTCAAAATAGTAATAATGTACACACATATTACTATTTTGCACACACACGTGTGTGAGAGAACTCTAGATGGTGGATGGTGGCTGTATCCTGTTGCACATCTGCAAACAATATCGTAATACTACAGTTTAACCCATTCAGGGCCAGCAACTCAGCCTATGAGTCATGGTGGAACAGTTCCGCAGGGCCGATGACTCGCATGTGAGTCCTGAATAAATTCTGATTTAAACATAAACAAAACGTAATATAACGTAATAATGTAAGTATAGTTTGAGCTAACAACCATTTTCATAAGGTAATAATGAAAAAAACATTCTAAACATGTTTTTTTTAGTGAAATGGGGTGGGGGGGGTTCTTGGAACACGTATGTATCTCGAATTTCAGAATATTGACTATATTACACTTATAATAAGTGTAATATAGTCAATATTCTGAAATTCGAGATACATACGTGTTCCAAGCAAATGGATGAATCCACATTTCAAAAATATTAATAATATATATATGCCTGAAGTTATAGACCCGACTCAAGGTATGGGTCACCGTGGCCTGGCGCTACTTGTAAAATCTACACATATTTTCATAGCACGCAAAAATAAACTTTATTGCATTGTTTTAAAGCTTATTTCATGACGAAATTCGTCGCAAATTGTACCATTTTACAACGGATAACTGTTTGGATGGCAGCAAGCAACATTTCTAAGAACCAAACTTATTACCATGCTATATTTTTTGTTTCATTACAAAAACAGGGCGGCTTAAACAGTCACAAACTAAATAGTAATTATTGTATTATCATAAAAGTGTGTGACAAATATTTACAAGACAAGTTTTTTTCTAAACATTTGCGTGGTGTTTATAACAGTTTTTAAGTGCTCTATTGTTTCTATTATAATGACGTTTACCAAAACAAAGATCATGACAGGCCACATGTAAGATTATCGGTGACACTTGGCCAATAAACAAAGAATGCACCTGAGCGGCGGCGGATTAAGCGGTCGTCTCATCTTTCACGTGGTATTTTTGACAAAAACTCAAGAAATTAAATATTAGGATGTATTTTAGAGTAATATGGGAAATTCTATTTAGTCATGATTTATTCGTTGGCGACTTTATACTCGTCGCAGTGCTCTTCAGTGATTTCGTATTTTGTGATTTTTGTGACCTTGGCTATGGATGACTAGAAATATACATAATCACGCGCTAAGTTGCGGAATTTCATTATAAATATTTTTTTAATACTTTTCTGAACCATATTATTAATTAATTATATGAGAATAACAGTATCCTCTTGACAATCATATATTTCTGGTCAGACTATAAAATGTTAATTCTTACAAATAGCAACAAATTAGTAAATACATTTATTTTGAATATGAACAGAAAACAGTTGGTTCGTAAAAATGTTGCATAAGATTGTTCAACTGGCCGGATTCATAAGCGGCAATTTATTTTGCGTTCGCGCCAGGCCAGAGACCCATGAGCTGAGTCACGCGTTTTAGCTAAAAACGGTTTGTATGGTGGCCCGGCGTGATGTGTACGCTCGACAGTCCTTGGCCATGAATGGGTTAAGACCCATCGCATTAATTGTTACTGCCCCTGACGAGTTTCCTGACCTTTAATGCTGACCCCCGGCTCTCAAAGCATTACTTATTAAAATCTCACCCTCTGCCCTCCGCAGTAAGTACTTCTTGCTTATCGGGAGCAGGAGACCAATTCAAACTTACATTTTGATGTAATTTATTTCTTTAAGTGCAATTTTTAGTTACAGTTACAGAGTTCATTTGTGACTTAATACATTTAAACATTTTTTGAAAGTTATATTACGTTGTTTGTTATAATTTGTATTCTATTACCATTTACTTTTCGAGCACTTTAGATTCTATCAGGAAACATAAGTACAATTCTAAGAAGTTTTTATTCCCATTACGTTACTATTTTGCATGATTTCGTTACTAACTGCATTAGCAATACTCGTAATGGAATGGAAAGTAAGGAAATAATAAATACCTATAACTCCTAGTACATTATTATGTCTTTTGGGACAGATTTTTTCCTCCTATAAGAGTCAAAAGGGTTGTGTACACTTGAATGGGCTATTCACAGCAATCACAAGCGAAATCGACGCACAATCAAAATATAAGTCCAAACTGGATACCAGGTTAACATAAAACACGACTGGTAGCGTTCCACACCTCAAAGATTCTATCATATCTCTACACCAGCTTATAAGACAAAGTCCCTCGCCGCGTCTGTCTGTGTGCGTGTGTGTGTTCGCGATAAACTCAAAAACTACTGAACGGATTTTCATGCGGTTTCCACCTATGGTTAGAGTGACTCTTAAGGACGGTTTAGGTATAGGTATAATTTGTTGATATTTGGTTTGCATTGGTTGAAAAATGACGATATTTTCTGATCGAGTCGGACAAAATCCCGCTGGCTGAGAGTTTTGATCGAAAACGCTGCCCAAACCGTTTGAGCTATATCAAAACAATGTGTCGCGAAATTCTGCCTCTCTAATAGGTTTACAAAAAAATCCGCGAGGACATATGTCTATCTTTTACGGATAACTTACTACAACCATTTTTATGATAATCCCCGTGCATAAGGCGGGGCGGGCCGCTAGTGTAGTATTTCAGTTGGCATTCCAGGTGGAAAGATCCTTATTGAATTTCAAGCATAGGGTCCCTTTAAATATAGAAAGATACATATTTATATATTTTATATCCACAGCCGATTCGGCCGCTCTCCGCGTGACAAGGGTATTTGACAGGGGCCGTCCAGTATTAAGTAATTTACGCGGGCCTCTCGTCTTATGAATGGTATATCGGGCGACATTATGCGCCCGTCACGACCAGATTCAATTAAATTGTAAGAGGCGGTCTGGCGTGCATACCTGGCTTTTCAACCTTTAATTTCTTGGGAGGTCAATGTGTAGGTTACTGAACAAGTTTAGTATGAGACTATCTCCCAAAGCGATAGAAAAAGTTGCTGATTCGTGCATTTTTCAGATTTACTTATTTATTTAAACTTTATTGCATAACACAAAATTGTACAAATGGCGGACTTAATGCCTTAAACGTGTCTGTGCGGATGACACGAGAGGCATGTAATCAAGGTTTTTTACGTGAGGTTGAAGTTTTCTAAAATGGAATACGCAATGAATTGGTTAAGGCATTCTCTACAAGTCAATCATTTAATATTATTATTGATTGAGTCAGATTGATTGCTTTTTATTGATTATCAGAAGATCAGTTTTGGAAGCCGCTAATGTCGTGCTGATGTGAGACCATCGTGCCTCACTTATTTTAGTACTCTGTTATGTAAAGTTTATTTTGTGTTCATGCTCTAGAGATAGTTTCCCTTTAAAGTCCCCCGTTTAATGAATACTCGTATTGTTCGCCGCAAGAACACAACTCAATCAGCACTGAAATATGTTTCTAACGGAATGAGGCAGGTGTTACGGCGAATCCTGATTAAATTGCCAGAGTCGGTAACTAGGTGACGCTTTGATTAACAAATAGCTAACGCGATATGAGATAAATTCTTCAGGCTTGAGTGAGCTTTTTATACATGTGGCCCGTTTCTCGAAAGGTACAAGACTTGTATTACAAGTGTGTTTCCATGACAAGACAACCCATACGATTTGACAGATCGCGCACTTGTAATACAACCTTTCGAGAAACGGGCCCATGGTCTTTAATCCTGTCTAATCAATGATAAAACGTACGATGCACATTAAAGAAAAGAGCCTAGTTTCATTTCAAATGCGGGCAACGGGTGGGCCCACTGTTTCAGAGGTATCCACGGCGGCGGTGAACGCTTACTATCCGGCGACCTGTCTCCTCGTATGCCTTCTATTGCATAAAAATAGATTGCTTTTTTGTTTATAATGTGTTGACAGTTCAGTAGATATTTGGAATAAGTTATTCGCTTTCCAAATTAGTCCAATCATACGACTTGCCGACATCCATCTTCAGTCATCCCTTGTGGATAGAATGCAACTTTTTCATCCGTCTTTAAAGTATCAAAATAGCCTTTACCAGCCGCAGCCTATGATGCCTGCAATTTTATCACGTATCACGTGGATGAAGTATCCGTCACGTTCTGGCAAGTATGTCAGTGTGAGAGTGATGATGCCTTGTCCACGTTGATAAGTGATAAGATTGGAAGCATAATAACCATCCTGGTGTGGAGACAATGATTTATTTTATTTTATTTTTATTTATTGTCACTTAGCAACTATCCTTACAGGTAACCCTAATACAATAGTGCCTATTCATAGTTATTTACATAATTATATCAGCAAAACCTTACGATTACATCAAATTATAACATATAACATTTAAACACACTTTTACAAATTCGGACATTGGACAACTAAACAAGTCAGTCTGATCAGCCACTAAATTCAGTGTACGGACGGTGCGACTGAGAGGCGCCTTACGAAGCAGGTTGGTTCTGCCGATCGGTTCCACCAGCAGCTGCGGCCGCCGCCTCCGCTCCACGTAGCCATTGGGCACGTACAGATTCATCTGCTGTAAGATCCCCGGGTTGTGAATACTGCCGCGAAGGATCTTCACCACGTAGCATGCGAGTGACAGATCCCTCCGTGTTTCTAATTTGTTATAGCCCACCATACCTATAACGAACAACGTGGGATACATAAGCGGATAGAAAGGATACACTCCGTACAGTTTTAAGTAGATGTACCTCGTGAACTTATTTTGTATCCTTTCTATCATTATGCTGTACTTCGTCTCATGAGGGGCCCAGATTGCAGCATTACATTCCAGTTGGCTTCGTACCAGGGCGTTGTACAAAGCCGAAATGGCCTTCACACTCTTAAACCCCACTGCTCGTCGAAGCACAAATCCTAGGATTCGGAACGCTTTCTTGCACTTGCTGACAATATGGTCTCTGAAAGTCAGTTCTGCATTTAAAAGTACTCCTAAATCCTTTACCGACTGCACTCGGTTCAATTTCGACCCTGACACCAAATAATTGTAGGAGAGTGGTGTTTTAGCCCGGGTAAATGTAATTGTCACGCATTTGTCTACATTAAACTCCAACTTGTTTCTCCGGCTCCACTCCACCACTCTGTCCACGTCCCTCTGAAGCCGCTTGCAGTCTTCTTCGTCTTTGATCGCCAGGAGCAACTTGAGGTCGTCAGCGAACAGTAAGCATTGAGACTCTTTCACTACTTCTGGCAGATCGTTAATCATTATGACAAATTCTAACGGCCCCAAGTTGCTGCCCTGACTTACTCCAGTTCTGGTAAAATACGGCTCAGACTTGTATCCTGCATACTCCACATACTGCTGGCGGTCCCTCATATAGTCTGCGAAAAATCGCAGAAGCTTAGGTGTGCAGCCAACTGCCGCCATCTTTGCCAACAAGACATCATTATCCACCATGTCAAATGCTTTCCTGAAGTCAAAGTACGCGGCATCTACCTGCACCCCAGCATCAACATGAGGAACCGCGTAGGCCATGGCATTGAGTAGGTTACTGGAAGTGCTTCGCGCCTTTCGAAACCCGTGTTGCGCGTCTGACAGCTGAGCCGACACTTGCTCTTGGATACTACGCTGCACAGCCGATTCGAACAATTTTGCTGGAGTAGATAATATTGCCACTGGTCTAAATCCACTCACTTCTGACCCTGAATTTCCTTTGGGTATAGGAATCACCCGAGTGACTTTCCAGCGCTTTGGGAAATATGATCTTTCCAGACACAGATTAAATATGTGCAGCAGCGGTTCCTCCAGGACTCTGCCGCAATCCTTGAAGACGAAAGCAGGAATGCCGTCCGGTCCCGCCGATCTTTTTGGTTTGAGCGCAGTGAGCGCGGCGCGCACCTCGCTCAGCGTTAGCCGCTCTAACGCCACGCGCGCCGAGTTTGCGCCCCCCTCCCGCACTGCTTGCTCCACGTCCAGAGTAGCCACTGAGTTCCCATAAACTGAATGAAAATAGCTAGCAAATTCCTTAGCACATTCTGAATCCTTTAAACTACTTCCATTTTTTGTTACGGTTTTACGGTTTCGTACTCCCCTTTTGGATCGCACATAGTTCCAGAATGACTTCGGATCCTTAACCAACTGACCTTGCATCCGTTCTTGGTACCGTTCGTGCGCCTCGTTTATTAATTGTTTAGCCTTGGCCCTAAAATCAGAAAAAGCGGCATAATCTTCTGCCGAACCGCTCAGTTTATAAGCCTTGTGTAGTTTAGCTTTCTTTTGTATACATTTAATAATATCTAATGTGTACCATTTAGGGTAAACGTACCTGCCGTCGCCGAGTATTGGCTTCTTTTTAGGGACGCAGTCGTTTATGATTTTTTCCACGGTCTCATAAAAATAATTAAGTGCATCCTCTGGCTGACTTAACCTAAATAAAGGATTCCAATCTATCTCTGAAAGTAATAAATACATCGCACTGAAATCCGCTTTTGCAAAATCCCACTGCGTTGTACTTTGAGCCTCGTTTGATTGTGAGTTTTGAGGGCGATGGGGAGTACAGTCGTGGCGGTCTCCGCGCACGGTGACCGCCAGCGGCGGGTGGTAGGCATCCACTGGCACCAGCGCCTCGTCCGCCGCCTCCACACGCACCCTGTCCGACATGTCCTTATTACATAACACTAAATCTAGTTGCCGATCATGACAGTTAGGTACATAATTTTTTTGGTCAAGCTCACAAAAAATACGGAAATATTCAAAATAATTTTTAACATTATCGCAACATGAATACAGGTTAAAGTCCCCTAGTATTACATAATTTTTGTATTTAACACACCACATTTCTAAAATTCTAAATAAAGTCATATACTCGTGTTCATTACTTTTTGGTGGTATATATACCACACAACAAAGAAATAAATATCTACTATTCAGGTAAACTGCCGCGCCTACTAACTCAAACGCACAGTTATCAATATTGACGTCACTAGGCATCGCGACCGGCCGTAGTTCAAACCTGTGTGTGGCCACGAGAAACGCGCCGCCTTGTTTTCGTCCATCTGTTCGATCACACCTTATAATTTGGTAGCCCTGTGGGATAATTTCGGCATCTTCTATGGAGGCATTGCAACCAGATTCCGTGATTCCAAATAAATCGGCACCTGAACCATCTATATTACTACTAAAATCATTCAACTTCGTTCGTAGCCCTCTTGCATTTTGGTAAAATATGTAAATTATGCTATTTTCCTTCCTCTGTTTTATTTGCTGCTCTCCGAAACCAGATCCACTCGCTAAACTCCGTATTCAAAGGCCAGATTTCCGGGTTTATTAATTTATCATAACCGAGAATGATATATCATCGCCTACAACTTTAAATGAAATAGCTCAGGTACCCGCTCGCTGACAATCTTCCGTAAAAGATTGTAAAAAACTTTATATAATTTATGGACTCGGAATATTTAAGCGAGTGAAAGTCTTTTTGGGAGCGGCTTATCGTGAAGTTTGGAAGTTGGAAAGAAGTGGGATCATCGATTACAAATGAAGCGAGATGCCGATTATCGAGCGCACCGCCGCCGCCCATTTTGAGTCTGTTTTAAAAAATGGAGATACGTGAAATTTGAGCAAGCGCTTGGTAATAACCAGCAGTAGTATAATATGTACAGACCTAGTGTATTTATCGATAGACTCGATACTGATCAAGACAGCGTACTTGGGACAACGAGACGCCAGATTAGACATTATAAATAACCTTTTGGAAGCGATATACACTTTCTCCATCTTCTTTTTGCCATCTAGTAACATAAACACTATTCTATTGAAACCGTCATAATGCTCATACAGGGTGGGCCAGTGATAAATTCACTTTTGTCTCGACCTCCTTTGTCAAAATTACTAAACATTGGCATATAATAATGGTGTCATTTAAAAGAAAAAAAAGTAAATTTTTATTCAAAATGGTGTCTTACACGGGAGAACAGCGAGCGTTTTGCATTCAAGCTTTTTATGAAAACAATCGATCTTATGTGTCTGTTCGTCGGCGTTTTCGACTTGAGTTCGGATTCGGGGTGATATTGCTTGGCCTCCCAGGAGCCCTGACTTAACTCCAGCTGACTTTTTTTTATGGGGTTACTTGAAAAGTAAAGTGTACTCAAATAATCCGGCAACCACAGCAGAATTAAAGGAGAACATTCGCCAAGAAATCCAAGCAATATCTCCGCAACTTCTGACGAAAGTCTTTCAAAATTTACAAGCAAGGCTGGAAGAGTGCCGCAACCGCCACGGACGACATCTTGAAGATTTAATTTTTAAAACGTAAAATTTATTTATTTGACATACTTTCTAAATATACTTTTTATTCAAAACCACAAAAAAATCCTATTATTTCAATTTTCAAAAATGCATTTATCATTGGCCCACCCTGTATTAATATTTTACCTAATCAAGAACCGAAAGCATCTAAATGCTGTCTGAACCTTCGGTAGGAGCCAAGCATTTCGAGCGATTAATTCGCAATCTTCACTTCCAATTGAGTGGCCTTGATGAATGGGAGTCGACTCACAAGCGACGCCATTCAGACATCACAGGAGTACTAGATCTAGACAGCTAAACGATCAAGTTCACTACAGATGTACTGTAAAATGTTTTTCCTTCGTATTTTTACGGAAACGAACGAACTTGTCATGCTAATAGGGACCTTGACTATATTTTATACCATAATATACTAATATATTATACCATGCCCGAAATAAAGCGTCAGATAATTTTATATGAAAAATATGGACAGAAGTTATTTTTCAATCCAATTTCTATTTCATAAGTCAGGTAGAAATATATAAAGTAACTGAATTGACCGTGACGTCACTCAATTCCAATTCATATTAATTCCATATTAGTAAGTCGTTCAAATTCGTTTTGAAAAAAAGACACTGTTTTGACAAGGAGGCAAGTAGCCTATTCAGTCAATGTCAGTACTTCGTGTTCTGAGACTGACTGAAATGGCATGACAAGTTCGTATGTTTCCGTACTAAAACAAAGGAAAAAATTTGCACCACATTTGTACTCACCTCACACTGTTGTTTAAGAGGGGGTCGTACGAAATCCTCGAAAAGTGCATTCGGCGTTTAACAAATGCTGCTCACATTTCTAAATTAAATGAAATAAAACAAATGTAGTTATTATCTTAAAGAGTGTGTCTACAACTTTTGACTATTCACAATCTCCAATTATTAACGGTGTAATAACTAAACCCACACAAAGTTGACTTAAAATGAGAAAAACGTATGTCGCCGTTTAGTAAACTTTGTTAAAAAAATTCAATACTTTAGTTATAACATTAAGTGATTCTAAAAGCCAGATAAATGGACTACAGGTTTTGAGGTTTTTTATATTTTTCCTCTCAAAGGCAACAAAGAAATTTTACCTTAAATTTAAACTATCGTAAAATTTCCATACATTCGCCATTGCTGTCAGAATTCTCCTTTCGATTAGACGCCCTGAGCGGCTCATCGGAGGCAGACGTGTCGCCGGTCGCTCCGCGTTGACGTTTAAATTTGACAAATATTTTGACAGAAAATAGTGTACGTACACGAAAAACCATACCAGTGTAAAACTGTGCTCAAAATAAATAGGGTAAATCAATAATGTCAGGTGGAGATCCAATCTCAGTTAAAGTTTAAAGGTGCATGGCTTGTGCATAAAAAATAAATAAAAATATATCACATTATTAAAGAAAATAACGAACACAACCGAATGAGTATAAATGATTTCATTCTAGTTCGGTTAAATTGAAAAAAGTTTCATGTTTTCTTTTACTCATCGGAATACATTTTCATTACGCTGGTATTAACAGTACGTCATTTTAAAAATATATATGACAGCACCTACGTCAAATTTTGTCAACCAAACATCACAGGTTGTATGTAAACAATTACAATTTAATTTATTCATACATATATTCAGATACTTATTAATTGATTCTTAGAATAGAAAAAAGGGGAATGCGAGCGGGTATAGGTTTAGTGCTTCTAGTTCAAATTTAATTGTATATATAAAAAAATGTCTCAATTTCATTAAAGATTTACTCTGTGCATACCACGAACACGTAACCGTAAGTTGAAAACAATAATAATTATAAAGTACCTAAATATATTGTTGTTTAGAAAGTTAACGCTCGTTTTGAATGGCACTTCTCCACTCAACTAGACTAGACCAAATATTAATGGAACAGTCACCAGCATATATGACTATGAACGGCCGTGCAAAAATATCTAATTTTCTATAGGGGACCATAAGTATATGACGACATATTCCCAACGTAAATTTGTGATGCTCCGTGACCGGCAAAAACATCGTCTCTCTTGCTAGTGTCTCGCGAGCGTAGCGTCGGGCCAACTGTATGGAAAAAGACGCCGCGTCGGCGCGGCTTAGCCATACAGTTGGCCCGACGCTACGATTGCTAGACGGCAGATGTGGGGAGTGTCCTTATCCGCAGAAATATCTGATCGGGTAGCTTAAAAATATTTGATTCCTTATAAATAAAAATCTAAATTACACTCTCACTCGCATAAATATCTATCCATTGTTAAAGCAAATATATATCTTACGGGCTGGAAATCATTAATATGTAATTAAAGTGCAATAACAAACCCTACCTTAGTTGCCTTAGAGCGGTAAATTGTATGAGGTGATTTGACATCAGACTCACGAAACACGTGCAGTATTGTCAGTGCATATGTCGGTCTCATCTGTTGTTAAACTATGACAAGTAAACTTATTACAAATCTGATATCAGAAGCCTTTTTACAAGCTTTTATTCAACTTGCCTTGTTAGTATATCTTAGTTTGGGCCTAAACGTAGAAGCTAAATTTGACCCGCTTTCCGATTTGCGATTGAGCTGAAATTTTGCACACTTATGTAAATCACGTGACAATGCAATATTCTGGTATCATGGAGGTGATCTGATGATGGAGCAGAAAGGTGGTCAGAACTCTGTTATGAAAAGTCGTATCCCCATTGAGTAAGGGGTATTTAGAAACATCTCGGAGAGCAATAGATGATTTTTGAAAGAAAGGTACTGTCGGCTAAGGTAAAGCCTGTGCCAAAAATGATTTTTTTGCAAAAAACTTATTATAAATTGGGAGGTGAATTTTTATATTATCTCTACATATCATTAAGAAGAAAAACCGGCCAAGAGCGCATCGGACCACGGTCAGTGTAGGGTTCCGTTCCGTAGTTTCCGACATTTTACATATTGACAATTTAATAAATACCGTAATTTGGGGTGAATAGGGTTCCCGGGGTATATAATGCTATTATATTTAAATAATATATTTTATGATTTATGTAAATAATATATTTACAGACATGAAAATGTCTGTCAAAGTAGGCATTCAAATTTATTGGATTTTTTACTCATTTTAACTTCATTTTTGTGTGAAATTTTGCTAAGAATTTGTTCATTATCCTTTTGAATGTAGTGTACACTTCTAAAGTTTATGTTTAACAGAAAATCATAAGACATATTTTCATTTTTATAATGGTTTTCATGAAGAAAGCGATGCAACTGTGTTGGGGAACTTTTACGGGATGAACAAATATCCGCGGCCTGAGGGGTGAATAGGATCAATAATGGGGGAAACGGGTCGCAAAGGGGGTGAATAGGTTTACGAAGGGGGTGATTAGGGTCGGAAGAGGGGTGAATTGGGATGTGTAGTCAATGGTTGTCAAATTGTATAAAAGATATATAACTTACCTAAAGTGATGTTTTTATGAATGACCTCTCTATATATGGACGCAATTTATACGTCAATGTATTGCTTCGTAGTTAGACTAGATACAATAAATTAACATTTAGAAATGTTAATCACACTTCTGTCAACCACAAGTCAACGTTTCTACTTAAGTCCACAAAAATCACCCATGGTTGCTATAATATAAACGGATTACTTTAAAATAAAAATCATAAGTATGAAACTATACATCTAGGGAAGAAATAAAATTATTTTATTGAATAATTTTTGATTTGTTATTTTCAAGTTTATATAAATAATAAATTCTCAATTCGCTTAAAGGTTGGAAGAGATCCCTTATAGGTATAAGTTCGCCTTTGTACACCATAACTATACTGTATTTTTATGTCCTAACTTGTCTTATGTACAATAAAGTGTTCACATACATACATACATAAATTGAAATAGATATCATACACGAAAGAAAAAACGACAAGGCCCACTGGTGGCCGAGCCGGGAATCGAACCCGGGTCTTCAGCTTACGCAGCTAACGTCATTACCACTAGGCCACCCGCCCGCCGTGTGGTACCCGACGAAATTTCTCTAGTGTATGTTATCTCTGATAGGCACATTTTGACCACCTCGTATATGAATCTTTAAGGCCCTTTTGCACCAACCACTTAACTCAGGGTTAGTGGGCTGTCAACTGTCAAATTCCATGTAAAATGGTGGGTTAACCCTCTGGTTAACCCTCCATATTCGTTGGTGCAAGTGGCACTTAGAGGATTAGGGTATACCCATACAACCATTTCAGTCGCAAAATCTTCAAATCAGTAACTAACTGTCAAATGTGACATAACGCGTGGTAACGTCGTGCAAACAATGCGACCGTATTGATACAATAACAAAATGTAGTCGTCGTGTGCACTCGTTACGGTAACAAAATGTGTACGAATTTGTGGCTGTCAATGTCACTGTCAGAATGACTTTTAACGACACTTTATTAGTCGACGTTTGCACACATAACGGTAACAACATGTGGACGAATTTGTGGCTGTCATTGTCACTGTCAGAACGGTTTCTGACAGTGACATTGACAGAATTTGTACACACATGTGGAGGTCTGATTACCGAACTGCTCCTAAACCACTGTATCCGCAAATGACAATCTGAAATACGAAGGTTTCTCATACTGTCTTGTGAAGTTGTGGACTGGTTGCTTTGAATCATTTAAATATGAGCGAATTAAATAATAATAAACGACGACGACCATTTAAGCACTCTTCGACATTTTATAGAAATGTGGGAAAGTTAAGAAAAGTGCAGAATGATAATACAAATAGATAAGCACTTTATAGTTACTTAATGTATTAAATATATAATTTTTAATTCTTATTGATAAAAATGAAGTGTAGTGTTGCTTTACACAATAAAAGTAGGAATCAAATGAAATAGAGTATTTACTGTGATATTAATAGAATTTCTGTTGCGCAATGATAGTTTTTTTCAGTACAGATGCTGCTTTTTTTAACGCAGTAGTGCGAGCAAATCAAGCAATGATTCATTTCTTGTCTGGTCGAAACTCTTAGCTTAGATTTAGGTACTGAAAATCGTCGTACGATACACGTGCGAAAAGGACATTCACAACTCGTGTCGATTTAAAACACTCCCTTCGTTCGTGTATTAATTTATCGCTACTCGTATCGATTTTCCTCTTTTCCGCACTCTACCTACAAGTATTTTGTTTGGGTTACAAAAAAAACACATTATTTACTCTACTACGTTTTATTTATGTCTCTTTAACATTACAAATTTGTAGACACTTATCTATACAAAAATCTTGACAAAAGATCGCTGAAATTAATGTTGATAGTAATATTAATGACGACTACTTCAACAAGTGTCAATTGTGAAATGCCGAAAATACTAGTTGCTCTATAGAAGACCATATGTTCCCTGATCCTTTACAACCCAGCAGCTCGGTACGCACGTTACAATTTTTTTTTAATCTTCTTTAGTGATGGCAACTGAGTACGACGGCATATTTAATTGTTTATAATGTTTGAGGATACCTGGAAAAAATTAATACAAGAAGCCATTTTGAAAATATAATAAATATTCACTGCTTTCGGTCACGCGTGTACGCTGCGACCATTTTGCGACAGTTTGTCGACCGTATGGTGACCGTTTGGCGACTGTTTTTTACATGGAATATTACCGTCTTAATCCATATTTTAACAACTTTATTGGTTTTCTAGGCATTATTTTTATTATTTCAGTATAGTATATGCACCGGAGCACTAAAACTTCACCAATCAATATACATAACACGCAAACACCGAGTAGTCAATAATATTATTACTGGTTAAACTGAGGTAAATTGATGGCGCGTTGATAAATTTAGACTTATTTTATGAAATCACTCGAGCAATTTAATTGGCCATGGTAATTAGCCCACATTATATTACAAATGCAAACAATATTTATCTTTAACAAATTCTTACGCCATTACATTTTAATGTCAAATGATTTTATTTCTTTTTTACTTTGACGTCTCTGACAGTCGCCATTTGAAAAGAATGAAATGAACGAATGATTTTGGGAAAGTAGTCGCCAAACGGTAACAATGTGTGCACGCGTAGTGCACACTTCTGTCACTTCTGTGACCATTTGTGCCTGTTACCAATCGTCCCCATTTGGGTCGCCGCGACTAAACGTCGACCGTACTGCGACTAAGCATTGAGACCCGAAGACCTGTGTGTACACAAAATAGGAGGATTTGCGTAGGAACGGCGACCGATTATGGTTATATGGGTAGCGAGAGAGATGGCGGGTTCGATTCCCGGCTCAGCCACCAGGAGGCCTTGTCGTTCTTACTTTCGTGCGTGATATCTATTTCAATGCATAAGTATGAAAACGGTTATGACTTTATTTTCAAGTAAGTAATTTTTGCTGATAAACTTTTTTTTCGGCATTCAATTTTGTAAGGTATGCTCCCAGCCGAAGATCAGCGCTGATGAAGAGGCACCAAAGAAAACACGTCCGTTCCATACAAGATTTATTAGCAGAGAGCGAAAATATAACCTACCCACAATCAATCGGCGCCTCATTACTAAACTACCCACATTTGTCACAAATTTATTTCAAAAATACTTAAGTCATTATCAGTTTGCCGTTAATATTTGTGGGATATTAAATTGGACCAGGAGTGATATTTAAAAAAAACTATACATTTATAACCTTTTGAATTTTGGAATTCGGTTAAAAAATCCGACCAAATGAGAATCTATTTTCGCACAATTGTAAAACTAAATTATCTTTACTAGTTACCTCCAAAATACTAAATGAAATGACATCTATTGCGACTTAAGTAGTTTGCATAAATTAGTAACCCAATTCACCTAGAGATGGCGCTGTACTTTGGGCTACTTAGTACATCGTTTTCTGAAGATTTTGGGTTCATGGCGTCGGAACGGGTATGAACTAACTTAATTTGTGGTGAATAGGGCCAAAACCGACTTTTGAACGTCGATAGCAGTTTTTTTATATGTGCCATGCTAATTTTTTACACAAAAAATCTTCCAGCGGTGTGAACTTCGGGTTGTCTTTGAAAATATGTCGTTTTATTTAGTAATTTTCGCTCACCCTAACGTTGGGGTGAATAGGGTCGGGAAGGGGGTGAATAGGGAAAAGTGCTAGGGTTGATTTTTTTGGATTACGAACAAAACCTGACCTGTCACGAGCATATTATATTTATTTTATCAAAAAATAAGGAACTAATATGTTATGAGTAAGAGTTTTGAATGATTCACGGTTATTTTCATTAGACTTATATTGACCGGGAGTGTGAATGCGACCAGTGGTAACGCTGAAAGTGAACGCAGCCGACGCGCGCGAAGGAGGGTAGATCGCGCGCTGTCTATCCAACTTTAACATCCACCCGCCTTCGTCAGTTTTCCGTGATCATGATGCATGCAACTGCGTCGAAATATCGGGAGCTCGACAAAAATCAAAAAGGTAATCACGGTCTATATCCCGGTCAGTATAAGTCTAATGTTATGAGTAGTCGGTAATGTATTAATAAAATAAATTTATCGAAATCTAGACATATGATAACCCTAAACCAACCTTTATAGTTATATGGTGCTTTGACCTCTGACGCAGTGAACAAGTAAGTATGGTCGTGGGTAATGCGGATAACGTGTCAAAATATAAGCATAGTTTGTTGCTATTTTTCATGTTTAAATAACTTCTAAACTAACGTAGTGGGTATTAAAGTAAAAGGTTCACAGTGAATATTAGCTTGCCATACATGTGTTTAGCTATACCATTGTATTGAGTGTTGTATCATAAAGTCAAACTAGGCATTAATTACTAATTATTTACTATGTGGGGTGTCTTTGATCACTTGCATGGGGTAACATTGACCATAATGACACCTGATTATTGTCTGATTATGTCACGGTACTTGTTGAGACTGATAATTTGATCTCTTCTTGTGATAAATATTGAAACAATTGCAAATAAAGGTGGTTTTTCGAAGATGGTAATTTTTATTTTTAATCAAAGTAACCCCAAGATAGCGTTAAAGAGTTGTAATATTTGACTCTTCGAACCGTTTTTTATCTTTTCTTGAGATAAAATACTTTTGTAAGGGGTTACATTCGATTACCATTAAAAAAATACATAGGGTATCAAAGTAACCCCAATGTCAGTTTAAGTTTGATAACATCGTTTTTTTTTGCGTACATTATTTTGTTACCTTTCTAGATTTTTAGCAGGAAAAGACTAAAAAAGTTGATGGTCCCATTTTTTTCTTTCTTTGTTACGTTACATTGACCAATTATGGAATTTATACTTCTCTAACTTCTACATTTAATGGATAAAAATACCCATTAAATGTAGAAGCTAGAGAAGTTTAAATTCCCAAATTGGTTAATGTAACCCCAGTTTACGGCAGACACTGTGAACCTTTTCTAATAATTCTCTTTTTATTTGAAAGAAAAATCGTTACGATACTATTGGGTTGGTAAGAAAGTAATGAGCGATCGATTGAATTCCACATACAATTTTTGAGAGAGTTCTAGAATCTTCTATGGTCGAAAGTATATAAAGAGCGAGTCGCACAGTTTCTCGTCAGTCATTCACTAGCTGTCGCCGAGCTAATATAAGGAAGAAAATGGACGAATTAAAAGTGCATGTAAGGCATTGCTTACTATATAAATTTCAGTCTGGCCATTCAGCCGCCGAAGCAGTGCGTAATATATGTCAGCGTGTTGCTCCTGAAGTTGTGTCTGAGGCCACGGCGAAATGATGGTTCCAGCGGTTTCGTAGTGGCGAATTTTCATTATCAGATCAACCTAAGTCTGGTCGACCGGTGAAGATTGATGTAGCCAAATTAAAAACCTTAATTGAAGGAGATCCGAGGCTAACGAGTCGTACTCTTGCTACCGAGTTAGGCTGCTCTCATGTCACCATAGAAACACATCTACACGAGTTGGGAAAAAACTACAAATACAGTGTTTGGATACCGCACGAACTTGATAGACATCAACTAAACCGCCGTGCCGATATTTGCATACAACTTCTGTCTTTTCGCCGCACATTCAACTGGTGGGACCATCTTATCACTGGAGATGAAAAATGGATCTTATATACAAATCACACACGCAAACGTCAGTGGCTAGCTCCAAACGAAAAAGGAATAGAGGCAGCAAAAACAGAGCCTCACCCGAAAAAAGTTATGCTGTCCGTTTGGTGGGATATTCATGGTATTATTCACTGGGAACTCCTACCAAGTGGAATGACTGGTACCGCATCAGTATACTGTAATCAGCTTGAAAATTTAAACCAAAAAATCTGTCAGAATCGTCCACAGCATGCTAAAGTTTTTTTCTTACACGACAATGCTCGCCCACACATTGCAAAAGTGACTCGGCTAAAGCTATTGGAGCTAGGTTGGAAAGTGATACCTCATCCACCGTACTCTCCAGACTTGGCACCTACGGATTACGCATTGTTCAGATCGCTAAGCAATGCCTTGAATGAAAAAAAGTTCGATGATCAAGCCCATCTACGACAGTACATAGCTGAGTTTTTTGAATCTAAACCTAAGAACTTCTTCGCCGATGCTATTCATTCTTTACCAGAACGATGGAGACAAGTAGTAGATAACGAAGGCCGTTATATTATTGATAAATGATTAAAATAATAAATTAAATAAAAATTACAATATTGGTTATGATTCGCTCATTACTTTCTTACCAACCCAATAAAATATGCAATCTGAGATAAAAAAATGCTTTTCATATAGTTACAAACTTAGTTCAGAATTTTTTTCTGTAAAACTTTTATAAATTGTTCTACCTATCAAGTTCAAAATAATTTTCCTAGAAAGTCTTAATAAAGTTCTGCTTTTGAGATTTTTTCATATTTGAGAAAACAGCCCTTATTGCCTGAAATACGGCGACATTGATATTTGCTTTTTCGTATTTTGATGGTATTTTGAACCTTATGTCTGAGCGATGTTTTTTAATTTTCAGTCACAACTCAAGAAACTGAAATTAAGAGAAGAGACTAGGAAATTGGGTAAGATCAAGAGTCTGATGCAGATAGCGATGGCGGTATTGGATATGATAAGATAGGCGTCGATATTCCCTGTCTTCCTTTGGGTCTCTGACTTGACTGCTGCTAGCTGTACTCTATTCATTAGGTTTTTATTTTATACACATGCTTTATTTTTGTATAAACTAAGTGATAAAAAAACCTAACGACCAAAAAGAATAAAGAAAATATCTGATAGTCTTTAATACAACCCGCATATACGTAATGCACAGCTCAGGCCTCTGAAGACCTGCAGGGCAATCATGGTCGCGCGATAAATGATAAAACATCGGGCCGTCCCTATCGCACTTACAAATAAAGCGATAGGGCTGATGTTTTATCATTTAGCACGCGACCATAATTGTTTGCCTGGAGGTATCGGCCTTCACACACGTCTTTGAAAAATGTTTGCGGGGATAGGCAGGCTGACGATTTTTAATCTAAGTATAGAAAAGTAACGCAAAATGAAGTGCAAAGTAATTTGAAATACACCTAGGTAAACAATCAACTGAGTAAGGAACGTTATCTACATATTTAGGTAAATTAAAGTCACCTGAGACATGGACAGAGAAGGAAAGCTAGATGACGCTTATTTTTTGTCTGTCTTCTTGTATGCTACCTTTTTTACAGTTTTAATTTCTCAAAGGAGGTCAGTAGTTGACTACAAACTCAAAATAACACTCTTGAAAAAAATTAAGGGTCACTGACCTTTCACAGTAAATTGAGGTAGTGTGAGTGAAGGGTGTTTGTGTGTGTAATGGGGTAATTTGACAGATTCTGAAAATTCTCCCTGCTCTACCCCCTCTTAAGATGTTATGATTACTAATGAGCCTCTGTTTGATGTTAAAGTCTTCAATCTTAAACCGTTGGAGGGCTTCAGACAACGGTATAATGATGATTGTTTGAGTTTCGTGCGATTAATACCTACCAACCTTCATTTGAAATCAAGTAACCGCGATGAATGGAAGGTGTCGGATCACTGGGCACCATTCAGGCATCACAGGAGTGTCAGGCTGGTTTTGATATCTAATATGTGTTAACTTCAGGGAGCGTTTTAGAGTGGTGCGGACGACAACATCAACTTCATAGGCTGGTTTCAGTGTCACGCGGACGGTCCGCCCGGACCGATCCGCGCGACTAATTTGTATGGAGTTGATGTTTTTGTCCGCGCGAACCCGTCCGCACCACTTTAAAACGCTCCCTTAACTTTATACATATTAGTCCGGTGCGGATCGCTCCGCGCGGACGGTCCGCGTGACACTAAACCCAGCCTTAGATCTAAGTAGACAGTTCGCTAAACGATCAGGTTCACTACTCACCTCACACGGCTGTCAGATGTGTTTACTGCTGAGTGCCTCTGTCTCTTATAAGGTACTGTTCAAACTAGATAGTTTCCTAAATGATCTATAGGTTCACCTTTAACCTCTGTTTGCGGAATAATACTGTGGTTGGAATCTAACTTGTATTACATTGAGCAGAATAAACAAGAAGCAGTTCGAATCTGTTCCAGTTCAACCAATCATGTAATGTCAAGTTTCTTGATCTCCGATCTAGATATTTATTCCCTGGCTAGCTTATAAATGAAAACTGAACATTACGCCTCAAGGAATAACTGAATCAATATAACCGCAACCAATTAAAACACTAATAGCAGCTTTCTACCAACTCTTACTTTATTAAAAGCTACAAATTCGATAGGTAATTGGTAGACAAAAATAAAACTAATGTTTTATTTTATACTTACCAATATTTCTTAGTGAAAATATAAGAATATCTATAAACCCAAAAGATAACCTAAAGATCTTTTATTCCTTATACCCGCATCTTATCCGATTATCCCGGTAGCCCTGTAAGGACACTCGATACCCTCGGGCACCATTTCCCCCCATTGTCCTAGCCTGCCGCCGGGAGGAAAAAGTAGACCTATTATTTAAATCGTAACACAGAGTTTAAATGATTATGATTTCGTTGATGTTTTTTAGTAACTGAAATTAATGAAAAATGAAATGAAATGAAAATGAAATATTTATTTTTCAAGTAGGCATATTACAATGCGCATATGAACGTCAAATAAAGTTACGCCGGCTCTAACCCTACGCCTCAGCCTCGAGAAGATTTCAGTCCCCCCTCAGTTGGGAGGGGGGTATCCACTATGGGACCGGCAAGAAACTCGGCGGGCAACTTCTTTTCAAAACATTACATCTTATAACTAACATGCATTAAATAACAAGATACAATTTAACCTGCAAAAGTATTCATCAAAGAATATGAACAGACTAGGTACTCTATGGAAATTAATTTCAATAAATTATATTATTGCTTAATAATACGTCGTTCTTCTTCAGAGAAAACATATCAAATTGTCACAGAAGAAAAAGATAATATGAATCTCAATGTCATTAAATATGTAATTTACCTACACAACATAAAATATAAAATATTTGATGTGCTTTCTTATCTGAACTGTGTCCTCTATACATAATACAATTATTTTAATTGCTATTCGTTTTTTGTAGTTTCTGGTTCGGGCCATGCATGTTTGTCTGTCAAATAGTCCTCGACTCTGTAATAAGCCTTTAACATCAATGATTTTTTTAAGTAGTTCTTAAGAGCTGGGAGGGGTAATCTCAAAGCAGTGTCAGGTAACTTATTATAAAAATGAATGCATTGCCCAACAAATGACTTCTGTACTTTACGGACACGAAACTTCTTTATGGCAAGCTTATTTTTGTTTCTAGTGTTATAATTATGGATATCAGAATTCTTAGTGAAACAGTCTAAATTCTTAACAACATAAATTATACTATCATAAATGTATTGGGAAGCTACAGTTAAGATATTAATTTCTTTGAAGAGTTCTCTTACTGATTCACGTGTTCCTAAGTTGTAAATAGAACGAATGGCTCTCTTTTGTAATACAAAGATAGTCTGTATGTCAGCTGCTTTGCCCCAAACCAGAATACCGTATGACATTACACTGTGAAAATAACTATGATACACTAGGCGAGCTGTCTCAACATTAGTCAGTTGCCTGATTCTCCTAACGGCGTATGCGGCTGAACTTAATTTGCTTGCTAGTTTCCTTATATGAGGACTCCATTGTAGATTTTTGTCCAATGTTAAGCCAAGGAACAGTGTTGTATCTACCATCTCTAAGCATTCATCATTCAAAAGTATTTTTGTATCGATTGGTTTAACATTCGGCAGAGAGAATCGAATACATTTGGTTTTCTTAGAATTAAGAAGTAAATTGTTGACAGTAAACCACTGCAGTACATCAGCTAACGTGCTATTAATTACATTGTAATCCGTAGATTTTCGGTCAACATTAAAAAGCAGTGATGTATCATCAGCAAAAAGTACTATTTCACAAAAGTTTTTTACTATACATGGCAAATCATTTATATAAACCAAAAACAGGAATGGACCTAAAATTGAGCCTTGTGGCACTCCTAATTGGACAACAGTCCCGCTAGAGCGAGTTTTGTTAACAACTACTGTTTGTGTTCTATTGCTAAGGTAAGAAGACATAAAGTTTAGGGCATTTATAGACAAACCATAGTGTTCTAATTTCAAAATGAGCGTTCCATGATCCACACAATCAAAGGCTTTTGAAAGATCACAAAATATGCCAATTGCATCACAAGAATTTTCCCAAATATTATATATATGTTTAATGAGTACCGAAGCAGCATCGGTCGTGGAACGGCCCCTTGTGAAACCGAACTGTTTGCTTGTAAGTAATCTATGTCTGTTGAAGTGTCCCAGTAGATCATTTAACATTAGCTTCTCAAAGACTTTACTTAGAACAGGAAGTATTGATATGGGACGGAAATTGGTTATATCACTCGAATCACCCGATTTAAAAAGCGGTATGACTTTGCTACATTTCATAAGATCTGGAAAGGTGCCTTGTGAAATTGAAATATTATATATTACGGCCAAGTAAGGTGCTATTATATCTATGACATGACTAATTACTTTAACTGATGTTCCCCATAAGTCTTCCGTTTTCTTTAAATTGAGTGACTTGAATGTTTTAACAATATTTACAGAGTCTACTTGACTAAATTCAAATGAATTATTACATTTCTTAACATTAGCACAAAGTAATGAATGGGCTTGAGCCGCAGAAGAATGTAAACATTTTGTGGTGTTAACGGCTATGTTTGAGAAATAATCTTCGAATGCCGAGGCAACATCGCTGTTCGACACTATTTGTTGATTATCTGATACAATGTTGACTTGACAATCGCGTGATTTACATTTACCAGCTTCTTTATTTATAATAAATACTCCAAGTTGTTTTCACTTTGTTGTCCGACACTTTCAATTTAGAACTAATAAAGTTTTTCTTGGCAGTTAAACACACTTTCTTGAAGATTCTTGAGTAGTTTCTTACATAGTCCAGGAATTCTGAATTCTTGTTCAGCTCTCTCTCACCATAAAGTTCATAAAGTCTTTTTCTACTTTTGTGAATACCTACAGTAGCCCATTCACTAAACTTTGTTTTAACTTTTGACCCACTAATAGATTTCACTTTGAAATTGTTATTAAATTGCTTCAGAATTACATTGAAAACTTCTTGATACAAATGATTACAGTCATAATGCGAAAATGGTATTATAGACAAACTATGTTGAATTTCATTTTTGAATGATTCCAAGCGAGATCCAGTAATGGGTCTATATGTTATTGTTTGTGGAGTATCATGAATAACAAACGTTAAGAAAGCTGCCCTTTGGCCGCTGTGATCGGAATGAAAACAGTTAAATAATTTCTTATCTATACATTCACAGTCACAAAAAATATTATCTAGGCATGTTGCACTAGTCACACCTACCCGGGTAGGTTCAAGAAATAAATTAAATAAATTAAATGATTTAAACAAACAGAGCATTTTAACAGTATTACTAGATGACTCGAGCAAGTTAACATTAAAATCTCCACATACAATAACATGTTTTTGGCCCTTGCAGACTAACTTCAAAACATTTTCCATTGTAGATTCAAATATGCTGAAGTCAGCTGATGGTGGTCTATAAACACATACAATAATATATCTGTCTAATTCAACACATGAAATTTCTATAGTTCTTTCTATGGAATATTTTACAACATCTTTGCGCTCTTTACACTTCATACAATTTTTAACAATAATAAGGGAGCCACCATGAACAGCAGATTTTCTGGCAAAAAAACTAGCTAATTTAAAATTAACATAATCAAATATCAACTGTTCTTGTTTCAACCAATGTTCAGTAATACACATAACTTCAACATTATTACTATCTAAAAATAATCCTACTTCTAATTCTTTGCTGGAAAAGCCCTGAATATTCTGGTGAACAACGTTCATACTCAGGTGTTTTTCCGCTGTCTTACAATCTAGTTTAAATGAGGCATGGGGTCCTTGGCTTTGTCAGCTGACTGAGACTTATATATAACACTATTACATCTATTTGGCTCAATATTGAAGGCCAATAACTCCACTAAATATACAAAAAATTTCTTTGGCAAAAATATTGGGTTGGTAAGAAAGTAATGAGCGATCGATTTAATTCCACATAAAATTTTTGAGAGAGTTCTAGAATCTTCTATGGTCGAAAGTATATAAAGGGCGAGTCGCACAGTTTCTCGTCAGTCATTCACTAGCTGTCGCCGAGCTAATATAAGGAAGAAAATGGACGAATTAAAAGTGCATGTAAGGCATTGCTTACTATATGAATTTCAGTCTGGCCATTCAGCTGCCGAAGCAGTGCGTAATATATGTCAGCGTGTTGCTCCTGAAGTTGTGTCTGAGGCCACGGCGAAACGATGGTTCCAGCGGTTTCGTAGTGGCGACTTGTCATTATCAGATCAACCTAAGTCTGGTCGACCGGTGAAGATTGATGTAGCCAAATTAAAAACCTTAATTGAAGGAGATCCGAGGCTAACGAGTCGTACTCTTGCTACCGAGTTAGGCTGCTCTCATGTCACCATAGAAACACATTTACACGAGTTGGGAAAAAACTACAAATACAGTGTTTGGATACCGCACAAACTTGATAGAGATCAACTAAACCGCCGTGCCGATATCTGCATACAACTTCTGTCTTTTCGCCGCACATTCAACTGGTTGGACCATCTTATCACTGGAGATGGAAAATGGGTCTTATATATAAATCACACACGCAAACGTCAGTGGCTAGCTCCAAACGAAAAAGGAATAGAGGCACCAAAAACAGAGCCTCACCCGAAAAAAGTTATGCTGTCCGTTTGGTGGGATATTCATGGTATTATTCACTGGTTCCCTACCAAGTGGAATGACTGTTACCGCATCAGTATACTGTAATCAGCTTGAAAATTTAAACCAAAAAATCTGTCAGAATCGTCCACAGCATGCTAAAGTTTTTTTCTTACATGACAATGCTCGCCCACACATTGCAAAAGTGACTCGGCTAAAGCTATTGGAGCTAGGTTGGAAAGTGATACCTCATCCACCGTACTCTCCAGACTTGGCACCTACGGATTACGCATTGTTCAGATCGCTAAGCAATGCCTTGAATGAAAAAAAGTTCGATGATCAAGCCCATCTACGACAGTACATAGCTGAGTTTTTTGAATCTAAACCTAAGAACTTCTTCGCCGATGCTATTCATTCTTTACCAGAACGATGGAGACAAGTAGTAGATAACGAAGGCCGTTATATTTTTGATAAATGATTAAAATAATAAATTAAATAAAAATTACAATATTGGTTATGATTCGCTCATTACTTTCTTACCAACCCAATACCTTCCGTGGAGCTAGCATGAAGCGCTCAATGAATTTATTTAAGTCAAAGAAATGGTACTTTTTATTAACAGCTATGGCATGGTACATTAAAGAATTGTAGTAAGCTATCTTACAATTATAGTCATATGATACATTTTCTGCATAAGGTAGTGCACATAATATAATTTTCCCCACACCAGATTTTTCAATAACATTTAGAGTGGACATCATTTTATCTATGCTAAGCTTATCTACATTAAGACTATTTCCTAATAAAATTACTAATGTAGTACTGCTATCATAACATCCCTTTGAAATAAGGTCACATAAATGAGACAAAGTAATGTTTTGATAACAGTAATTTGTCACTTGTTGCTCTAACTGGTAGCTTAATAATGGGCCCTGGTAGCTTAATAATATTTTATGTATACTTTTTCATTTAAAAGTAGTTATAATATCACACCAATACCTAGTAAGGATATGAGTTTAATATCAACTCGTCTAATATCGTAAATGGGTAAATCTATTACTCATTTGGTGTTCTATTACCTATTTGTCCCTTTAGGCGACAATGGTAGCACGGATTATCAGAAATTACCGTGCTTAGTATTTGACCAACTGTGGCACTAGTGCTTGTATCAAATGCACAGTATTTTTTTTAAAAACATAAAATCAGGTGCTGTAGGCGAATGGCATGTCTCCGAAGCGAAACGAAAACGAAACGCCGCGAAAGGTAGTCTGGCTCTGTCGCGCCAATACGCAAGAGCGATAGAGATAAATATGAACGAGCGTTTCGTTTCCTAAGCGTTTCGTGAGCGTTTGCGCCATTCGGCTACCTATGTACGACTTAGACTGAACCTGGCTTAGATAGATCAGATCGAAAAAGGTAACCTATCCAAATACATCCAAATCTAAATATAAATACATAAAAGTACGTATTATTTGCTAGCGGTCCTTTAAGATTATTATCGCCTTTTCACCAAGCCAAACATCATTTCCCCTAAATCATTTTCCTCCCATGTGTCGCACACGAGATAACTCGATAATAAATTCATAACGACATTAATCAACCCGCGCTGAGGTTGACCCTTCTATTATTAGATCAAAGCGCTCAGGGCGGTTTGATTGTCAATATTCGCGTTCGAAAGTCATACAGACCGATTCAAATATACACTCACTACAATATGACATCCAAAACATGTTATTCAGCCATCGTGCATCTCACTTGCGCAAATACAGCTAAGGTTAAAAATGAGCGAAAGGCACTATACCGAAATGACATCCTTCAGGGAAGTGTTACTGTCGGGCGACAAATTGTCCTTATTCTAAATAGGCCACTGACTGAAAATCCATTTTAAACTGGTTTTAGAAAGACTTAGTGTGGACAGCAACAGAACAATCCTTATAGTTTGTTCTACCCTCTGCGGTCACAATCCCACTTCCCTAATGTGTCCAGTGTCGGCAACTGCCGTATAGTTGCGAGTTTCGTCCACAGCGTTAACTAATACTACACTTACCACAATACCAACCCACTGGGGTTATATAACTGTCCTCTTTTCTCCTGCTAAAACCAGCAAATAGTGATAGAGATAGCATTATGACTACAAACTGCTAACCTTAAAACCCTTTTGTTTTCACGGTCAGTTGCGTTTTATTTTAGTCGAGGGTTCTGATAATTGTTTGTTTTTGTTTAAATAGTTTCACATTTAAGATAAGTATTTTGGTCCTGTTTAATTTTAGTTTTAAAGCACAGATTTTTCAACCTTTGTATTTGTCTAAAAGAAAAATTAAAACTTTTGTCCGGCGAATTTAATAATTTATTCATTCTGTGCCAGTATGTATTGTTAAATGTTTAAATTTTATGATCATTCAGTACCATTTTTCATCATCGAATTTATCAAAAATCTTAACTTATCTTCTTTACAGGCACGAACAAATTATTTTTAACTCTTTGTGTAAATACGTGAGTTAAACTATAATAATACATTACGATACACGTGCGTAAAAAAGGAAGTTCGAATCGAGTGGCGATAAATTAAAACACGACCAAAGGGAGTGTTTTTCGACACGAGTTACGAATTTCCTTTTCGCACGTGTATTGTACGACATTTTTCACTGGCCATCCGAAGTTTCGACCTGAATATAATGAACGTGCGTAAAAAAAAACACCATCTGTAGTGAAAATACAATTTAATATGAAATAGTGCAATTCAAAATAGTTTAAATACGAACATTCTCACAATCCTTAACTAAAAATCCCAAGGAACGGAAGCCCCAAGAGGAATGAGCGAAAGTGTCTTCTATTTAAAGCACCTGTCAGGCGCGATACAATTGTAGCACTCCAGCTCTAGTGAGCAAAATCCTATTTTGTGGCGCCGTTGGCCACGAGTCTACTTTACCCCTGTTATCCGTTACTTCGGGGACATATTTGTAACGTCGAATCGAATACAAACGGGGTCGATTCGAACATGGACAATGATGTCTATATTTTATATGATCTCATTTCAAAATTTGCCCCTGCATCTTTTTATAACTTTTGATAACGTATCTACGTCAATGATATCCCAGGCTCATGTTTTATACGTATTCTATATGTCGCGTTTAATCATCAATAATGGGCAAACAATCAAGGCCATACAAAGATATGCTGTCAAATTTTTGACAGCCCGGCCAGTGCACTTGAAACGTCTAACTTCTATGAAATTATGAAAATTACCCCCTTGCGCAGAAGGGCTATCAAAATCGTACATAGCCTGGTCCCACTTAAGCTTCTCTGAAGTTTGAAGTTGGAATCCGGCCTCTACTGCTTGGCGAGATTTGCTTAGTGTATGATACGAATGTATTTTAGTATCAACTTTTAATAAAGCTTTTCGAGTTCGAATGAATCTCCGCGCGGTGTCCGAGACACGATCCCCTATAAAATGCACTTCATTGGTTAGACAGCGCAACTTTGTGGAATTCGGGGCACATTTAAAAATGACACACCGGAGCTATAAAAATGTTACACGAAGGAAAATGCAACATTTTAGTATTTTAAGCGGGTTACTCACGTGTTAAGACGATATAACGTTCGACATGTTTCGATCCGTTTCCGAGGATCTTTCTCAAGTATGCGTCGCGCTCTCAACATGTAAAGGCCGGGGTCGCTACTCTTGAGAAAGATCCTCGGAAATGGATCGAAACATGTCGAACGACATATCGACTTACGTGAGTAAACCGCTTAAAATACTAAAAAAATGCATTTTCCTTCGTGTAAAATTTTCATAGCTCCAGTGTGTCATTTTTAAATGGATTAATCATAAACTAGAAAATTATTTTGCTAATCCGCGAATAGACGCGCGTTATATTCGCGGATTAGCAAAGAAATGATCGTTTATGATTAAATTATATTCAAAAGGATATGAAACGGGTATAATATATACTTTGATGAATTCTAATATCATATAAACAACAAATCCAATTGATAACCAGCAAAACCATTTACCAGCCAACGAATTAATCTTAATCTGATACTTCTCGAGTAACGTCCTTCAGTAATTTCTCCATAATTGAATGAGAGGCAAACCCTTTGATGCCGTCTTCCCCTCGGGCGAAATTAATTCATTCACTACAGTTTTTAATATTACCCGCTACTCTTTCTATTTGGTCCACGTTTTAATTTAATCTCGCTTCTCGAATAATTTAGCGATTTTCAATAAAACGCCTCTCCTTGCTTCCGGTTGTTGAGATATCACAGATTATTTTACTTTAAGTATAAACAAGCAAGTTGGTCAGATTATTTCATATTTTTAATCTAAAATTCTAACTGTACGGGTCTGCAACTGGGGCAAGGGGGTAACTGGTTTCGGCATAAACTATGTTTAAGGTTATTTTAAACACGACACGATAAAACATAATTTTTAAGAAAAAAAAACCGCCTTCCTTTGGGATTCTGGTGATAAATACTTTCAAATGTTGGATTATGTTATCAATTCGTCTGTATATTTTTTAATGTTTGTTATTCGATATCTCCGTCATTTCTGAACCAATTTTGAAATCTGGATGATTCTGAAGTACTTACAGATGAGAATGATTATCAGAACGGAACTTTAACCAGGGGCGGCTCACTCTTCATCAGCAGTTCCACTGCACCAAATGTCACTGTTCTGGACGTAAGTGCATGCTGTTCTTATAAAAATACCAAAGTCACTATAAGTGTGCCGTTCAGATTTGAGGAGTTCCGTTCTGACCATCATCAGCAATTCCACTGCACCAAATATCACTGTTCTGGACGTAAGTGCATGCTGTTCTTATAAAAATACCAAAGTCACTATAAGTGTGCCGTTCAGATTTGAGGAGTTCCATTCTGACCATCATCAGGAGTTCCACTGCACCAAATGTCACTGTTCCGTACGTAAATGCATGCTGTTCCTTTAAAAACACAAAAATCACCATTTGTATGCCTTTCAGATTTGAGGAGTTCCCTCGATTTCTCCAGGATCCCATCATCAGAACTGGGTTCTGAGAAAAATGGGACCAATCTGTATGCATATACATTCAATCAAAAAAAAAATTTTTAAAATCGGTCTAGTAACGACGGAGATATCGAGGAACAAACATTAAAAAAAAAAAAAAAAAACATACAGACGACTTGATAACCCCTTCCTTTGAGATTTGGAAGGCGGTTAAAAATAGCGTCGTCGCTGTAGTTATTGAGTACATGGAGTAGGTAATCTGTTGTCTTTACGCCTCGTTCGTTGTCTACAGGGAAATAACCGGTGGTGATTAGAATCGCATTCTAATCGCATTTAAATTCAAACGGGTTTGATACAATAAATCTGAAAGGTTTTTTTATAAATAGAATTATATTTTTAAATTCAAGGAAAAATTTAAAAATTCCCACCGGCAGGACTTGAACCTACGACCAACTGCATTGCCGGTGTAGCCGCTATGACCAACTAAGCTACAGAGGCCTCCGTCGTATCGCGTAGTATCAGACGTTACTGCATGATAAAAATAAAAAGAGTAAATTTAAAATTGCGTAATCTACAGGGTAACATCCCACGGTAATTAGTGTCTGATTGTAATTGCGAACTCGTTAGATGCAATAAATCCAAGAGGGTTTTAATAACGCTTCCGTCACGTACTCACTTCGGGAGATTGCCCTGGCCGTAGACAATATTGCGTAGACTCCGTAATATGAAGCTTTTGTACATAAGTGTACCTACATTTAGTTTGGTATACCACTAGCACTAATCGATTACTTTTTTTTATACTACAGTAACTTACGAAGTTCCGGTTGTCTTCCATTTTAATGATGGAGTCATCAGTTTTTTTCTGCAATCAATAGTATCAATACCATTACACATTTGTAAAGTCCACATATAGTTTTACCAAAAGTTCATCGCCGTTATAAGCACGTATAATATTGTCAAAATTTTCTTGTCAAATTATTTTTGCTTCACGACCTTGATAAAAGTTATAAAACTTAACCATACGGAGGCCGTCTATATTTTAACAATTTGGTAATCTTTTTTCCATGGAGATCCCAAACTTAAATAGCTGCTATGGCAGAACAGCGGCCACGACGTATGTCGCTTTTATAGTTCATCTGTTAGTCCAGTGATCTGTGCCCGTGATGGAATGGAATGCCCTCGAATAGCGTCCGATGTCGAACTACCCGCACTTTACATTATTCCTACTGTTACTGTCCCGTCCCTTATATCCTTATTTGTCCCTTCATACAAACCTTATACCTTCACAATACAGACTAGATTTGTATGGTATGATACAGATTGTCCGCATGAATATTTCATTGTTAATGCTACTTGGGTATTTTCTGAAGGTACGCTCTCGTCTTGAGCTTCGGGCTATGGTACGGAATTCAATTAGTTATTTTTCTGTTCAAGATTGAGACGAACGTTTCTTTGACATTACTTATATTCTGCATCGGGGTACTTTATATTTCAATTTTATTATACCTATAGCAATATACCTATAAATAAACTTGTGTAACACAAAATACAGCAAAACAAACATTGATCGTTTCTAGATTGTTGTATCGAGGCCACAACACATTCTCCAAAACAATATGAAAAATTAGACTTATATTGACCGGGATATAGACCGTGATTGCCTTCGTCAGTTTTCCGTGATCATGATGCATGCAACTGCGTCGAAATATCGGGAGCTCGACAAAAATCAAATATAAGTCTAATGAAAATAACCGTGAATCATTCAAAACTCTTAATATGAAAAATGTTGTTGAGTAGATGATTTTTTTTATACCACGTCGGTGGCAAACAGGTATATGGCCCGCTTGATAGAACGATTAATATACAATTAAAAATATAGGTAAACACATGGTAGGAAACCCAAAGGAAATAATTTAAATTTAAGTCAGACCTATATTAAAGTAATTTACAAATATCAATTCAACCCGTGTGGTTTCACCAAGTCACCACCCCGTGGGTGTCGTAGAAGTCGACTGTGGGATATGGGTTAAATTGTGGCGTAGGCAAGAGGCTGGCAACTTGTCACTGCAATGTCACAATTTCGATTTCTTTCAACCCCTTTTTGCCCAGAGTGGCACTGAATCTTGAGTAGTTCATGTGCTCTGCCTACCCCGGGATACAGGCGTGATTATATGTATTTGTAATTGGTACATACCAATTCAAATTTTAGTATTTTTGCTTAGCATCAAGCCTCTGAGTTATGCTTATAGAAGAGAAGCATAACTCTCACATGAGTAGTAGTCGCAACGTACCTATTCTTTACGAGCCAGTGTGAAAAGAGAATGTCGTAAAAGTGCCGTCTTCATAATAATTGTATCTGGGTCATTACACTATAACTACGTCTAACTAAGTTGTCGACTCAGCAGGGAGCCATCTTCGTTACGTAGACACCCTCATACAGACTACGCAGAGTAAGACTAAAATAGTCTATTCATCATCATCATCCTTGCGTTGCATGGCATTTGCCACGGCTCGGGAGCCTAGGGTTCCGCTCTGACAAATATTCCTAAGATTTGGTGTAGGCACCAGTTTTACGAAAGCGACTGCTTGCTGACCTTCCAACCTGAAGGCCTTATTAGGATAAGCCTCCTTTCCTCACGATGTTTTCTTTCACCAAAAAGCAAATACCTATCAAATGACATTTTGCACATAAGTTCCGAAAAACTCATTGGTACGGGGTTCGGGGTAATAGTCAACTATGCATAATAAAAACACTAAAAATAAGTATATACTTTATACAGATGGCAATTACTGGAGACGTGGGAGTCGCCTCATCTATTTATTGACGAGATGTGGCTCAATATGAACTGTCTCAAAATAACTGTAAGTGCTATGTGCTAGGTATATTCACTTAATAGAATAAGCACCATAACCTACTGGTTAAGAGCTACAGCGCTTATACAGAAATCAGTTTTCGAAGCGTCAGGTCGCAGTAAGGCTTGTGGGATTCATCTAGCAAGTAAGTGATCTGTGCGTGAAACCTATGTTAATAAAACTTCAGGTCGTTGGCACAAGTTTGCTCCAAGTTATGTTCCATAAGACACGCTCTTTATGTTTTCATCTTAGTCGCGAGATTGTGAACGACAAGAACATTCTGGAAGAATAAACACTAGATGAATAGAGCCTAAAGTCTAGGGCTTAGTGTTTATAGAAATTAACTTTCGAGACATATTTCAAACTAGCCTTTGCCTGCGGCTTCAATCGCGTTAGAAATACACAATACGTTAGCCTATGACACTCTCCATCCGAAGGGGTAGTTGAAGAACTAGCTCCACTTAAAAAATCACGTCAATACGTCGCTCCGTTTTGCCATGAAAGACGGACAAACAAACAGACACACACTTTCCCATAGTATGGATATTGCAAAAAAACACGGTTTTACTCACATTTGTTATATACGTTATATTTTATATATCAGTTGGTGGTTAATAAACGATATTATAAACATGAAAAAAAATTATGTTCCCCGAGGTCAGGTATTTTGCCCGAGTCAAAAGTTAGGTGCGACGACGAGCGAAGCGAAGAGCGTGTTAGTTTGGGCGTAAATAATCAGCGCGCTAAGCGAACAAAGCGAGCGAGTATCGGCAGTTATTACTGAACGCTAAACCCAAATTTTTACGAAACATGAGCAATTTTTTATTACTTAATACTAGTACGTTAATTTCCCTCCTTCGTGCGTAGGCTAAAATAAGTATTCGTATTGATCTAAGTCACGCTCGCGTTATCGGCTCGTTTGTCCCCGACACTCCATCTATCATACTTGGCTCGGGTCCCGATATAATGACACTTCATTCATTTTACGCATCCCGCACTATTATCCATACGAATATTATGAATGGGAAAGTGTGTGTGTCTGTTTGTTTGTCCACCTGTCACGGCAAAACGGAGCGACGAATTGTCGTGATTTTTAAGTGGAGATAGTTTAAGGGATGGAGAGTACATAGGCTACTTTTTGTCTTTTTCTAACGCGAGCGAAGCCGCGGGCAAAAGCTAGTAACCTATATATATGTTTTGTTTCATAATATGCGAGTGTGTTTATTTAAATGTGCTCACTTTCTCGATTGCTAGAAAGCCGCTTGGTTCGTTTATTCATATGAAGATACAAGAAAAACCCTTCTTCATGGTAAGCATAAAGTGGGATATTTTACTAAACACAATCACATAATTATTCAATAGTACTGGTGAGTATAATTACAGACCTATTTTACAAATTAAAAAAAAAAACCGGCCAAGAGCGTGTCGGGCCACGCTCAGTGTAGGGTTCCGTAGTTTTCTGTATTTTTATCAAAAACTACTGAACCTATCAAGTTCAAAACAATTTTCCTAGAAAGTCTTTATAAAGTTCTACATTTGTGATTTTTTTCATATTTTTTAAACATATGGTTCAAAAGTTAGAGGGGGGGGGCGCACTTTTTTTTCCTTTAGGAGGGATTATTTCCGAAAATATTAATATTATCACAAAATGATCTTAGTAAACCCATATTCATTTTTAAATACCTATCCAACAATATATCACACGTTGGGGTTGAAACGAAAAAAAATATCAGCCCCCACTTTACATGTAGGGGGGGTACCCTAATAAAACATTTTTTTCCATTTTTTATTTTTGCACTTTGTCGGCGTAATTGATATACATATTGGTACCAAATTTCAGCTTTCTAGTGCTAACGGTTACTGAGATTATCCGCGGACGGACGGACGGACGGACGGACGGACGGACGGACGGACGGACGGATAGACAGACATGGCGAAACTATAAGGGTTCCTAGTTGACTACGGAACCCTAAAAACAGCTTGCAACAAATAAAAAAGAGCTTGATGTACCTACAGTTAACCATCGGAACCCTAACCCACTCTACAACCATGTCAAAATAACAAGCAGTAAGAGATTTCTTACAATCTGGATTATAACGTCACTATGACATAGTTCTACAGCGGCCTAGGGTTCCAATTGGTAGACCCACGATTACGCCGACACTATACGTAAACGTTGAGATTCTACTAAATGTTTGTCCTCCACGTAGCGAGACACTGTTGCTACGGGGCGTAGCTCGTAGACGTTAACCGTAGCGCGTAGCGCTTAATATAGATTATTTTATTTATTTTATTTTATTTCTTAAGAAACAAACAGTCTCATATTATGACAATTATTACAGTGTAAATTACTAATATTGTAGACTTACAGTTTCCTTAATTTAACTATCTTAACCTATCAGTTAAAAGTGTTATAACATTCAATATATTGTTTACTGGTGTTTGAGTGGTATCGGTATACATCGCTAAGTAATACAAGTGTTTTACGCTTCAACCACCGGTCTCGAGAGACATTCGATAGGAAGCTGTTCCTAACAGATTTTGTTAGTTGTCTCTGATAAGCATTGATACATAGTGCCTTAGTGTAAACTGTAATGCTGTGTTACTTTTTGACTAAATAAATAAAATAAAATAAAATAAATAAAAAAATAGTGATAGAGAACATTATTAATATCCCTTGATTCTAGGTACTCGAGACAATTCATCCTGCTTGCGTTATCCCGGCATTTGCCACGGCCCATGACAACTAATCTCAAGATTTGGCGTAGGCACTAGTTTTACGAAAGCGTCTGCAATCTGACCTTCCAACCTTAACTAAACGTTATTGGAATTACTCCGGTTTCCTCACGATGTTTTCAAGGTACACGAGACAATATTGTAACGAATTTCTTCTACTCGTCGACTTTAATCTGTCAATTAGAACACCACAGACTAAACGATAAGTGCTGACTTTTCAGTGTTGGATAGTCTTTGACACTTAGTCAACTATAATATTTCATTACACTTCACTTAAGTTAACTGAAAAAAATTCAAAAATAGAACTCCATACAAGCTCTATACTAATTTGCGATACCTGGCACATTTTTCTGCATCTAAAACACATTTTTTTTTATCTATCGCTTTATCGACCAATCAGAGACGGTTATTATAAACAATTGGTTGCCAGGTAATTCGATGTTGATACAACGGTGAACGACGCTATTAACATTATTTTTAACTTGAATGATGATATTTTTCGTCCATTCATGATGAAGATGATATCTCATAGAAAAAGTATTGTATACAATAGTGATACAATTAAGCTTTTCACTCTCGTACCGTACTATTAGGCCACTCAGCAAGCTTCGTGACCTAAACATGGTACTCGACTGAAAAGCTTTGTATTATATCACGATTGTATAAAATACTATAAACTAACATTTTTACATTACAATTATACGAACTACGTACAAAATAAATTACCTTTCAAATATCAAAACGTACACTCTCAATGGCCTCGTGATTTCGTATTCCCATCGAATATGCTCTCAACAAAACTGAATACGCAAACGCTGAAGAAACATACAAACAGAAACACTTCTGTGAGCAAACAGGATGCCCTAGCCTCGATACAGGTAGTCTGGAGCCTAGGTGATAGACTTGTAAACAGCCTGCAACTGATGTGCAGCCAACGCAAATGTTGGATCTCAATGAGAGAAACTAATATTACGGAGAATTCAATTCGTGTATTCAAATATTACTAGTGATATTTAGAACTATGGAATAGGCACACATTTGATCTAACTCAGATTTCTGGCAATTGTTCGTATTGTAGTTGCAGTTCTAATGATTTTAACCTACCGAACGTAGTTATTCTAACTAAAGTTTACAGTTCTATTTAACCTATTATGTTGCAAATTTCTGGAACCAGTTTGTTTCAGTAGAAATCGGAGTTGAAACCTAGGACCTAACCGATTTTTTGATAATATTTTCCACCTTGACGGGCTCGAACGTTATCTAGGTGGGTACCTTTCTTCGAGTGAGAGTCATTGGTACAAACGCAATGCGCATTTTCTCGTAAAGTAACAACAACAAAAAAAATAGTAGGTGCTCATAACATTGATTTAAAGTTCTCAGAGGTATTGATTTGATTTCTAACAAAGCCTGAAGGAAAGTCCCGTCCATGTTTACAACGTTAAAAACTTGCTTAAGAAGTAACAAAGAGAACTAGGTCGAATAACAACGAATGAGGTTATGAGAAAAATATCATCGAGCTTCACTGTACTTCACCTTGAAAGCATTATTACAAGAGAAAGTTATTAAAAGAAGGCAATTTTTATACGTAAAATAATACAAAAAAACGAAAAAACAACCAAATTCAAGTTGACTTAACATTTTTTTTGATTTATTATAAATGGGCTTACTCTTAAACATTAAATAAGCCACAATCACTATGTCTCATGCTTGGCTGGTGTTGTCTAACTCTTGGCCACAGACTTGCCAAAGGCAAAGACGTGACCTACGAAGATTTGAAGAAGATTGAAGGATTTGAGCATTATGACCTATATCACCATCATTTAAGCCATTTCACGCCTACTTACCGAGCAAATGCCTCTCTGTATATGTTGTATAGGTATATCTATAAGTATTACAGAAAGTTTCCTCTCGATTCATCAGGATACGAGTCTCAGCTGCGTAATGGCATGTATCGCGTAACGTCTGGATCACTTCCGACGAGTTTGCGACGAGTGACAGACGAGAAGCGACAAACTTTGCCTTAGCCATCCATCACCGCTTTAACGAGACGCAATGGGCCGAAATTATATGCTAAAGATGGTGCTCAATAACTTACAAACAAATAACGAAATAACAATTGAATTTCAATTTTGGTTCTCAGAATAATCCTGACTCATCATAATCATAAAAAATCGCAGTCAAATCAGCCGAATCTATCTATTGAATGAGCAGAAATACACTGATACAAGCAATAAAAGGAATTTGCTTTCTTTCTGTTAGAAGAACTTGTTTTATCTGTAGTTTTTTTACCTTAATAACTCTTCTTTTCATCGATAAAACTCTTGAACGGTGTGACTTTTTTAATATTCCAGAATAAAAAATACGCGTGTTATCGCTTTTACAACAGGGGCGTGTTTAAGTATTTGTGAGCACCTTGATCGCTCCTATATTTTTGATAGCGCCATCTACGATTAATTTTTACCGGTGTTTCCCATTTATTCATTTTCAGTGACAATTCTCACCCAAACAGAATACATTAAACACGATCAAAGCCCATTGTCGTCCAAATTCGCAATTTCAACGACAACTTCGCAGAGACCATTCGTTCACGGCTTTTTACTCCGCATCAGAAGGACATCACTTAGACGTCTGCCTCAAAGCCGACAAATAAACAGCTCGACAAAAAGCCCCTTAAATAAACAAACAGAAGCAACGCAAAAACAGTGTGGTCGAACCTCGGTAATGTGAACTTCGAGATAATTCCTTCCCCTTCATAACTATACGTAATTCAATTAAGACGAAGTAATCGACAGTCGGAATCGATTAATCGGAGTTAATTACTGAAATTATTGAAGTTTTAGTGCCTATCGTTGGGATATATCTTTATATTAATGTGAAAAATGTACGATGAAAGTTTCATCATCATTAGTAAATTTAATTAAAGAATTTTCTAAAACCGCTGAGACCCGGTAAGTATCTAAACTAAAATCTTGATACGTTTATTTTATGCAGATATTATGCCAGTGTCAAAGTGTTATTTAATTTTGATAAAAGCATAAGCATAGACAATATTTTTTCACATTTTAAAATCAGTGAGAAATCTGAGTTAACCAAAACTTGATGATTAGCAAAAAAGTCTATAACCTTCTTATTTTTATTTAATAAAATCAATATATATCTTGTCATATTTTAGTCAGTCTTAGACAGTCATTTGCATTTTCTTCCAAATCTTTCGTTTAAGATGCTGGTTATAATTCAACATTTTTAATGTGGTACTCAATATTTTCAATATCTTTCTTAAAGTTCGCATTACCGAGGTTGGACGATAAAGACAGGCACTCGCTCGTCCATCACCCGCCGTCGCAACTCGCAACTTCACTCAATCACTTATCTATTTGAATACAACGACATTATTAACGGCGCGACTGTTGCCAGCAGAATTATTCCGCATTAGCTTCACATGAATGATAGACGACCGGTCTGGCTCAGTCGGCAGTGACCCTGCCTGCTAAGCCGCGATCCCAGGTTCGAATCCCGGTAAGGGCATTTATTTGTGTGATGAACATAGATATTTGTTCCTGAGTCATGGATGTTTTCTATGTATGTAAGTATGTATTTATCTATATAAGTAGGTTGGTAGGTAGGTTGAGGTAGCAACCTTGGTAGGTTGAGGAGTTTTTGAGAAAAATACGGAAAACTACGTAACCCTACACTGAGCGTGGCCCGACACGCTCTTGGCCGGTTTTTGTTAACCGGAAGTAGAGTTATCATTCTGTTTTCAACAGTACCCAGTGCCCACCGACCACAACATGTTTTTCCCTGTCCGCACCGCCCGAGACCCTTCGACGGCCATTCGTCTTGCAGATACCGATCCTCAATTAGACTGCCAAGACGGATGGATCGACAAGGGGCCGGCCAAGTGTTTACTAACCGACGACCAGTCTGGCCTATCGCGTAGTGACCCTGCCTGCTACGCCGCGGTCCCAGGTTCGAATCTCGGTTCGAATCTCGGTAACATGCGCAGATAGCTCAAATTCGTTACAGCGTATCGACCGTTAAAAATTCAGCGATATTCGGCAGTATTCTTATGAACCGGGCAACTAATAAAATATCTTAAGTAAAAAAATCATCTATGTAAGTAACACAGTTGTCAATTTCCCGCGTAATACAGGTGAAGCACTATTAAAACAACTTCCGTGCGAGTAAAGAATGGGGGAGGTAAATTGACGCAAAGGGGACTTGACGGACAGAGACGAGTCTTTTTAAAAGGAATTCTTTTTTCCTCAAACACACGAAACCGCAGAAATGCTGCTGTATAATTTATTAGCGTGTCTCGAATTCTCGATAAAGAGAGCGGTTTTCAATTTTCTTGGAAGACTTCATAATGAAATGAATGTCACAAAAAAAAATCTAAAATCAAAATAATTTATTCAGAAAATAGGCCACAGGGGCACTTTTACACGTCACATGTACATATTTAGAAAATATTGAAAATTGAATTGAAATTACAATTGATAATATTATACTAAAGAATCACTAAGAGTGGTGGAGGCTGTATTCAAACTGGTGTTTTTAAATATTATGGTTAATATTTAGTAAAAGGATTAAGTATACGGAGAATTACTGTCAAAATAAAATGTTTACTCACAGTGCGTAGACTACCATTTCTCGACACAGGCTTTAAACATCCTCATATTCTTCACTTGAGACATATTAAAATTGAAAAATATTAATTTAGCGCCATCTAGCAGAGATGCAACCAAAGATGTAGCGCCATCTAGGCGACCGTACATTTCTCTTGATGGTTCCTAGTTAGGTTTTTTCTTAGACTTTAACTTTATCTGCATATATGGATATGTCTTTGCTACCTAGAAGCATATTTAGAAAGTTATTAAGACACATGCCAGCGAACATGTTATTGTTAAATTAATGAAGACAACATTTTATTGATTTTCGTTAAACTATAAAAACTCGCTATTAACAGAAAACTACTTTACTAAATGGACAGCAGATTAAGAACGCAGACAAAATTCAAAGAAAAAAAAAACTTAGAATGAATCTAACCGATTAAAAGCCTATTAAAATAATTACTCGGCAAAAGTTAGCAACTACGCCGTCGTGAATAAATGGAGCACTCAAGATAAGTGAGTGGTAACGAGCGTCGAAACAACGCTCCGGATGATAAAAGACCGACGTAATCAAATAATACGGATCAATGTTTAGTGGAAACAGAGTATTTAGAATGTATATTAAGTAGTTTATTTTCCCTGTGTGAAAGACGATAATATATGAAACAAAAGCAAGTGAATGATGAAATGACGCGCGATTGAGAGTTTAAGAAAGAGACATGCTGCATCGACCCCTAATGACTGGGATAAAGGTCAAACCGTCATCATAATTATTATGATCATATTATGATGATGATTTCCCCCGTGGATGCAGTAGAAGTCGACTGTGAGATATGTGTTCGATTGTCGTGTAGACGATATGCTACCAACTTGTCACTACAATATCACAATTTTGTTTCCTTTCAACCCTTTAACTGTTAACAGTGGCACTGAAACTCAGCGGTTTCATGTGCTCTGTCTATTTCTATTGGAAAAGGCACGAGTTTAATTATGTATGTATTTTAAAACAAAGAAATGTGTCTTGCGAGTTAAAACAGTCAACCATCCAGCAGCGCCTAGCTTGGCGAAATTCCATTATAAAGTTATGTATCTACGTATTGCCATTATGTTAGAGTTTGAGCTAAGCAGGAAAATGTGGCCCATATTTTCCGTGCAGATGATAAAGCAAAAAAAAAGGAATGTTATAAGCCGCTCCGCTAACCAGGATAATCCAGATCCAGGTGTTTGTTTGACAAGTTGACGATGAGCCGTGTGATAAGTGACTGTTCTGTAAGATTGTATTTTAGGAAAAATATGCAGCATGTGGCTTTCCATTTTGTCAGTAATTGACAGATTTGAAGACATTTCCACAGATAAAAAAGGTTTGGGTAGGACATCTTTGATTGAACACGTGATAGACACAGGCGATGCATTACCAATTACAGCTAAGCAGTATCCTCTTTCACCAGAAAAGAGAGACGCATTATCTAAGGAATTGGATAGGATGCTTGAGCTGGATGTGGTAACACCTAGTGAGAGTCCTTGGAATAATCCCGTAATTCTAGTTAAAAAATCAAGTGGTGAATGGAGATTTTGCTTGGATAGTCGGAAGTTAAATTCGGTTACTAAGGCTGATTCCTATGCTATTCCTTATATACGTGACAATTTCAAAGGGGTCCTACATGAAGGACGTTTCCATCTGTTCACAGTCATGTGATTTCAACATCTCTGTTGCGCTTGCGACCTTGTTGCGACCTCCTTTGCTTGCTGTATTTATAATTATCATACACCTGCCTGCCCTTATCCCAGTCATTTGTGGTCGGCGCAGCGTGTCTTACATACGGCGTGTCTTACAGTACATACATACACACACATACTTCGTCCGTCATCTCATCATTCCCTTGCGATCATTTCATAATTATCATCTTTCACATGTCCATGCCCATTTTTCTTGGTTTACGGAGTTTATGACAAATACCCAGCTCGCCCAGAAGGTGCTGATTAGTGATTACCCTTGATTTGAAGGTTGCTGGGTTATATGAGCTGGGAAATATGGACGCCTGCAAGAAATTCTTTAAAGATAGCTTACTGCTGTACTATCATTCCACTATGTTAACGAACTACTCGCGAATTAGGCGCGAAAGCTTCCCGAGCGTTACTAAATTCCGAAACCGCCGTAAATGTGGTTACCAACCGCCGTTTAGACTGTTTAGTACTATTAGTTGTGCGTAATTCATTGCGGTGATTTGTTTCGTAAATGTTTTAACTTATTTACAGAATTATCATTTAGAATAGAAAAAGGAACTAAACATTGTGACATGTGTGTGACTTAATTCAGTAGGCAAATTTAGTGCTGATGCTATTTAGAAGCAAATGCTTTCAAACTGAGTTCCTGAGTCTGTGTTTCCGAATGAGTACAATCCAGGTCTCTTTAAAGCAAGAGTAAATAGGTTTCTCATAGGTAAGCGTGCTCCACCGTAGACCGCATCATCACTTATCGTCAAGTGTGATTGTGGTCAAACTTCTACCTATTCATACAAAAAAAAAACACAAGTATGTAATACATACTGAACAGGCAAATACAAGAAGCTTTTTTAATCTACATTGATGAGGTTGCAAGTTCTTTGTGTCTATTTTCTTCCTCAATGCATAAATCGAACATGAGCCATACAATACATTTGTATTTCGTTCTACCATCAAATCTTTACTCTCAAAACCTCGTAAAAAATTACGAGTAGGTAAATGCTTTAGCTTCATCGAGTTGCATTATCTTAGAATTATTAACGGTGCCGTCATAAGAAAATAGCAAATAAACTCGATTTTCGAAGGACGCTATGACATAACTTTGAATTTTAGAAAATTAAGATAAGAGTAAATAATTTTCAAGTAAGGAAGTTACAGCCTACACCGCTTCGAGAGTGTCAAGTGAGATTGCGGTGAAATGCACATTTATCCAATAAAAAAGTAGCTTAACAAAAAGAGGCAGTCTCATTCCAACTTTCAAACATCCCCCTCGCTACGTGTCGGCAAACCGCCAAAATAACGAATGGCAAAGCCAAGATTCAATTTGCTGTGCACTCCTGCCGCCCTGGTGCGCTGGATCGCTCCGAATTGCCAAATAAGATAATCTTACTGTCGAACTGGGGTTTAGACTTTTTGAATTCAGAATACGAGTATCCGGGATATTCGGGATGTTATGTTCGCATTCTGGCGGAAATTTCAATAAAAATTTAAGCATGACATTGTTATAGAGACATATGATACTGTCATCGACGAAACGAAAGCCCGCAGACTTCGCCGGTTCGGTCACTTAGAATGATAAAATGATCGGACTGTCAAGACAGCATTATGGGGTCAACCGGCTGGTGGCCGTCCGGCGGATCGGCCTAGGTATCGCTAAGAGGACAGTGTGGCGGCCTGGCGGCGGACCTGCGTCAGTGACTTGCAAGAGACTGCGCAGGATTGGGACTTTGGATCACTGAGCCAAAATAGAAGACTATTGTCAGTGTTTGTGGTACAAATTGTTAATTTTGCTTTGTTTCGAACGTATCCTAACCGCAAATATCATTCGTTATTTTAAAGCCAAGATTCCATTTGCTGTGCACTCCTGCCGCCCTGGTGCGCTGGATCGCTCCGAGTTGCCAAATAGTCTTACTGTCGAAACTGGGTTTGGACGTTTTTGAATTTCGAATAGGGATGTTGCTTGTATCTGCAAAAGCAGTGACGGAATTTGCAAACCAGAATTTGAATTTATCAATGCTCTGCCAAACGCATGACTAGCTAACCTACTGGATGAGACATGTTCGCTTTTACTCGTAAATGATTCTGACATTCTTAAATCTGAAGTTTAGGCGTAGATTAATCTAGACAGTTTATTTTACCTACCCGGGATAAGTCTAATTGACGATACCTTGTACCATATTTCAAGAAAAGTAAAGTTATTTTGTGTGTTGTGTGTTTTCTCTATTTTGACAGACAACCACCAAAATATCGTTGCTTTGGGTATAGAGATGGGTAGTGAGTAAATACTCAAGAGTAAATATCGAGTAAATACTCAGTATTTACTCAAAATACCCGTATTTACTCGTTTTTACTCAAATTGATGGGTATAAACTATTTCGCGTGCTGAAATGGAAATACAAATTAGAAATATTGGTGTATTTTGTTATCGACTACTAAGTTAAGTAATCAAATTTATATTAATTTTATTTTAAAGACGTGCTCTCCATACATGTAACTATTTTTCACAAAAATAAAATTCAGAAATTACCAGTGTGTTATACATCATCTGATAGGTCTTTAAAAATTAATTGAATGTTTCTAAAAAAGTTTTTTAATAATATGAACAGTTTTGGAATAAAACGATAATTAAGGCCGAAATAATGTTTATACCTTTATAACTTTCGAATTCGTTGTTGGAAAAATATCCAGAAACCGTCAAATTATTGGCCATATAATACAAAACACAAAACTAGTAATTTAAACGTCACCAGCTGAGCCATTTTTGAGTTTTCTTTAGAAAACCCTTAATAAAAGGTCGTAAGTGCCACATTAACAATCACTTCCGAACGTCATGCCGTTATCTAGAACATCAATTTCATTGAAGTCTCATACTTTTACTGTAAATACCTGCTTTCTTAAAACAAAACTGCTAACTAAACATTATCACTATTTTTTTCTCACAAAGATTACCTTTTTTTCGACAAACTAAGACTCCCATAAGCTTCTAATAATATAAATCTCATTTAAACATGTCCACACAGTTAAAATAAACACGACTAAGTACTTAAATCTCATTTTTTAAATTATTTTTAGGTAACAGTTTATACTCACCCAAATGAGTAAATACGAGTATTTACTCGGTGCTTTGAGTAAATTACGGGTAAATACTCAGTATTTACTCACCCCTACCCATCTCTATGGGTATCAAAGATTGAATTTTCTGTGCACTCTTGCTACCCTAGATCGGCCGGAGTTGCCAAATAGGATAATAATACTATGGAAACTGGGTTTTAGATGTTGCTCGTGTCCGCTTTTGCAACAGCGTTTGTGCATTTATTTGAATCCGTATTATGCTTTGCCATAATATCTACTACATTTATATTATACATAGGTAGTTCGCGAATCGCGATACAACTTTGGTAGTTTTTTCAGAAAGCGATGTTAATAAAAATTCGTAGCACTTTATTGGATATCTCATGATGCAATCTTGAAGCCTTTCTCGGCAGACTTTATTTATTCGAATCCTATTTTTTTTTAACTTGACCGCGATATTTTTTGTTCTTAAAATAAAATAAAATCTCTTTACAAAACAGCTTATCTCTTGTACCTATCAGTTTCTTTCACATAACCAAGTATTAATCGAAGATCCCGATATGAAGAGCTCTCAATGAAAACGGCGACGGAACCCGATCCGTTTCATTAAAGGCTGAATGTGATCCCCAGTGCACGATTCGATCTAATTGGCAACTTCGATACGGCCGATTTCAATTAGCTGTCAATAGCTAATATTGCTCAGCATTTTCAAAGACATATACTTATAACTCCGTACAGATAAATTATAAGAAAAAAACGTAGGTATCTCGAAATCATCAAGAAACATGTATGGTCATCTAGATGGCGCACACGTTTGATTGATTCTCGGCTGGATGCCGCTAATATTAATATTTGACAAGTTTAACACATATCAAGTTAAGAATATGGGTCAAATCGTCAACACTGACTTGAAAAGTTTTAATCCTGTGTAGAGATATGATATACTTTGACAGTAATTTTCTATTATACTCGATCCTCTTTGGTATTTATAAGAGGCTCTCTCGTAACAACAAGCGCCCTTAAATGTCATAATAACGTGTGTATAAAAATGTTCCATTAAGATTGAACATCTTAAAGGCTTACTTTCTTTGCTCGATAAGTCGGTCGATATAAACTGTGCGGGTAATCCCGCAGGCGGTCAAACGACTAGTGGAACTCGTAATTCTATGTTTGAAAATCTCCCGCACCCCGCATGCGGGCTCTGACGACCAATCAAAACGGTACTATATCATCATCATATATAACTGTTTAAAACTCCTTTTGACGCGACCTTATTTTTTCACACCAACAGGTAAAAAGCTCTCTTGATTCTGCGATCCGTTTTCGCAAAATTGCATTTTATGCCCAAGAGTGCAAAGTAATTTCATACAAATTTTAGTTTGATGTCTTAGGCTGGCTGGTAGAATTTGCCTATCATGATTTTGAACCTTCATATCACGTACATTCATGAGAGTGAGTGACCTTTGACGTGACACGCACACGAGTTTAACGTATAAATCTTTTCCTAATTACAAATACGTGTTTAATTTTCGTTTATGAGTTTGTTCGAGTTTTGTTAACAGAGGAACGTTACACGTTAAAGGTCATTGCTTGTTGACCTTTGACCTCAAGCTTTGGAACAGATGAAACAGATCAGTTTCAGTTCAACTTCGCGTTTGATGTTTTTGGGAAAAGCCATATTTGAACGGGGCTGGTATCGGAGGGGAACGCAATTAAAAGTTGGCCAGCAGAAGGGGGAATGACGGGACCTTTAGCGGCTTGACTTAGATACGTTCGCATGGACAGCAAACAGAAGCATAAATATCGCATGAAATGACAAGTTATTAACTTCACAAAGTCCACACATATAGAACAATTATTTACATACTAACACTATGCCCTATAGACAACTAGCGTTTTACAGAGAAAAAAAAAACAGGCGCTCATAGGACCAAGTGCAAAACCCTGGGGTATTATCGCGATATTGATCTGTAAGGTGAAAGAAGACTTTGATATGCAAAAGATTTCAAGTTCGTGAGATCGTTGAGGAAAAACGCAAATTAGAAGACTAACAGCAATCGAAGTGGTGTAGAATGAAACCTTACCTTTTTAAATCTTAAATATTGGGTTGTAAACGTTGTAAAAAGCAACGCCAGCAAAAAAACTGCCTTTTCAGACCGTCAGCCTAATTCACAGCGACATCTACCGGCCCAACCTTCACTCGCCTCTTCCGACGAATCGATCTTGTTTGAGCTCGCGACACTGGTCTGTGTAACCGATGCAAATAACGGCTTCCGCACACAACTTGCTCTAGTTACACGCCTTTATTGCCTAGGCAGCAGGGCTCAGAAGAATCGAGGGGTCAGTTAATAAACACTCGGCACTGGACCTTTTCCGATTTGTTTGGCAAATACGCCTGCAGTAGCATCGTCCACAGTGTCTTCCGCCCTGTCTACGTCCCTACTGCATGGACATAGAGTGTATCAATGGTGTTTAAAATATGGTTGGTACCCTACTAAGAGTTTACAGTGACCGGACTCAATGGATGACAGTTGGATTTGTCGTTTTTTCTTTCGTATATGATATCTATTCAAGTTTAGGTATAAGAATTATACACTTCTCACAGGATTTTTAAAGTATTTATATTTTTTTATGAAGGTTGACGTGATACCAAAATCATAGCACTCAGTGACCAAAGCGAAAAATCCACTTCCAACTACAGTGTATCTAGAATAATCTAGATAACGTTGTAAATGTTAACGATTGATGTTACACGTTTAGTCATATCGTGAAAATCTTTGTCTCGTTCCCAGAGGCTCTTCAGCGTTCGCAAGGCTCCTTTTTCTGGCCAGTTAGGTCTTCCACTAGGAACCACTGAGCTAATCCTGACTGTCTATAGGTTTAATGTGATGCAAGCCAAAACATTACACATAAACATTACAATCTTTCAAAAATTACGTTCGGCCTCAGACATAAATAAAAATCAGGCATAACATAAATTGATTCCATAATGTTTCGAAGCTCAATTACTCGCTATCAAATATTTTTCAACCGCAATTCATGGCGATGCTACAGACACGAGCGGATCGTCCGGTGCAGTCTGTTGATCCAATGCAACAGCGGACGCTACTGCACCACTCGAGCTCGCATGCGGGCGTTGCCGAGTTGCACATAATTGGTGGAATGGGAAACCTGATATCGTCAAGCAAGCTGGGCATGCAGAACGCACAGTGGGGCTAATTTGAAAACACTGAAAATGTTTCAAAAAATGCGGCTCGTTTTGATTTTTCATATTCATTTATTTATTGCAAACATAATTTACAGCATTACAGTCGAAACCAAAGCACTGTACAATTCAGTTTATAGATATTATTAGATGATTAACAAAAGAAACAAACATATACAAAATACGACCACCTTTCGTCCATCACCTCACAATACCGCAGACACATTTGACACACAATCATCCATCTGCTTGCAAACACATCACATTCTGGAGCCCATGACAGAAACGAGTTCAACTGTTTTAGAGGTGGTGAATTTCTATGCGCGTGTAATTGGGCGCGTGTAGTTCGTGTAATTGGGGCTGCTAAAAGGTTGTGATTCATGGCATTTTTAATATAAACTTGCAGTATTGTTTTTGAAGCGCGGAAGCGCTGGTGGCCTAGCGGTAAGAGAGTGCCCCTGTCAATCCAGAGGTCGCGGGTTCGAACCCCGGCTGGTACCAATGAGTTATTCGGAACTTATGTGCGAATTATCATTTGATATTAAATTTACCAGGTGCTTTTGGGTGAAGGAAAACATCGTGAGGAAACCAGACTAATTCCAATAAGGCCTAGTTACGCTTTGGGTTGGAAGGTCAGATGACAGTCGCTTTCGTAAAACTAGTGCCTATGCCAAATCTTGGGATTAGTTGTCACAGCGGACCCCAGGCTCCCATGAGCCGTGGCAAATGCCGGGATAACGCAAGGAGGATGATGATGAGTATTGTTATTGATACTAACAAACATGGACCCATAAATTAAGTTTATTCTTTATTTCTTTATTCTTTATTTCATTTGTATTCACACTAACACACAAAATTGTGAAAGCTAAAGATCTGGGTCATTTTAGGCGCTAGTACCTTTTGCGACAAATATTAGAACTACTCGTAAGTATGAGATATTATTATAGATCAGATACTCCAGTTGCGCAAACACATTAAAGGACTCCATTTTTTCAAAATCAATATTCTCCGCGGTCTTCAGTTCCTCTTAATTCTCTTTACATTATTTCGTAACTACATAGAAAATCTACGTTATCACCGCACCTAGTTCCGCTCCGTACCTAGTATAAGTAAAAATTAAACGTTTCATCGGGGATACAAACGTAAACTATAAATGGATAGTTCACCTCATTTTTTGCGAATGGTCATTAAATGAGAAGATGATGTCAAAAAGATTGCATGCCCACTTCGGAGTAAAGAAGCAATCAATCGGGGCAATTGGATAAAATCGGCGAAAGCCCAACAATGTATTGATAAAGTTACGTACAGTTCGCACCCATATTAAACAGCTACATATTTGCTGAGCTAGAAATACATTTCCCCCGCAGCGGTGTTGCGCAACTTACCTGGAACAAAATAAAGGAGCATGTTATTGGAAAATGAACTGGAGCAACGAAGAAGCCCGTACAGTAATGTGTTAAGTTTGTAATAAATCAACATTTTTAGTAGTAAACTTGGAACCCTTATAGTTTCGCCATTATGGAGTGGAAAGTGGAAAAAATTGTTTTATTAGGGAGCGTTTTTTTTTTCATTTCAACCCTAACGTGTGATATATCGTTGGATAGGTTTTGAAAAATGAATACGGGTTTACGTAAGTCATTTTTTGATATTGTCAATATTTTCGGTAATAATCGCTTCTGAAGTTAAAAAATTTGGTTCCCCTCTCCCCCCCCCCCTTTCACTTTTGAACCATAACTTTAAATAATATTAAAAAACATCATAAAAGGAGAACTTTCTAGAACTTGATAGGTTGAACAGTTATTGAAAAAAAAATGCTTCGAGAAAAGGATGGTACGGCCGTGCCTCTTTTTGCTCGACTTGGCGGGGGCACTACCGTGCCCCCAGATACGGGAAACTACGGAACCCTACACTGAGCGTGGCCCGACAGGCTCTTGGCCGGTTTTATAATAAAGGAAGAAGTAAGTAGAAGTAGGTACGAACATGTAAGGCGGAGGTATTTCCCCAGTTGGGCTCTGCTCTAGATTCGAGCTGCATGATATCCGCTGTGCTGTGCTGTGCTACCACACAAAGCGGAATATCATTCGCTATGCCCTACCTCCTCCAATGATTAAGTAATAAAAACTCCTTGCTATTTTCCTGAAAGAGCATACAAGCACAGAATATACACGGTGTTTCCGGTATCACTCAAAAGCTCAGACACCCCAACTGATTTTTATTTTTTAAACGTATCTAGAATGTTCATTTTTTAATCTGATGATTATTATTTTTTTAAATTGAGTTTTAAATTTTCTGTGCAGCTCTACTCGGCTTTAAACTCTACACTCAATAAAATAATTGCTAGCTACCATCATAAACCTTCAAACTGTTTAATTGTGTACGTTACTGCAACGACATAAGGTTTACCAATAGACAGCTTTACCAACCTAGACAGCTATGTCAATGTAAAGCACTTTAACCTGTGTCACAGTAAACTTCAAATTGGACAGGTGACTCAGTAAGCAAATTTAAACCTAAGTTTCAAAATGACAAGGTTGTAATTAGGTACGAGTTCAATTTGTTATGACTTATGATAACCATTTAAAATTAAACTGACCATCACAACGTCTATCTACATACGACAGGTCTGAAAAAAATAATCGAAGAGGCATCCAAGTAACCAGCGCCATTTCATCCACCCTGTATTAATATATCCCAAGGTTGTAATTAGGTACGAGTAAATACTGAAAACTTTAAAATTAAACTACACAACCTATCTAACAATTAATACCCTTATATGCACAATGTTGTATTACAAATTTGTAGAATGGGCACGTAAACAATAACTAATAATACAAATTAAAACAAAAAATATTACCCCAATCAAGATATAGCTCAATCGATTCTACTTCTTCTGACTCTTTTCAGGTTATTAATTGAGATACTTGAACATTAACATTGTTTATTATGTTTTAATAACGTGAGTACAACCGTATCTCAATTAATTATTTGAATATGTCTCACGGAAGTTTAACGTGTATAGTTTTCAGGTTTTTAGTGTTAAGTGAAACACGGTGTATAATAGTACAAGTACAGAAGGCCCACTGCTTTGTTGTTTCCGAAATGCCGCCTTTTTAAATACCTACAACATTCTTACAAAGAAACGAGCCGCACGTGCGCGGCGTCCGGTGATAGGGTTACCAATGGATCCAAACGAATTAATACTCACATTAAATGTTATATTATTATATTCAAGTCTGAGTACTTTCTAGGTATATACGCTGTATTTATATATTTTTGTTCAAGGTTCCAACATCACAAGCCTTATTGAACTTTTCCGTGGGACTTAATCAGTAGTAGATCTGTATAAGAATGTCTTTTGGTATTTATTTTATTCAATATGTCTGCAATGCCACAGTTTCATTTTCTTTTAACCCCTTATTTGCCAAGAGTGGCACTGAAGCTTTAGTAGTTTCATGTGCTCTGCCTACCCCTTTATGGGATACAGGCGTGATTGTATGTATGTATGTATGTAATACGTCTATTTAACTAAGTATTATTAGCCATTCCACCCGCGGACATCGCTTAAAAAACCTCGCGACGTAAAGTAACAATAGAAAGTGCGAACGTGCATTCCGTGAGAATGTGCGCCACCCCTGAGTAGGCCGCGAACTCGCGGCCGCCAGGATATAGATACTTGTAGCGCGGCGATGGGATCGCGGAGTGAGCCGCCCTGATACAAGTTACATTAAACACTATACGTTAGTAGAGCGTTCATTCTCTAATATTACTTCAACCTAGTTTCGGTTCGTGCCAAAATTACAAACTATAAATTTCCAAAGTTCTTAAACTTAAACAACATGCAGCAGGGTTAAGCAAACTGTATTGATAAGTGGCGTTCCCCATCTAAAGCGATCTAACTATCAGTGGTGAGGAGAGAACCTTATTACAAACGTAAATAAGCCTGTAACACCAAAAGGGCTAAGCAAAATACACCAAAATGATTAAGCAATTAAGACGATACAGGAGGGGTCAATTCTCTATACAAATGCTCTCGACTATTTCCTCCCTGGTTTTTGAAGATTTTTTTCAATGCAGATTATTATTATTTTTATCTGTGTCGGACCGTATTGACGTTTTCGATATTCTTATTTTTAAAGACGCTAGAGTCCATTAAAAATGTCCAAAAACGGCCTTATTGATTATTGCGCAAAAAAAGGTGTGATATTCAAAATTGGTAACAATTAGCCAAAAAAACTAAACGGTCCGACACAGATTTTTCATTGTAATTCAGATTCTCAAATTTCGTTACGATTGCTTAAGTTTTGAAGGAGGAAACAGTCGAGAGCGGAACCTCGATTTTGAAGATTTTTTCGCAATATATTTTAACTGAGTTGTTCTGAATGGACAATTTTTTTCGATAAATCTAGTTAATAACACTAGTATATTTAACTAAAATTCCCAAATGAAGAGGGGGGCTCCTTTCCATTTTAGCATTTTCGCTCCTGGGGGTCGATTTTTGAATCTCACGGCGTTCGAATTCAGAAAATTGTCACTGAAAATAGTAGGCAATTTCGGTGACAATTTTCTGAATTCGAACGCCGTGAGATTCAAAAATCGGCCCCTTGTACCGTTTTAAGGGGCTGAAAGAAAACGAAATTGTGATTGTGACATTACTGGGAGAGGTTGCTACTCCATCGCGCACATCACGATTGAACCCATTAGCCCCACTTACTTATAGCTAAGTTGATCAAATATAAATATAATTATACAGAGTTACTGTCTAAGTAAAATGTGCATAGACTGCCATCTCTCGACAATGGCTTAAAACTTTTAAAACACAGTTTTGACAATTTGGACCATATATATGTGTCAAAAATGTCAAATATTAGCGACATCTAGCCGAGTGAACCAAAGGTGCAGCGCCATCTAGGCAACCGTAAATAAATCTTGATGGTTCTGAGGTATGTTTCTTCCTTAGAATTTATCGGTCTTTTACACAGAATTATATTACCGCTTTGTTCTACAAACATGATGTAGTGTAGATCTATAGCCGTCATATATTCTGCGTTGCGTTCACGGGCGTATTGCGTAAGTTATGAACTTGAGGCGTATGCCTTTTGATCTGAAAACTTGAAACGACAGGTTTCCAGAATAGGCGAAATCGTTTGGCATGACCTTGGCAAGGTCGTTGACATATGGTGCTAACTCGTTCGTGGAATGGATAGAAAAATATTATACATTATCATCATCATCATCATCATATCAGCCCTTTATCGCCCACTGCTGACCATAGGTCTCTTCTAGTACGCCACTTTTCCCGGTACTGGCCTAGTCTCATCCAGTTGTGACCCGCTATTTTCCGGATGTCATGAATAATACATACATACATACATACATACATACAAGTTATGTCAGGGATAGGCAAAGCACAAGAAAGTAATCAAGTCTCAGTGCCACTTGACCTCGACAATTAAGGGCTTGATAGAAAATGAAATTGTGATAGATATTAAACCCTTTATAAAATCCTAGCTTTTGATCACGGCTTCGTTCGCGTTAGAAAGAGACAAAAAGAAGCCTATGTCACTCTCCGTCCCTTCAAATATCTTCACTTAAAAAATCACGTCAATTCGTCGCTCCGTTTTGCCATGAAAGACGGACAAACAAACAGACACACACACTTCCCCATTTATAATATTAGTATGGATACTTCTTTGTTGTTGTTTTGTTTATCCCAATATCAGATTTCGTGCATTCTTAGTGCGTTTCACATTATCCGATCCGATATCGGATGTAGGAAGGATTTCAAAGGCAAAAATCAAAAATGGCGGTTAAAAATATATGGATATCGGTCTTACATCCGATATCGGGTCGGATAATGTGAAAACGTACTAATAAGGTTCACGATTTCACGATATGGCGCCGCGCACTATACATGACGTTTAGAAAGTCTCAAAGTTTCATATTGTGTGCTTTTTTCACTAAAGTTTATCTGCAGTACCATCGTAAAATGTTTGAATCGAAATAAAACATTACAATAAACGCATGTAGAATAAATACATTCATGTTGTTATTCTATTTAGCGAATGTTCTGGTGCAATGATTCAAACGTTAGTTATGTAAACTACGATGCAGATCTCATAACAACAACAACTGCTGGTCTAGATGCACGGTTTAACTGAAATGTTGTTCTCTGATAAATCGCATACCAAGATAGCAAGAACAGTTGCTTATACACAACGACGCAAATCTCGTAAATAACAACATTTTCCGTATGATGTCCATGTTTTCTGACTGCGGTTCTTGCAGGCTGCCTTTATATAGGGGTCTACAGTATGGCGTCAAGAGAGAAGAGTGCAAGTGTTTCATGGGCCAGACCCTTAAAAGCAAAAGGGGAACACCTCCGTAGTTACAGACGCCGGTAGCCTACGTAAGTTCTTACCATTAGATGGGTCGTATGCAACGGTCGTATGCTAGATTGTCACCGTCGTAATATTTAAAAAAAAACACACGTGGAACCTATTGGTGGGACTCTGCAGCCATAATCAGAAAATTGGATATTGCAGATAACAGTAGGAAAACAAGAAAACAGTTCATCAATGTGAAAAATCACTAGACTTACACTCACAGGTTGGAATAAAATTATGGAATAAAACAGCATATAAAAGTTGTTCTTTACAAACATTAGACCTCATTAATAACGAGAACTAGCTCTAGTACCATAGATAACCATTGCATATTTCCGTACAATGTACTATCAATGTCATTCACTTTGTACCAGAAGCCTCAACCTCATTGCTACAACATAAGGTCTTACAGATGGTTATTGAGTGTTACCATTAGAACTAGCTAGTTGCATCCAACGCTAATGATAATGACCCTACAACTACATTTGTCCCGTATAATTCACTTATCTGGTGATTTTCCCCATAGCGAAAATGGAAATAATAATAGTAGGTACGTAACTAGTAATGGACAGGTCAGTATGGGGTTCTTCAAAAAAAGGAGTGTACAAGTTTCTAATGGGTCGGCAACGCGCACGTGACACCCCTTGAGTTGCAGGCGTCCATAGGTTACGGTGACCGCTTTCCACCAGGCGGGCCGTATACCTGTTTGCCACCGACGTGATATAAAAATAAAAAAAAGGGTCATGACATTTCGGAAAATATCATCACTACATAGTATAAAACAAAGTCGCTTTCTCTGTCCCTATGTATGCTTAAATCTTTAAAACTACGCAACGGATTTTGATGCGGTTTTTTTAATAGATAGAGTGATTCTAGAGGAAGGTTTACATGAAGGTATAGTACCCGTGCGAAGCCGGGGCAGGTCGCTAGTAACTTATAAATATCAATGCTTTTTGGTGTCCAATGGTAGATTTTCGATATAAAATTGAAATAAATGAGAGGTGATGTTGAGTTTATATATGTATTGTGTTGAGGATTGATTTTGAAAATCTAAGAGTATCAAATGTAAGATACATCTGTTTGAAGCTATATAATTATGTATACCTATTCTACTCGCTTGTTTGGGCATTTGGGCAGTTTTTTATTTGGGCATTTTCGCGAGTACAATCACAAAAAAAAATTGCTAAGGTTCCCCTTTCGATCTAGGACAAAAAACAAGAGACAAAAAATGGTCCTAAAATATAATATTATTTTGCATACTTTCCACTTTATAACCTGTGCACAAAGTGTTTGAAAAATGGTAACAAAGTAAAAAATTAAATTTGGGACGCTTTTTTTACCTAGTAGGATCGAAAGGGCTCGTGATTCTGAGTAGGAGAAACATCAAATTTACCTATTTTGAAAAAAAAAGTTTTAAATTTTTTATCGCGAAAATGACAATTTCCCAATAATACGGAAGCTTTATTCTTACTTTAAAGATAGTGTTTTTGTTTTTCAAAAGGGCATTCATATTTGCAGTAACTAGGTCAGCAGCAACTCGGAAGCGATGAGAACATGTCGGGATGAGCGAATCAATACGCAATGGAAGTGTCGCCCGCAGACCCGCAAGCATTTTCGAGGGGGACTCGATTTGAGCGCCGCGATTATTTCGTGTCCTTCGGATGTCCTGGTAATGATGCCGGGAAACAATATTTATTTATAGGACGTATATTTATAGATAAATCGATATTATGTGTACAAGGTATATAGTATATTTGATGTAGCCCTACGTTTCAAAATGTGCTGTTTTTGATATTCGCAAAATGTCTGCGACTGCAGTTATGCGGTAGAAAATAAGTAAATATGATACAACGCACGAGAAAAGTTACAACTCTGAAGATTAGTACTATTATATACATCTCGACAGTCTACCATTGGAAAGTTCTTTATATGGACATATTAATAACTAACTTTTGCCCGCGGCTTCGCTCGCGTTAGAAAGAGACATATTAAAAAGTAGCCTATGTCACTCCATCCCTTAGAGTAAGTATCTCCATTTAAAGAATCATCATCATCATCATCATCATCAAAACTTAAGAACTGGGCTCTTGTCGGTGAAGCAATCTCCAGCTATATCTTTCCTGGGCTTTTTCTTTGACAGCCTGATACGACACGACATTCACTTTTTCTTTCACTTGGTCCATGTATGCCCTCGTTGGCTTTCCTCTCTTTCTTCTTCCTTCTACTTTCCCTTCTATGATGATCTTGATGAATTCGTCGTGTCGTAACAGGTGTCCCAACATATTTCCTCTTCTGCATTCAACAGTTCTTAAAATACACCTCTTTTCTTTCACTCTATTTAAGACTTCTTCGTTTGTGACTTTCTCTGTCCAACTTATTTTCTCCATCCGCCGCCAGCACCACATTTCAAATTACACATGCATAATATCTTTGGTTAAATTAAGGGCCCCTCTTACTTAGCGCCTCGCGAGCGTATCGTCGGACCAACCTTATAAGAAAGCTTGACCGCGTTGGCGCGACACCCACGCGGTCTTTTTCCATACAGTTAGCCCGACGCTGCGCCCGCGACATGCTGAGAGGGGCCCTAAGTGACATCGTGAATGACACGCACTACTCAATCTCCAGACGAACCATCCGACAGAAACAGCTGTATCTCCCTCTCCCTCTCACGTCACAGCTCGTGTTAGTAAACAAGGGAAATCAATCACCGCCGGAAGTCGTCCAATGACGTTTATTTATATTTGGAACACTTCCGGCGCTTCCTTGTCGCGTTAGATTGTTAACGCGAAAACAAAACGCTTTTCCGATCTCATTCGAAACGGAGTTTTTTAAAAAAATCAAGTGCTGTGTAACTTTTTAAACTTGAGAGGATTTATGAGGAAAGTTAAAGTTGATGAAAGTAGTTTATTGTTTTTTTTCTACTGAACCATTTTCATTACAAAGATTAGGCTGTTTAACAAAAATACACCGATAATTTTCAACTACGAGTATATGTTTAATGTGTGGCTTACAAAATGGGAATGGGAGGTTTTAGGTCTTGCTTTAATGTATTGATATTATTTTTGAACGTAACAACATTTTGAGGAAAAACATCAAAAAATGTCCATTTAAATTTTAGTTATCCTGTAGGTATACTCGTAATTGAGAATTGCGTTTAATTACATTTCTAAAAGATAAACTGAAATAGATACCATACACTAGAGAAAAAGCGATCAAGCCCACTGGTGGCGAAGCCGGGAATCGAACCCGGGTCTCCAGCTAACGCGGCTGACGTGTTCGACCGCTACACCACCCCGACCGCCGAGGTACCCGTCGAAATTTCTCTAGTGTATGTTATCTCTGAAGGCTAGGCGCCTTTCTAAAATATATTAATATTAAAGACAATAATGTGCGAAATGTGCTAATGTGCGAATATTCATAATTTCGCACTATGAACCCAAATGTAATGATAACTAGATCTCTCAGCCCCTCAAATTTTAATGACCTCAGACATTCAAGTCTGCACTCATTTGCATTAGATTAAATATAGGTATGTAATGTATATAGATACATAGATTACCTAACAATATACTCCACGTTAGGTCAGTTTCCAAAGTCAGACTCAAAATATAATAGTTTACCTGTCTATTTGTACCCAGTAGCAGATGTAACTTTAGAAAAAACATCGGATCTTTACTTTGCAACTCAGAAATACTGTACATTATCTTTGACACTTAATAAAATTTTGTATTTTCTTCTTCAACTAAATCACTGATAATATTTAGCAGGGAAGCTTGAACATCTCCCGTGTTTTATACCAAACTTAGAATATAAAAACACAATCTACAATTTAATTTTGACATCAACTTCATCTCACAGGTAAGTGATCAGTATGAAACAATATCGTATATCGCGTGGTACATTTAGGTTTAGATTAATAATGCTACACGTGTATAATACATACTTAAGCAGATTACAATATATTATGTCAAGATTATCTACAGGTCCACAAGATCAAGTTAACCTGTAAGATGAAGTATCTTAGTTTGTATCTTAGGCGGAGATATCAATGATTCATCAGAGCAGAATTAATAACCTGAAAATAATGAAGAAGTATCGATGTGGTTTAAGGAAACAGTGTGAAAGAGGATAATTATGAGAAATAAAGTGAATGGAAGAGGAAGACAAGTTATACCGACTCTACATAACGTGGGATGATTAAACAAATAAATATAAATAAATAAATATTATAGGACATTCTTACACAGATTGACTGAGCCCCACGGTAAGCTCAAGATGGCTTGTGTTGCAGGTACTCAGACAACAATATACATAATACACAAATACTTATATACATAGAAAACATCTATGACTCAGGAATAAAATCTGTGCTCATCAAACAAATAGATGCCCTTACCGGGATTCGAACCCGGGACCGTGGCATAGCAAACATACGCGCTAGGCCAGACCGGTCGTCAAAAATGGTAGGAATAGGAAGAAGAGTAGTTAAAGTAAATCAATATATAGTTAAAGTAAATTAGAAAGAGATCGTGATTCAACCCAATTCAAATTCATACCAATGCATTTCCTATCTCCAGACAGCGTTGCAGATATTATAACAGCCTACTTATTCAAATTCCGAGGTTTTAATGGACCCCGACCGAATCGGTGTTTCGGGACTCCTTACTTCGGCCATGAATAAAACATGCACCCGAGGAGCTTGATGAATTCTCTGTTTAAGAAATCTTGAAACAATGAGTCGTATTTTAAGTGCAAAGCTATTAATAAGTTAGAGGAATGCTGCTTATAATATTAATGTAAAATTTTGTTATTAAATCATTTACGCTTCGTAGTGTCATTGTAGTTATAAATTTCTCTGAAGCGCTCTTACTCCGTTGTTTGTGTGGACGATGGTCGCGCAACGGCGATCAAATCAAACCTTCGATCTCTATGGAAGTGTCTTAGGTGGGCGACGTCGGTGAACTATCGATGATAGGCGATGCGATGCGATGCGATGCGATGCGATGCGATGAGATGCGATGCGACGCAAGCCACGGCGTTAGGTATCAGCGCTGAAGTCGCCAGCAATATGCTTAGAGGAGGCCATTTCGTTACACTTAAATCTTTTACGTTAGTTCTAAACATCTAAATTGGTTCTTAGATCAAATTAAAATATTTTAATTTGTATTTTTTTAGTAGTCTCGCTACTATTATACTATAAACATTAAATAAATGTCATATACAAAGAAAAAGTGACCAAGGCCTCCAAGGACTCAAGGCTTTGTGATCAGATGGCAGAGTGGTTTTACAGGCATAACGGAGTACGCTGGTTCGATACCAGCTCGGAACACTTGGATTTTAATGATGAATTATATTCCAAATCTAACTTTTGCATGACAATAGAATAAAACAGTCTCTAGTACAAATACATTTTACATAAACCCCGAGACAAAATGTATTTAATAAAATGAAGGTACTTAATGAGAATAATGAGTGTGTGTTCAACTGAAATTTAATAAACCAGTTACAAGAGAAAACAGCACTTCAATAAGTTTTAATGATCTGTCTAGACGTACTGTTGTTTACTGAACAATAAAGGTAAAAAAGGTCAGCATTTTTACGTACATCTATATAAAAAGATAAAAGTTGAAATGTAGTGGACATGACATGGGCTGTCAGTCTTTTGTGTGAACAATTTTAAATGTCAATAAATGTGTATAAAGGTTAAGGGATGAATAATACTTGTAAACAAGAAGAACAATTACTAAATAGAAAATTATTGTACTTCGTACAATATACTTCTCGTTTCATTATCATTAGTATTCTTATGTAATCTAGACGACCTTTACCTTATACTTTTAAACGAGCAATTCTTGTATATTTATTTATTTATATATACCGACGATCTCGGAAACCGCTCTAACGATTTCGCTAAAATTTGTTATGTGGGGGTTTTCGGGGGTGAAAAATCGATCTAGCGTAGCCTTAGATCCCGGAAAAAGCGAATTTTCGAGTTTTCATGACTTTTTATTTCGCGTTAGTAAACGTAAAATATGGTCGTTAATTTCGCCGCGCACGCATCGATTCCGCTTAGCTCAGTCGTACGAGGTCGGTCTAATGTACGCAGATAGATCGTAGGTGTCAGGGTTTCGAATCCCGGCCAGAAATTAAGTTTTTGTTTTTTGTCTTTTTTTTTGTTTTTGTATTTATAAGAGTTTTTTTTATCTAAAGACGTGATATATTAAAATAGAACCGAGCGAAGCTCGGTCGCCCAGATATTAAGTATAATGTATGTAAAACATGGTTAGTTTTAATTTTGTATGATAATGACCCGTCTAAACTACGTATCGCAGGAACAAGTCCGACATAATTTTACGTCAAAATAACAATTACCCAATTAAGTTTATAGCACCTTAACAGGTCATGCCACGTTTTACGAAATTATCAGGTCACTGATAATTGTACAATTTACAAATAATAAAAACAATCCAAACACAAGGAAAAGCAAAATTAAAAACTTCCAGCAATAACCTAACCACAAAATTAAAATTTTGAAAAAACCCCCGACCGCGACCTAGTGGACCGATTTTCATGAAACATGGCTAAGAACACTCCCGACTAACTCAGCTTTCAGACAAAAAAAACTAAATCAAAATCGGTTCATCCGTTCGAGAGCTACGATGCCACAGACAGACACACACAGAGACAGACAGACAAACAGACAGACAGACAGGCAGACAGACAGACAGACAGACAGACATACACACAGACAGACACGTCATACTTATAACACCCCTTCGTTTTTGCGTCGGAGGTTAAAAAGAAAATTTTCGAAAAAAATATAAAGAACTTGAGCAAATTCCATTTTAATTAAAAACCAGCCGTAATATCCAGCTTTTCAGTATATTTTTCACAATTTAAAAAAACAAATTATAATAAAAAAGATGCAACAGTCGTTATTCTTAGTCTATGATCATTACAGTGAGTTGTGTTATTCTTTGCTCGGAATAGAATACACCTATTATTAAAATACATTTCGCTTTAGTTTTTTGTTAAAACTTAAACTATTTGGTAGAAAAACATTGTTTTATTGTAGTGAATGCAAAAACTATGCGTTTAACAGTGCAACATAAGTGAAAACAGTGACAAAATATAATTTAAATGCACGGTAATCAAACGGGTTTAACTTTAACTGCGCGGAAGCTGCAAGCGAAACTCGCGGTTAAGTGAAGTAGATAACCGTGACAGTCGTGTGCGCGGAGGCGCGCGCGTCATCGGTCGTCTTATCGCTGTCCCGTGCGGTGATTAGTTAAATAGAGACTGGTCAATTAGGTACAATCCTCTGTGCGGCATAACTCGGTGTGAGATTGAAAATATGAGGTGCCACGGGTGTCTACAAGTGACAGATCGTAATGACTTTTTGAACTGTAATATGTGCAAGGCAATATATTGCCTTCAATGTTTGGGTGTAAATTTAAACGATTTATCTAAAATTAGTCAGAAAGACCTAGCCTCCATTGGTTGCCCCTCCTGCACCAATATCACCCAGCGCAGGAAAAACACTGATGAGACACCGACTCGCCGCGGACCGTCATTCGTCCTTCGTGATGAATTACAAAGTGCGAATACATCTGGACCTGCTTCTCCTGTCAACGTAAATTTATCATCGCAGCCACTGACTATCGAGACAATCAGTGCTCTACTCGATCAAAAATTGTCACCTTCTTCTGCCTACATGACGAACCTGAGGAGAGTACTAAAAGAAGATATTAAACAGATGGTAGCTGCTGAGGTAAAAGATGTTACTCAAACATTAAGAGATGAATTTACAGCTACAACTGATTTTCTTGGTGCTGAACAACATGACTTAAAAGCGAGCATTGCCGAGCAAGACAAAAAGATTAAGCAACTTGAGAGTGAGAAAGTTAACCTGGTATCGCAGGTAACCGTCCTTAGTAGCCGTCTTGCATCTGTTGAGAACATTTCACGCAGTCGCAACCTCGAAATTCAGGCTGTTCCTGAGAGCAGAAGTGAAAATGTCCTGTTGCTACTAAAGTCTCTGTGTCAGGTCATCAATAGCCCTATTTTGGAATCAGACATCCATGCGTGTCGCAGAGTTGCGAAATTCAACACATCGTCGGAGCGGCCTCGTAATATCCTGGTGACTCTCTCCTCGCCGCGTTTACGCGACAACCTGATCTCCGCCGTGCACCGCTACAATAAATCACACCCGAACGACCTGCTGAACTCGAGCCACCTGGGCTTGACGGGTGAGACGCGCAGGATATTCGTGTCGGAGCACCTTTCCCCTGAAGTCAAGCAACTGCACGCAGCCGCGAGGAAGCGGGCGACGGAGTTGGGTTTTAAATACGTATGGGTACGATACAATCGAGTTTACATGAGGAAAGACGACGGTTCCAGTGCGCTACACGTCAAAAACATGGACACGCTTGCAAAATTAAGCTGATTAACAGAATATTATATTTTTGGTCTTAACTGTGGGATTTGGGTGAAATTGTGGCGTAGGCGAGAGGCTGGCAACCTGTCACTGCAATGTCACAATTTTTCGTTTTTCGTTTTCTTTCAACCCCTTAATTGCCAAGAGTGGCACTGAGACTTTAGTAGTTTCATGTGCTCTGCCTACCCCTTTATGGGATACAGGCGTGATTGTATGTATGTATGGTCTTAACTCAGTCTCTATATCCGGTTATTTCACATTTACCTAGTTATGGTTGTGGTCTATTATCAGAATGTTAATAGGTTTCGCACAAAACTAAATGAATTTAGCCTGAACGTTCTGAAGTTCGAGTATGATATTATATGTTTAACTGAAACTAATTTAAATAACAGTGTGTTCGATAGTGAGATATTTGATCTACGGTACAATGTGTTTCGTAGAGATAGATGCCTTTTGTCCTCTCATAAAAAGGATGGCGGCGGGGTGCTGATTGCCGTAAAAAAGCATTTTAATGTTATTCGTCAGTACTCATGGGATAGTCGATCGGAGGATATTTGGATTAGTGTTAAATCGATTAATCATAATGATCCTATACTTAACTTATGTGTCTGTTATCTACCACCCGATTTGCCACTTTCTGAACTTGAATCTTTTTATTTAAATTGCCAGAAAATTATTTTAAATCAAAGAGGGAATAACGAATTTATCATTGTAGGCGATTTTAACACCCCTAATATAACATGGACCCTGTCTTCCAATTCCACTATACCTGTACCCAATTATCCACAAGATCGTAAATCTGATCTGTTATTAGAAACATTATCATTATGCAATTTAAATCAATTTAATTATTTACCTAATCAAAATAACAGATGTCTAGACCTTGTTTTGTGTACCTTGTCTTCGGTAAAAGTAAGCGGTGTACAGCCTCTTAGCAAAATTGACGCTCATCATCCCCCAATTTCCATCGATATAAAAACTAGTTTTACTACTAAGTCTTTGAAAAATAATGATCTTAAAAAGCTCAATTTCAGTAAGTGTAACATGGATAAAATTCGATCTGAATTACTAGATATTGATTGGGAACTTGTTCTCTCATCAACTGATGTTAACGAATGTGTTGAGAAATTTTATGATATTTTGAATGGCATCGTGGATAAATATACACCTAAGACTAGCAAAAAATCCGAGAAGTATCCTTACTGGTTCAATAATGCTCTTAAAAAATGTTTGAAGGAAAAAATAAATACCATAAGCTATATAAAATGTACGGTAACCCCAGAGATTATGATGTTTTTTCACATTTGCGCTCTAGAAGTAAGATACTTATCGACGAATGCTACACTAGAATGTTAAAGTCTACAGAAGATTCTTTGCTAGTAAATGTTAAAGCATTTTGGCGATTTGTTGGTTCTAAAAAGGGTCACGCAAGCATTCCTGAGACAATGACATACAATGGGAAAAAAAGTTCGGACGGTACTGAAATATGTGAACTTTTTTCAGAATATTTTGGATCAGTATTTGAGAACAATTCGCCTGTAAGTAGCAATTATAATTGTACTATGTCTCCTCGGGATTCTACTCTGTGCTCTGTGAGGCTTGTTGAAAAAGATGTAGCTAATACGATCAAACAATTGGATGGTTCAAAGGGTGCTGGTGCTGATGGTTTTCCCGCTTCATTTATTAAAGCCTGTTGGAGGGAACTCTGTGGTCCCCTTTGTATTATTTATAACAAATCATTGACTAGTGGTGTATTCCCTTTGACATGGAAAACAGCACATGTTGTACCTATATTTAAGTCTGGCGATAAATCTCGATGTGAAAATTATAGGCCAATTAGTATCCTTCCTTGTTTTGCAAAAGTGTTTGAATCATTGGTGTATGATTACTTGTATAACCATGTCAAGCCAGTTATATCAGAAAACCAACATGGATTTGTCAGGAATAGATCTGTCATAAGTAATCTGCTTACATATAAAAATTATCTGTGCAACGCTTTCGCTATTAGAGGCCAAGTTGACGCCATTTACACTGATTTTTCCAAAGCTTTCGACAAAGTTGATCATTCGCTGTTATGTCATAAAATCTCTCTTTATGGGATACATGGGTCATTGTTTCGCTGGGTTTGCTCTTATCTGTATAATCGTAGCCAACTTATTACTCTCAAAGGTTTTAAGTCAAGTCATCCCTTCAGAAAATTACATCTGGCGTACCACAGGGATCTCATTTGGGGCCGTTATTTTTCATAATGTTTATAAACGACCTTGTGAGTCATCTGTCTTGTCCTAGCTTGCTATATGCTGATGATTTGAAAGTATATTCAACTGTTGAAAATATTCAAGATTGTATTAAATTGCAAAACGATATAGATGTGATTCATGAGTGGTGTCTTAAAAACCGAATGTCCCTTAATTCTGCTAAATGTTTTGTAATATCGTTTACTCGTAAATGTAACCCTTTAAAATATTCTTATAAATTATCGTCCCATGTATTGGAAAGGAAGTCTGTAGCTAAAGATTTGGGCGTTCTTTTTGATAATAAGCTATCCTTTCATGAGCATTATGAGTACATAATTAATAAAAGTAACCGTCTTCTGGGATTTATTATACGTATCACTAAAAACTTCAGAAACCCTCAAAGTATGCTGCTATTGTATAATAGTTTGGTACGCAGTGTTTTAGAATATGGGTCTGTTATATGGTCACCTTTCTATGCTATACACTCTAATAAAATCGAAGCCGTACAAAGGAAGTTTCTTAGAACCTTGTGTTATCGATGCCATTATGGGCGGTCTGTCTCGGGATATAATCAACGTATGGCAAAGTTTCATGTCACATCACTTCAAGTAAGACGTAAGCAATCGGACCTTCTACATTTGTACAAAATTGTCCATTCTCATATTGATTCTCCATATCTATTGTCGCTGCTGAATATCAACACAGCTTACAGATTTCGATCTCCGAATACGTTTGCTTTGGCTGTATATAAAAATAATACCTCATACTATAATCCAATAGTTCGCATGAGTCGGGAGTTTAACGATATGGTTCGAGTCTGTAAGGATTTTGATATTTATGTTTCCAAGATATCTCAATTTAAAAAGTCTGTTTATTTGGTCACAAAAAATATTTGATTAAAATTTGTATAGTTAAGCGCGTTTGTAATTACCTTCTGTCTTCTTTTAATTTAAATTAATTTCAAAATTTTGGTATCTTGTTCTTCTTTAAATTTCTTTATTATTGTCATATAAAAATTGTATTAACATGCTATAAATTATAATAAGTATAACTCATAGTCATGTTGTGTACATATAATTTTGGACTGTAATCTAGTTCTTAAGCTAACCTAACCTAACCTGTATCTCTTATGTTATTTCGATTACTGTCTGTTTTATGTACCTTATGAAATAAAATAAAAAATAAAATAAAATTATTTTTCTCCTGTTTTTTTTTTTCAATTTTCATTATTTTTTTTATTTATATAATAATGGCCTATGGTCCCGTTTTTCATACAGAAATAAGATTTTTAATTAATTTTATCTTACGAGCGATAGAACAGTTTAACCGTGTAATATGTAAAAGGGAAGGATGCAACAGTCGTTATTATTTTTCTCCTGTTTTTTTTTTCAATTTTCATTATTTTATTTATATAATGGCCTATGGTCCCGTTTTTCATACAGAAATAAGATTTTTAATTAATTTTATCTTACGAGCGATAGAACAGTTTAACCGTGGAAGAGTGGCCGCTCAAATATTCAGAAGGGTAGCATCCCCCTCGTTTATAAAAATAAGTATGACGTCGGAATACAGCCACTCATATTGCAAAACACATAAATGTTAGGATAAACATCCCTCTCTTTTATGTACTCGTCCCTTTGCTGTTTTACGACAAAGACGTGAGTTATTTTTAAACATTATCGTCATAAAATGATTTGCAACCAAAAATTATGAAATAATATTTTCTCAAACATGCAATGAAATATTGTCTTTACGTTCCTTAAAATGGGCTGGGAAGTATCGCTTTTTGGGCGCAACAACTCGAGAGGACTGTAAAGGGATTTCATATTATTTTTTAGGCCTAGGCCTGCAAAGTAACTTTTTTTTATAAAATATTGTCCTTTAGAGCATTTTTTTTTATTTCATTGTATGTTTGAGAAAAGCACTATACATGCCTCGGCGTGAAAACGGATTCCCGGCCTCGTATCCCTATCCGGCCTCGCTCGCACGCTCGCTCGGCCGTATATACCCACTTGGCCGGAAATTCTCATTTTCCCGGCCTCTGATGTAATGTACTATTTTATATATGGTTCGACTTATGTAGTATTTTTACACAAAGAATTTTAAGCTTTTTTACGACGAATTATCATCTGACTTTTACAAAAAGTCTTCTTTTTAAATTGAATATGTACAAAACAAACTGTCATTTTTCCGTTATTAAGGATGCAATTTACAAATTAGTTTTATGTTATCTAAACATTTTGATGTCTGCAAGAAACACGACCGAGATAAATGAAAGGTGGAAAAATTCTCTGTCTCGAGTGGGACGTGGAGCCACCATCATCGCTAGCCTAGTGCTTTTCCACCCGGTAGATGTCGTTGGGGGTACCAAGAGGCGCATATGATGGTCAAATTCGCCATATTGGTTGATGTTTTGGTAGCTCGATAGAAAGCAAGCCAGTAATTTTTTTCCACTTTTATTTGATCTGCTTCATGCCATCGATTGAAACATTTCTGCTTATTTACCCATGTCAAGGAGTGATGAACTGTAAAAAGTTCTTCAATAAGTATACTCTTTTTATTTGAATTTCCATCGTAATTGCAAGTCCCCCTAAAAAGTTTACATCCGCGAATTCCGCGATACACAACTGCCCTCAAAACGATGACCGGAGGGAACCAACTCCTAACTTCCAAAACGGGGCATAATCACCGGAACCCAAGGAAAAATCATCCCATGATCTCACTGCTGGACCTTAAGCCGTTTCTATAAGGTTTAAAATCTTAAAGGACATGACCACTCTAAACTCACCTTAGGTGGACCTTAACAAGACTCCATTCAACATTGATGAACTTTAAATCATTATCATAGAACTCAAAATCTAGTAGTAAAAACCGCCCGGACAAGGACCGCCTTAAACTGACCTTAGATGGACTTTGACGTCGTTCGTACAAGGTTTATATTGTCCAAGTGCCTGAAACTTCTCGCATCACTCCCAGGGGGCGCGGGGGATACTTGTGACGTCATTATGTCAAATTAAACTTTTTTTGAACGACGGGACGGCTTCCGAATTTGGCGAATTTTAAGTGTCTAAGTAACCATTTTTTTACCTACTTCAATGGGTATTTTTAATTTGGAAAAAGAAGGCAAAAGAACTGTGAGACTGCAAAGCAACACGTTTTTACATAACGCTGGACGACGAGACTGGAACTACGAAAGCGTGGGGTGTTATTCATATTTTAATTCAATAATAAGAGAGTGAAAGACGAATAATAACATAATTATTATTCACTCAACAGATACGTCACGTATCATAATAATACAAAGTTCAACAAATTATAAAGTTGGAATACTGCTCAACGTTCGATCGCCGCGGGGCGAACAGTTTGTGATCTTAAACAGACGTCGGGCTACTATTTTGATAGCCCTCTACTAACAAAAGCTTTAGACGTCGATCAAAACGTTATCAAATTACGCTTTATTTGATGACCTTTGAAAGGCGCCGCCGGTTAGCCATCTTCAGGTAATTCATTTAGCAAATTCGTAAACGTTTGTTCAGAACAAATCTTATTAACCCGGCGTAAAATATAGCAGATCTAAATAATTTTATCAAAAAGTGTGTGATAGTATAATCAGTAATATGTTAACACACGGTTAAATCCGTAATCCTGTAGAAACTTGACAAAGCTTTTTAAAATCTATCGTTTTGAACATCACACGTCGGATATCTCACAGAGATTGATTGATTGACTGAGATTGATTGGAAATGTTTTAATTATAACGACCAACGGTTATCAAGCTTATCGAACTTGGCGTTTATACATATTATGTAGATAAAGTTATCCATACTAATATTATAAATGGGAAAGTGTGTGTGTTTGTCATTTTCTAACGCGAGCGAAGCCGCGGGCAAAGGCTAGTTCGTGAATAAAGGTCCACATGACAACGAATTCATCAATTTCATCATGCACCTAGTAGTTTTAGGTACCAGGCAAGCAGAAGTAAAGGTGAAAGGTTAACTTAATTATATTAGCACCTACCACAGGGGTTTTACACAGTACGCTCGGCGCACAAGCACCTCTTGCTGACAGCTCGTAATTTCCTTTCAACGCTTTCCCGGGTTTACTTATTATACCTAGTGTTATATTGTTAACTGACATATCCACGAATAACATGTTTAAATTCTGTGCTTTTATGTTAATTGTAATGTATGGCTCATTTGCTTGAAATATTTTTTTTGATTGATTTTTTTTTATACCACGTCGGTGGCAAACAGGTATACGGTCCGCCTGATGGAAAGCGGTCACCGTAACCTATGGACGCTTGCAACTCAAGGGGTGTCACACGCGCGTGCCGACCCATTAGAAACTTATACACTCCTTTTTTGAAGAATCCCATACTGTAGTTCATCGGGAGTACCTCGGCAGGGAGAGCTCATTGATTGGGGATTGATTGAATAACACTAAATAAACCTATGATTTCACAAGACAAAATACTTTGAAAGAAAAAATATATAAGTGTACATAGTTACACAAGGCGATATTCCGGCACATTTTAAGGACAAAGTCGTCAAAATTAAATTTTAAAATTGAATTAGACGCGATTCAATCCCATGTTACAATTTTAAGTAATGATACCTGAGGGCTTACTTTAATCATTTTAATCGTTCAATAACCTGCCAGTTCGATTGTAATTTCTCTTTTCATTAGTCCACAGACTTAGTATTGGCAAGTCCTCAATAGTTTCGAGCTCAAAGACTTGGCTAAATTGAACTTATTACTGAGAAGAAAGACAAGCAACGAATTAAATAGAAAATTGCGACGCGAATGTTCCAACTGAACGTTAGTCTGTGAAATTAAATGAAAACTTTAATTTGTTTCCATCAATATTTCTCTAGGTATCGATAAAAAAAAGCGAGCTGACAGACATTGTCAAGTAATTCGTTACATGTACAGCTCACAGACCTTACATACGCTGTTACGTCGTCGCTTAAATTAAATCTAAGTGCGTTCTCATTTCACATTATCCAATCCGATATCGGATGTCGGAGTGATATTCCATACATTACAGGCGCCATCTTAGATTTTTTCCATTGGAATCCTTAAAAATCTTATAAAAACTCCTTCTGAAAGTAAGGCAACATGCAAATGTTTGCTAACTAGCATAAGACAACAACAAAAACTATAATTACTCACTAATTTTCACAGAAAATTTGATTGAGAAATACGAACCGTAGACAAGAACATCCGCGCAACCGAACAGACAAAGAAAAGAATTATCATTCAAACTGAGAACGACACGATTTTGGTTTATCAACATATTTTATAGGGATCACGGAAGGACATTCTGAAGGGGATCCTCGAAAATTTAATCGAAATACTTCGACCGTATTCGACATAATTAAAAGTGACTGACCAATTTCAAACATATTTAATAAATTTGACCTTCCCGGATTTACAGTTAAAACTTTCGTCCTTACTGGGCCAAATATCAGTTAAAATTATTTCCAGCCCGCCATACTTGTGCAGTTTCACTAGAATTTCCAAGGGATATTTGAGAATGCCGAAGTTTGTCAGTGATTTAAGTCTTCCGCGAAGGACTGAAAACTTGCTGTTATGGTACAAGTTGTATCGTTTTCGAAGTACATATGTTTATATTCAATTAGTGTCCTGTTTCTCTCCCCCGGAAACAATTATAGGAAATTGAATTAATTGTATAAGATCTTAGGAATGGTGTTGAGAAAATAACAATAAATTTAACTGTACTCCCATTACATCCCGTTCCCTATTTTAATGTTTAAAATATGCATATTCCAAATTATGTAAAACTAATCATTCAGTTTTGTTTTGATTGTCTGCTGAGTGACGATGATGTGTCTGTCAAATGTGGTTGATGCAACTGGCCCTAAATCAACTTACCGAGAAAGCTTTCAGGATGACGAGGTATAATTCCCTCCGAGGTGTCATCAGTCAGACAAAATGTGCCAGTGAGACAGCGTCTCTTCTTGTCGCCAAGGGCCGGAGCTGCCAGGCTAGCATGTACCAGGGCGCCACAGACTTTCATCTCTCAATACTATTAGTATAACTCACCGAGAAAGCTTTGAGGAAGACGAGGCACTGTATGATCCCCTCCATGGTATCGCCAGTGAGACAGAAGGTGCCAGTGAGATGGCGTCCCTTCTTGTCGCCAAGGGCCGGAGCTGCCGCCAGGCTGGCATGTACCAGGGCACCACGGGGGCGCGCGTCGCGCGTGGCGCCTAGCACGCCGGGCAGCGGCGCGCCCTCCATCAGCCGAGCCAGAGGGTCCATGCCCTCACACTACAACCACTTGGAGGTCATTTCCACCACTACCCTGAGGGTTTAGTAACACACTATACACACTTCACAAGAGTGCTGCTGTAGATTCCCTAGATCGTACGCACTTAAAATACTCTGGGCTCTCAGAGCTACCACCGATTCACTTTACTCACAGTTGATAGTAACACACACTACTCTGGGCTCACAGAGATTTGATCACAAGTTGATCGTTAGGAAACTGTACCCTGGCCATTCTGCAAAGACTAAGAGCTACTTGGCACAAGAGAACTTTCAAGAGTCTTTGACTACAGAATTTGGAAGTTTACTGCTCGATATCGATCCTGGAAGACACAGAGACAACTGTAGGTGCCAACGTCAAGCTCTGGCAGAGGCTCTGGCACTCCTCGCACCTGCAGCGCTGTTCCTTCTTGCTCCAGCACTCGCTGTTCACCACCACGCTCATGAAGGTGTAGATGAGGATAGCCATGCCCATTATTATGTATATTTCCATGCTGGGACTTTGACACTGTATTTGGCACCTGTGGAAGAGACTGCGTTTTCATACCATACCAGTTCCGCGCGTGATATTAGTCGATACACTGGTGCGAGTGTGGTAGCCATAGATAATCGAAACGAGGAAGAAACGACGTTTTTCACACATCTTCTACATATGCCTATTCGTTTTCCGAATAAGAAGTCTTAATGTTACTTTTAATAATATATACGAAGAAAAATAATGCGCTTGAACGCGAGATTTAAATAAATTAAAGAAGCAGTTGATTGATTGTCCAAATTCACTGTCTTTCCCTTATTACAAAACTAGTCCGCGATATAAAACTTATGTTACCTTCAAAAGGAAAAAAAAATATGTTTGAAACAAACTTTGAAACATCAAGTCTTCGGGATCGATATAATTAAGCGATGATATTGATTTCATTAAAAGTACGAACAAAAATATCGTCAACATTGTTTTTGCATCTTCCCTATACCAGAAAATCGAATTTCCGCACGTTCATTTGTCATTTTAACGGCGTTTGTTGAAAACAATAACGAGCGAGCGAGGGGTGTATTCAGATATTTCAAATACGATGCCAAAATCGCATCACCGTAAATATGTTATTGTTATGTTACAAGCTTTTATCTAACTTTGTAAGCAATTCAACTATGGGTCTATGTAGGTAATAATATTTTTTTAAAACTGATGACATAGTAATATTAACATGGATCACCATACCATACCCACAGTACAAGCTTTGATTGGTTTGGGCCGTTTGGGGCTGGGTTGATCCAAGTAAGGTGTCCCCGACATTTATTTATTTTATTCTAAAAGCCTGAATAGGTCCACACAAGCGTGCGGTTGGACCCCACAATTTCCATAGGACGCGCGAACGTGTTCGATTTTAACAACGAAATCATCGGAAACATGCGCGCTGCTTTGCATATAAAAACCGAATATGTCGGCTGGCGGCGCGATTAAACTAATAACGGAAATTGGTTAACCCAGAGCAAGTTTTTTCAGCTATTTTTCACATTTTGTTTTATGGTTATTATCATTTTAAAGATTAACAAGCGACTTAAAATTAATATAGGAAACCGAAAACTTCCCTTTTGACACCGACAGATATGCATAAAGTTGTTCCATCTTTAACGTGTATCAAAATAAGAACTAAGAAGTAATACCGAATGTTTACAGTATATATTACATACAAACTGCAGATTGATCGAAAATCACTAGCAAATGTACCTATTTCAAACTAATTGCAGAAACCAGTGTAAACATTTATGTTATCCTAATATTACACGAGAAGATCGTATTAAAATGATCATATTAGGTTCTCCTGTAATTAAATACTGCATACAAAGCTGTTGTATAGGAATAGACGGAAGCACCCTCAACGCTTCAAGTGAGGCGTGAACTGTACCATTAGCTGATCGCCGAAGGTTTTAATCAGGCCCAGTGGCCTCAAACAATGGCCCGATCGGATTATTCCTAGTCCGAGTGTTGAGGGTCACCACGCAATAACTGGGTTATATGAAGCAATTCGTTGGTAAACTGGAAGTACCAATAGCGCCAGTATCGCGTTTGAGTGGCGGTCTCAAGGAGAAAAGCCAGTCCGCAAACGCCCCGTATTACACACCTGGAGCGGAGGAGCGTATATAGAGAACGAGCTGCAAGAATTCGGATTGAGCTGGAACGAGGCCAGGCGGTGGCTCAAGATAGAAAGGCGTGTAAGGACGTTGTAAAGGCCCTATGTAACTATGGGGTGTACCAACAACAACATGGAGCAATTTCCTTTAGAAATTAGCTGAACAACGAACTGGCTCACGAGGACGTCGCTATGTCATGAATACGTTTGCCATGCCCGAGGATCATCTACTCAGACCGCGGTGCATCACGGCAATTCCTACACGAGGCGACTCACTCTGTCTTATAGTTATATCTGAGGACCACTCGCAGTTTAAGAGGAATTTCCTCCCGCGGATGCTCCGGCTTTGGAATGAGCTACAAGTACTATTTCCCCGAGGGTCTGAAATATAGGGACAAGGCAATGTACAAGAAGGTACAAGAAATGGCATATTTGAATGATAAAACCAGTGTTGATATAAAAAATTTTTTTTTTACTTGAAATATACCAGATAAACCGAACTGGGTACTAGGAATTCAGAACACGCACGGACGACAGCCCTGACCTAAGACGCCGCACCTACGATAAGGGTAAGGAACTCATTTCCGACTGATTGGCCCCATTGTTCGGCGATCGCTCGCGCTGTTCGCCAATACAGCCAATCATGGGCCAGTACAAATCAAATCTTCCATTACGTATTATGGTTACCTAATGTGGCTTTCTACAGAATTTATTGGAATTTCCAATGAAATAAGTCACTATTGCACCCACAGACCGCAATAGGAATAGGGTTGCCACCTTTTTGCGCTCCAAATAAAGAATTTCTTGTCTGGCGGCAAAAAAACAAAGTACTTACAGTTTTGAAATTGCATGTGTCGCTTAAAAAAATAGAATTCAATAATAAAGTATGTAGGCGTACTTTATGTGACATCGTTTTTAGCTTACCGAGCTAAGGATACTGACGGAATGCAATCCATTTACTGCAACTTGTACGGGGACCGCACGCAGAGTGCAGGAGAATCGCATCGTCGTCCTGCAGTTCCCTTACAAGTTATAAGCAGAGATCGGACACAACATAAGGTTCATTATTCCGTGAACGTCATACAAATGACGCCCAACGGTCTCTGGTTATAAGTTAGGTTGCAGTCCGTCTGTATAGACTCTTACACGACAATATCTAGTAATTATTAGTATTGGTATTCTATCACGACAATACGTCGGAAAGGGACAAACGAACTTTAGCGGCTAGATAACTTTAGTGAACGTTAATGATTAAGGGGGTTAGTATGTACTATCAGCTGCAAAAAGTGCATGAAGAAATTATGAGTGAATTCATTGATAAATTCGCCATCTACTTAGTACATATGCCGTTTGGAAAACAAAGCGCTTTTCTAAAATAAAACATAAAATAAAATGATCAGATTTTAGAATTTTAGCTAAAAAGATATTTGTAAAGGCGAATGCACATTGATTTGCGAATACGCCCGGCCGGCGTACGATGCTCATGCTCAATCACCATGTATTCAACGACTCAATTTTTACGCATTTTTGCATCACCCGCCTGCCGGTAACATGAACATCCTGTCTAACAATACAGGGTGGAATTAGAGATGTGATCGGAATATTTTTCTTAGGACCGCTTTTTGAACAATAATTGTGAATCACGTGCAGTCTTGGTTTGCTATCTTAGACTGCATATAAAATAATGGATGAAAGAGGATATTTGTCCATCTAACTGTGTGTTATATAATAAAATAATATAGTTAGGTACTAATATCCAAGCAAATATAAATACAAGCTAAATACATCCACGGGAAATAATATTTTGGTGCCATAGGAGGTAAACGAGCAGACAGGTCGCCTGATGGTAAGCGATCACGCTCTTGGACACCCGAAATACCAGAAGGGTTAGACGTGCGTTGCCGACCTTTAAGATGGACCAAGTATCTTTAGCTATTTTTTTTTTTTTTCAGTAGCCTACCTAGTGTCCCACTGCTGGGCAAAGGCCTCCCCCCTAGATTTCCAATCCTCCCGATTAAGTGCAGCATCCGTCCAGTTGTTAAGAAAGGAGTCCAGGTCATCCCGCCATCTCTTTCCGGGCCGACCCCTCGGGCGTTTTCGTTTTGGCACCCACTCCGTAGCTAGCTTAGCCCACCGCTGTGGATGCATACGCCGTACATGGCCTGCCCAGTCCCACTTCAACCTGGCGGTTTTGACCCCAACGTCGACAATGCCTGTCTTGGCGCGCAACGTAGTGTTTCGGACCCGATCAATCCTTTTCACCCCAAGCATGTAAGCTATTTACTCGTATTATAATCAAGTTTTATTTCTGTTCACTTCCTAAATCTCATGCCGTATACGTATATAAGTATTTCTTAAATCCAAACAAACCCTGCAACAAGCCCGGGTCGTGAGGTGGCGACGTAAATCAGTATTCAGCGGGCGATCCTCGCACAATAGCGCCGGAGCCGACAATCCGATACTGCATCATATTTCAAATGCCACTTTCTCTACTACATGGAGAATAAAATAAATAAAATGTCTTTCAAAAATTTTTGATCGTTCCGTATTTAGACGAATTAGTATTACTAATCAGAGAAGGAAAAGTGTAAAGATAAAGTAATTTCAATACCAATTAAAATATATAATACCCACCGCATTTAAAGATACTAACGTCAATACATACTGTGGTAGCACGTTACACGAACATTTACTTCTTCAGTTATCAAACACGTCAATAACAGATCAACAACAAGCTTATGGAAACCATCAGTTTAAAGTAAAACTGCATAAATTATCATCATAAAAAGAGCACTGAAATGTCAAATTACTACGAATTATTTATAATCCTTGTTTCTTTTTCAAGAAATCAAAGTTCATTTCTGATCACATGCCACATGCCACCCTGTATATCCTCAAGTAGCATTAGTAGGTACGATATAAAATCCCAGTAGTCGGGGCGACACAAATCTCTATTCAGCGCGCGATCCTCACACAATTGTACCAAAATCCGATACAGCATCATAGGGCAAAACAAATACAAACTTTATATGTATTTTTACTGAACGTTTAACTTTGAGGGTAACACAATTTTGTAATAGAAACAATACGCGGAAATTACTTTTCACTGCAACTAGGGAACATATCAAATTATTTTATTGAATGTTTTTTGATTTGTTCTTTTTTCAAGTAGTCATACTACTATATATAAATTATAAATTGAAATAGATATCATACATGAAAGAAAAAACGACAAGGCCCGCTGGTGGGCGAGCCGGGAATCGAACCCGGGTCTTCAGCTTACGCGGCTAACGTCATTACCACTAGACCGCGGCGGGCGGGCTCGGCCACCAGTCGTTTTTTCTTTCGTTTATGATATCTATTCCAATTTATAACATTTCTCTGGTTTATTATAGAATAAACACAAATTAAATGCAACTCGCGACATGCGATGGCCATGATCAGTCGAAGAAGGAAGAAAATGTTGAAATGTTTAGATACATAAAATTGGCAACAGAAAAATTGTCACATATACTTTTTGTTCTTGAACACAATTTATAACATTTCGATGTCAAATTTATGTCAACAACCAGTAGGCCTCACCAGAGTGACACTGAACGCTGACATTCTGTGCCTACTTATTTCTGGGTGGATAAGTAATACTGACTCAGCGTCAATATTGTTGAACAGGCAATGAAGGACAAAGTGTCACTGTCGGACGACAAATTATTGTGAAATAGGCCACAGCACGTCATGTTATTTTCCCTCGGTGTCTATGGTATATCCGCGCGCATAAAATAAACAGTGCAACGTCGCATCAAAATACCGTTAAGTTATAATAATATTGGCGTTGGGAACACATTTTTTTGTTCGAGCGCCGGATTCAGCAGATACATTTATTTCTGTATGTGCAACTGTGTGTGTGCCTTTATATTTATACATTTTCAGACACTATTCCTATTATTTGCAAATATTGAATAACTAGAGTGTTTTTAAAGCAAGCAGTAGATACTCATTGCGGGCAATCGCAGTAAAAACAATGGCGGTCGCGCTCGGCTGAGCGTCGAGGGCCATCGCAGGAAAACAATCGGTCGAGATCCGATCAGGGCCATCGCATTACATTCCCATTTATAAATGAGCTTCGTTTACAGAAATCATGTCCTTGTGTGCCATGATACATTTCAAATAATTAATTAAAATTGACGTTTAATCACCCACAAAACAATTACTTACTAGGAACAAAACACTCTTGATTTGAAGGTTGCCGGGTTAAGGGTGAAAGTGAGAGTAGAGAGAGCAAAAAGAGAAAGCAAAGTAAGAGTGAATTGAACCGGTGAGCTCCATCTTAGACTCTTTGGACCAGATAGACGTAGGTGAAGAGTAGGGGCGGGGCGGGCGCCTGGCCCACATGGTGCGTTCATTCTTGGACCGGGTATGACTATTTGACTAATTTACAAATTTTATTTGCATTTAAAAAGGGTTAACATGATAGGTCTAAGGTCAATCTTCAATCAGTCCACAATAAGAAAAATTTTACAGTGCCCAGAAAAAAATACCTCCTTTTTTACGACCTACCATAAAACTTTATATTTTTGTAGTTCACATTACTGACAAATATATACCTGACAACGCCTGCCAGCCCTGAAGTTTCTGAACCTACGAGTTAAGGATTACGCCAAGCCGATATCCTTAGAGAAACAATACGAAGCCCCCATCTCACTAACGCTAGAACCAAATAGAATAAAATCAATCCAGTTGTTATGAAACTTATAGACGATTCTGAGTAATGAAAAGTGTGAGTGAAGTCGGTTATTGATCGAATTTTAGCTCATCATTAGTAACAAATTGAATAATATTCACAGTATCTAGATTTATCTTCTAAATTAGAATAGTAAAAAAAACTATCTATCGTCGCTGCGCGTGCAAATTTCGCTATGTGTTTTTAACCTACTTTACAGGAGACACAAAAAAACTGTTTATTTCGGCAATTATTTAACATAAATAAATCAATATTTTTATGGCATAAGTATTTTCACTTTTGCATACATTAAGAAATTACTTGAAATTATATTTTAGTTATTATAAGGTTAAAAAAATATTTTTTCATAAATATGTTACATAGCGATTATAATTTGAGTCGTAAATAACCGGTATGTGTCTTACAATCACATAACTAGATTTTATTCTTAAGGAACAAAATACAATTTGTGCACTTTATCCTCACATAGTTATTTAATCATATGATTTGAATTAACTATGTTGTTGTTTATTTGTAATTTATCAATTCATTTTCGAATAAATTATTTCAGAAAAACCACGATTTAATACTATAAGCTTAATACACAATACTATAATAAAAAAACTCGATTTAATTAATATATCACTTTACTACCAATATATTACAACTATAATAATATATTTATTCCATTAATTTTTATGAATGGAGGTTATTTCAGTTACAAAGTTGCTCAATGTGGTATTATGTAAACATTTACGTATTGAATAAGTTTTCATTATGCATGTTTAACTATTGGAAGTGTGCCAAGAATATGCTGTGGAACATGGTTTAAAGTACAATGAGAAGAAAAGTGAATTTATGGTAATTACAGGTAAAAATAAGGGTCCGGCGACTGTGCCTCCTATAATCTTAAATGGAACTGCTTTGAACCGTGTTACCAATTTCAGATATTTAGGTCACATAGTGACTGAGGATTTAAAAGATGATATGGACATGGAGAGGGAGAGAAGGGCTTTATCTGTTAGAGGTGGCATGTTGGCGCACAGGTTCGCTAAATGTAGCATTGAGGTAAAAATTACTCTATTCCGATCATATTGCCAATGTTTTTATACTAGCGGCCTGTGGACCAACTTTAAGCAGAAAACCTTTCACTCTCTTAGGGTTCAATATAATAACATCTTCAGGGCCCTGTTGAGGCTTCCCCGATATTGTAGTGCCTCTGGCATGTTCGCGAATGCGCATGTAGACGACTTTTATGCCATTATGCGAAAGTCTAATGCTTCAGTGGTGCACCGTATGCGGGGGAGCGGCAATGGGATCCTGAAGATGATAGCAGAGCGTTTCGACTCTGACATTTTGGGGCGATATATCGAATTACATGTGTACAAGCATGTGATTCGGTAAATCACTCAATTCACTTTGTAGTCGTTAAAATATGTTAGTAGATTATAAGAACGTAACATAGCATGTAAGTGTACACTAACAACTATGGACTGTAATTGTCTGAAAATAAACAATTTTTATTTTTATTTTTTTTATTTTTATTTTATTTTATTTTAACTTGAAAAAACCGGATAATGCTAGTCTGTCATCAGTAGTCATTTTACTATTTTTTTCTCACAATTATATATTAATAATCATGTATGTATGGTGTAATACGATTTATTTTCGAAATTTTATAGTTTAGGTCAACCGGAAGTACCCTATTAATTTTGACTTCCTTGAGAGTGTAGATTTTTTTTCAACTTAATTAACATATGTTGTATTTACTTAGAAATAAGGTTTTTTTACAGCTTCAAGGAACGGTACAGTACACTTGAGTATAGGGTTTTTCCGAAATAAAGAATATTGACAAATAGATAAACGGATAGACAAGAAAGTACATAATTGTATAAGGGTTCCATTTTTTTCATTTTCATTAATTTATTGTAAAATGTTTCCAGAAAGGATAGGTAGATCTTATCACACAAAATTTCATACAAAACGATGTCTTGCCACTTCAAGGCAATGATAAATCACTTGCTATTTTTTTGAGTTACTTAGCATAAATTTATCTTATTTCGATAGTTTGTAATATACGTTTACACACACTGAACCCTACACGAAATTTGTCAATATACTAAACACTATAAATTTCTGACAGTTAATCTTAAAAATCTATTTGAAATGATTTATTTTTAACTAATATTAAAAAAATAACTATTCGGTCAGAGTGAGTACTTTCAGATATAGTCTCAATAAAAAGGGAAACTACACTCTGTCTCATTTACAGAGGTTATACTTGACGACAAACCCAGCTACCATACACCATTTAAACAAGTTTTAAGAGATTTTTATAAGAAAAGCCTGCTATGTGACGCAAAACACACGATCTGGAAACATTCACGATTTCTACAAATAGTACTAAATTATCGCTATGTATGAGATTGTACAAATCGGGCACAAACATCTAACACATCTTATTATACAATATTTCCAAAAATATAGCTATGTATCATAATTCACATAGCAGGCGCAATTCCAAAACTGCTGTTATAAGAAGATAATGTAGTTATGTGATTTATTGCAGTTAGCGATTATAGGAAGAACATTCAATGTATGGGCGTCACATACCTACTTTTGATAAAACCTGTAATACTGAAATGAGCTCGACGCTGTTTTTGGAGCATATGTATCTAGAAATAAGGTTTAAAATGGCATTGAAAACGAAAAATCGTTAAAAATCACATAGCGAATTTTGCATGCGCAGCGACGCTATGCCGTTTTACAATAGTTATTTGTTATACAAGGGGGCAAAGTTGTATTTTAACGCCGAGTGTGGAATTGAAAAACGAGCATGTGAAAGGATTCTATAGTTGAACCACGAGCGAAGCGAGTGGTTCGAGAATAGAATCCTGAACTTGCGAGTTTTTTAACACACGAGAAGTAAAATACATTTGCACCCGAGTGAAACACAAAACTTTTCCCCTCACTATAGCGAGGAAACTACAACGCAAAAAATGCGTTTATCACTGCTTCCAGTAGTTTCACAGGTGGTAAATCATCTTTATTACTACACTGAGAGAAAATACAACCAGTTTTCATGTTCGTTCAACAAGTTTTTTGGTTAAAATAGCGCCTACGTGCTCTTTGGTTCAAACAACAAGCTACTTGTCATTTGAATCGGCAATATATTTGAATCAACAAGTCGATTTTATAAAAACAACCTGACACATATTGTTTAAAACATACGTTTGGCTGATTCAAACGGATAAACCGCAACAAGTTGAACTTGTTAAATTCACAATGCAAATTTCTCTCAGTGTAGATTCACCTACTTTTATCAATTTTAAAGCAATTAATTTGACTTTATTCAAGGTCAAATTACTTTACCCACTAGTGGATAAAATGCGTTTTTACCCGCTGGTATTAAAGGACAAAACACGTGTTTCCGAGCTAGTGAGGGGAAAAAGTATTTTTTTTTCTTTGCTAAGTCGAGTCCTTATTCAACTGAATGAAGAGAACGAATAATAGATAATTAAATTAACCCTCACAATTTCATTATGGGATTATTTACTTGACAGTCTAAACTTCTCTACACACAGTACATTTTTCTTAACTCTCTTATTTTATTTATCTCTTAATAAAAATAACTCATACGTATATACGTATAGAATGGATCCTTTTCTGATGGAAACGGCCTAAGCTATGCCGCCTAACCCACCATTCCACATAAATTATCCCTTCCTTCCCCTTCTCGGAAAATCACAAATATCCCACCAAACTACTGATAAACCACACGAAACTGTAATTTCGAACCATTATCCAATTACAGTAGGCTCGGCAGACGCTGAATTGAACCAAAATACATACAAAACCATAGACATGAATTCGTAAGGACGTGGCATACGGACACCAAAAGTGGTGACAGCACAGCGGAGTCAGTAACAGCACTGAGCACGAATGCGAGCCGCGAATGCAGTCAATGCACCAATCACGCGCACGATGCGAACTTATCAACCAATCGCGATGCAGCGTTCCGCCATGGCGCATCAAACGAGAAAGCTCCATCGGAATTATATTATTAGATTTGATGTGTGTATCAAATTTCCAGGAATTAGGTATTTGCGTAGCCACAGCGGTTTTGAATGGCTCGGTACACAATTATTTGATCATCGAGTTGGTGCGGACTAAACTCTATAATACTCAGTTATATGGACTACATCGCTTAGATTATACGCGTATAAGTTTTGTTATACGCGCATGAAAGAAAATGTTTTAAGTTCAGAGCCGGTGCCGTTTAACGAAATTCTTAAATTTTCTGCTCTGAATCTATATAAGGACACCAATATAATTGTATACCAATTTTTAAACTTAATAACAGTAAAGATAAAATAGATGTTCTTGGATTATTTGAAAATTTACATACAATTTCAAAAGATATAAATTGAGAAACTGTAATAAGAACCTCTTTTATAGAGACTGTCTATAAAGTTCAAAAGCACTTGAGCAATAAAATTAAAATCTGAAAACCTCAATTTATCCTTAAAGCGGAGGTCGCAAAAGAACTGGAATCTTCCTACACTATCTGGTTATATTGTAGAGTGTGTTCCATCTATTTAGAGTGATCTTTAGCCAAATCCTATCCTTTGGATTTCCCGGTATTATAGCCACAAGCCAGTGATTTTCGAGCTGTAGACCCTTTTACAAGTGGTTCCCGCAATTAAATTATTAACAAACAGAGGATACCTATAGGAATGATCGGGAATTGATATTTAGTTTATACAAAGAAACATACAATGTTAAATAATCATATGAGATAAAATTAAAAAAAAAATGCTAAAAAATTAGTACTAATTTACGAATGTGAGAGATAATACAAGTTTGAATAAGTGGAAGGACAGGACAATTATAGGGTGTGTAATATTTTTCACAAAACATCATTTCGTTCAAATCAGCTTAAATTATACTATCTATCTATATCTTAAGTTGCCATTTTTATTTGTTGTATTTATGTATGTATGTATTCTTTTTATGTATATTTATTTATGTATTCGGTATATATGTATGTGTTGGTTTTCTCTATATTTTTTGTTCTCGCACTGCCTGTTAGCTTTTGTTTCTGTTCCGTTTTTCCAGCTATCCTAAGGTTGTCTCGAAGAGATCGCTTTTTAGCGATTAGACCTGTGTTACCTAGTTATACTCTCACTCAACATTCTGTATATTTTTCACATGTAAAATGCTAAAATGGTGCAATATAGAATATTTACTTACTTACTTACTTACTTACTTCGTTGACTGATGGTGATGTTATTAACCATAATTATATTATACACAACTACTCTCCGCGCAAGTTTCGCATCATGCTATCATTAATTTTATTAATTAGATACCAGGCTATCAGAAATATCTAAAGATAGATTGGAAGTCTACGATCAAGCACCTAATCAATAACTTGCTCCCACATATGATCCGATTATTATCATCATGTCTACATTAACACACACATAATCCATGCATTCAAGACTTTATTACAAGGGCATCAAGTCGATTTCAGCTTACGCTTTAGTTACTGAACAACCAGCCTAGCCAAAATGACAGTCGTTGACGCTAGACAGCTAGCTAGCATTTGTAGACAAACATGGCAAAAGAAAGTAGTATAACCAGGGGCGACTCACTCCGCGATTCTATCGCTGCGCTACAAGTACATGTCAGCGGCCGCGAGTTCGCGGCCCATTCATTGGCGACGACCTTCGCGCGGCGCAATAAAATTCAATGTTGGCTGCTCGCGTGCGGTTCGTTTATTAATGTAGGTAAGAATTTAGAATGGCGGCATTTTGTGAATATCGAAGGAGTGAGCCTTCTGTACTTGTACTATTATATATTCTGTGGTATAACACACCTTATTTAAGTAGCCCAGACACGTTAACACATAATTTACTTAGTGTATACATACAGTTGTCGCTTATACCTTACGTCCTTGGGTACTGCAAACCCTTGGATATATTCGCAGCCCTTTGGAAACATGACCGAAAATACAAAGGGACCAGACTGAAAATCAGCGCTAGTATATACTAGCGCTGATTTTCAGTCTGCATATGCACACCACATATCTAGCACAATCTGAGACTGGGGCCCATTGCCTAAAACTACTTATACCTATATGAATTTGGAGTTTGTTTTCGAATAAGAACTGTTATTGTTTAAGTAATTATTTAGGATAAAGCTGTATTTTAATAATTAATTGTTTAGCTTGTATAGTATTAGGATTTCTAGTTTGTGGCAATAAACTTTTTATTATCTTTTTATCTTTTTTTTATCTAGACGCCGATTGAAACACAGTCTGGCTCTGTCGCGATAATACGGAAGAGCGATAGAGATAGCTGGCTACAATAACGATATTATCGCAAGCGTTTGTGCATTTGGCTAGATATCCAGTAGCGTGTAGATTACTCAGGACTAATGCGTGTGGCGTCACCGATATTTCACAAATAGGACAGATACTATTAGACTCTGTGCTCTATGTGGTAAGGTGCAGTTTGATGGCGATATTATTAAGGTTGGCTCCCGATCCGTCATAGTCTGGGTTTCGAATTTCATCTGATATCTACTTAATTATGTACCTATTACGCGCCGTGCGGTGAGGATTTCATCATTATATCTATGTTTTCAGGTTATATGATTATTGGGAAACTGAATATTAAGTGAACATGTATAATGTGCTTAGCATTAATTGGAATCCCTTCACATAGCCCGGAAACCTGCAAATCAAGAGTGAACAGGCATCTTATGGGCGAGCTCACTCCATCGTAGGCCACGTTTTTGCCTTTGGCTAGTCTGTGGCCAAGAGTAAGCCCATTTATAATTTAAAAAAAAGACGCAGAACATACATGGTAGCGCAAAATGATCTCATTAAAAATAAAACGAAACTTCTCTAGATATTTAGCTTGGATCTTTTTAAATCAAGATTGAATAGACATCTTTTGGGTAAACAATAAACATGCTCCATCCTAAACTGCATCGGCACGCTCCATCAGGTGAGATTGTGTCCTTTAAGCTATACCTGTTTCCAAAAATAAATAAAAAATCTAGTCATCCATGTAATAATTATGTAAACAATAAAAGACTGCTACGAGCTACCGCGTAGCTGCCGCATCTTTGCGTAGCACTGCATCGGTGAGCTACGGAATCAGATAAAATCAAATGTTTCTTTTTGACCCAGTGGTTGACTAGTAGAGAATGCCTTAACGCATTAAGTCCACCATTTGTAGTCATTTTATGTGCAATCTAAATATATAAAAGAAGAAGCTGACTGACTGACTGACATATCAACGCACAGCCGAAACCGCTGGTCCTAGAGATCTCAAATTTGGCACGTAGGTTCCTTATATAGTGTAGAGGAGCACTAAGAAAGGATTTTCCAAAATTCACCTCCTAAGGGGGTCAAATGGGGGTTCAAAGTTTGTATGGGGAAACAAGATTAGTTTGACTATTTTATTCGAAACTTCACAGGAAGATTCCTTAAGACATATGACTGAATACGTGTTTCAGGTTTTTTGAAAATTTAACCCCTAAAAGGGTGAAAATGGGGGTGATAAAGTCAAAAAATCAATATGGGTATCGTTTTTATGGTTTATCGGGTCGCTGATCACGATAAATACAACGTTTTTAAAATCTAACGAGGCGGAAGTGAAATACCTTCTCCCCTGTTGTGGTGCAATGGGGTTTAAATATCAAAAAAATATATAAAAGAAGATATTGACTGACTGACTGACATATCAACGCACAGCCGAAACCGCTGGTCCTAGAGATGTCAAATTTGGCACGTAGGTTCCTTATATAGTGTAGAGGAGCACTAAGAAAGGATTTTTCAAAATTCGCCTCCTAAGGGGGTTAAATGGGGGTTCAAAGTTTGTATGGGGAAACAATGTTAGTTTCACTGGTTTATTCGAAACTTCACAAGAGGGATCCTAAAAACATATGACTAAAGACGTGTTTCAGGTTTTTTGAAAATTTAACCCCTAAAAGGGTGAAAAGGTGGTGGTAAAGTCAAAAAACTAATATGGGTATCATTTTTAGGGTTTATTGGGTCGCTGATCACGATAAATACAACGTTTTTAAAATCTAACGAGGCGGAAGTGAAATACCTTCTCCCCTGTTGTGGTGCAATGGGGTTTAAATATCAAAAAAATATATAAAAGAAGAAACTGACTGACTGACTGACTGACTGACTGACATATCAACGCACAGCCGAAACTGCTGGTCCTAGAGATTTCAAATTTGGCACATATGTTCCTCATATAGTGTAGAGGAGCATTAAGAAAGGATTTTTCAAAATTCCTCTCCTAAGGGGGTGAAATGGGGGTTCAAATTTTGTATGTGGAAACAAGATTAGTTTGATTATTTTATTCGAAACTTCACAGGAAGATTCTCAAAGACATAGACTAAATACATCTTTCAGGATTATTGAAAGTTTAATCCCGAAAAGGGTGAAAAGGGGGTGATAAAGTCAAAAAAACAATATGGGTATCGTTTTTATGATTAATCGGGTCGCTGATCACGATAAATACAACGCTTTTAAAATCTAACGAGGCGGAAGTGAAATACCTTCTCCCCTGTTGTAGTGCAATGGGGTTTAAATATCAAAAAATATATAAAAGAAGAAACTGACTGACTGACTAACTGACATATCAACACACAGCCGAAACCGCTGGTCCTAGAGATTTCAAATTTGGCACATAGGTTCCTTATATGGCGTAGAGGAGCACTAAGAAAGGATTTTTCAAAATTCTCCTCTTAAAAGGGTGAAATGGGGGTTCAAAGTTTGTATCGGGAAACAAGTTTAGTTTGACTATTTTATTCGAAACTTCACAGGAGGATTCCTAAAAACATGTTTCAGGTTTTTTGAAAATTTGACCCCTAAAGGGGTGCAAAGGGGTAAAGTCAAAAACACAATATGGGTATCGTTTTTATGGTTTATCGGGTCGCTGATCACGATAAATATTTAAAATCGAATGAGGTGGAAAAGAAATTTTCTCCCCTGTTGTTGTGCAATGGGGTTAAAATATCCAAAATAGCCATAAGTATAGGTTTAGTTTTTATCTTTACTTCTGGTTCAAGAGATTTCAAATTGACACGGAAGTTCCTTAGAGGAGCACTAAGAAAGGATTTTTCAAAGTTCACCTCCTAGCATGATAATTTGACAGGGGCAAGGACAGGGACAGGGACAGGGACAGGGACAGGGACAGGGTCAGGGACAGGAACGGGATAGGGTTAGGGATAGGGAAGGGATAGGGATAGGGGTAGGGGTAGGGGGTAGGGGTAGGGGTAGGGAAGGGGTAGGGGTAGGGATAGGGATAGGGATAGGGATGCGGATGCGGATGCGGATGCGGATGCGGATGCGGATGCGGATGCGGATAGGGATAGGGATAGGGATAGGGGACGGGGATAGGGATAGGGGAGGGACAGGGGCAGGGACGGGGACGGGGACAAGGATAGAGATAGGGACGGGGATAAGAATAGGGATTGGGGTCGGAATAATCGGTCGGCAATCGATATCTAGGCAGTGTAAAATGCAGGTGGCTCAGTGGGAAGGGATTAGTAAGTATGCATCGGCGAGTATCCTGCATCCGTAATAACTATTACATTCAATGTGCTGTAAGAAGATCGTTGTTTGCTTGCCTTTTATATGTTTACGTTTGCAATAAGTATAAGCAAAATGGAAAAAATTGTAAGCGATAATGCAAGGAAGTACTTTTTACCCTACCGACCATAGCGTCGAGATACTGGCTATGTGGGTTGTATGAAGTTTCCCCAGTATAAATATTTATATAGGTAAAATACATACATATTCGTACCTACTACCTACGCTGTGGTCGCTGTGTAACAATTCTACAATCATTGCAAGAATTTCTTTTAAAACAATAGTAATATGTGTAAGGTACAGTCAGCCAAAAAAGTGGTTTACCACTTTTTGATCAATAGAGTCGAAAAGTGGGAAACCACTTTCATGGCTGACCGTACAGCAAATAGATCAGTTACAATGGCCCCCCCAGTCGAGAATTGCCCCGCTTTACCTTAATCGAAATAATCGCGGACAGATGTATCTACAAAGAAACCTACGGATCCAAATGAAAATCTTATTTTTTGTAAACGTTTCAATAAGAATACTTTTATTACGCGGGCGAAGCCGCGGGTAAAAGCTAGTAAAGTATAAATAAACATAAACATAAACATAATTTTTATTGAAAACAAGTATTGCATATTTACATTACATCCAACAAATACTTAAAATTATCGATGATTTACATTTGCCCGAACTAGGGAAACCCTGTGTATCAAAAATAAATACTTAAATAAAAGAAATATGGTGAAAAATGATTGAAGCAACGCTGAATAGGTATTCACTTTTTTCAACCACTCCCGGCGGTGTTAAAAAAATGCTTTGACGGGGATGCTTTCGAGGAGAAGGGGCAGTTTCTAAGATACCTTCAATAGTTAAAGTTTAACTGTCAAAGCAGCTAAAACAAAGATGAGACGAAACGTGTAAGAATCAAGCAATAGCATAGAATCCACTTACGTCTTCTCAAATCTCATTTTATACAAAACTGTGTGATGTCTGACGCGACAGTGTTATACGTTTTATAGTAGTATACTACACTTTGATCAATTATCAGTAATTATAATACGTAATCCGAGCCGTCGACGGATCGCGTGATGGATCACTCCAGGACATTAGTGTATATTTCACCCCCGCCCGGCTCCCAGTCCTATTGGTCAAGCAAGAAGAGTAGTTTTTTCACCTCAAGGTTCAAAACAGTGGCCCCAGTATACATTATTTTAGAATGCACTGTGTTTGTAAAACTTGGCGCAATGTTCACGCACGCACTTAAATACTAGAAAATATCTAAGTTATAAGACTACTCAACGACCGAAACAAGATTATCCAGGTAAAGAAACAGAAAAAATAAAATAATTTAAAACCTGATTTCATAAAAACTGGCAGTTATATTTCAGAAATGAATACCCTAAAATATCGTTTTGCGTGCCTTATAAATTAAACACGCTTCCTTTTATCCTCGCATGGTATGCATCCTAATTTATTAAAAAAATCCCTTGTCTCTGTAAGTTTCCGGAATGCGAAATATTTACGTGCCAACATAAATATTCGTCAGATCCTTCGTTTATTTTGGCCGTTTCTTCCGAATATTTCCCTCTCATATTTCTATCTTATTCATGTCGCCCGAGGAACTTATTAATCCATGTATCGTTGCGCGTGTGTGTGTGTTTCGTGTTCATGTGTGAGGCTGCAAGTTCCTTTGTAAGAAATCCGGGAATTCTTCAGCCGAGTCCGCAAAAGTTCGTAGTTATTTTCTGTATGCCTTTATATGAAATATATTTATAGACAGACATAAGCTGATTTGATTCCTTTCCTTCATAAGCTTTACTGTTAAAAGCTTCGCAAGCCAGCTTATTAATTATCGAAATCATCTTAAATCATTCTAGGAAAGACGTACGTTGAGTTTGTCTCAAACAAAAAAAAAACAAAACAAAAAGAATTGCTGTTAACGTAGAATGTGTAGTCACTGAACCTCATTTTGGACAATTTTGCCCATATTTTACGCGTCTGTGTCAAAATTACGTTTTTTACAACTGAAAATTTGTGTTAGTGGAGCCATCTCGCCAAGAGTCGACAAAAGGTTTAGCGCCATTACGTACCAACATTTCTCTTGATGGTTTCGAGGTAAGTTTTTCTTAGACTTTCTCTATCTATACAGAATTATACAGGTTTTTTTAATTACATAACAACATTTAAGAAAAAAAAATCCGTCTATTTTCCTTTGAGTCGTCGGCAACCCGAACCCTCGTTGGAACTTGTGCACTCCTTTTTACTGTGTATTTTTGTGTTGTCTGAGTACCCACAACACAAGCCTTCTTGAGTTGACCGTGGGCCTCAGTCAATCTGTGTAAGAATGTCCTATAATATTTATTATTATTATTTATTATTTTATTATTTAACACAGCAAAAGGGAATGTACAAGTTTCTAATGGGGTGGCAACGCGCATGTGACACTCTTTGAGTTGCAGGCGTCCATAGGTTACGGTGACCGCTTTCCATCAGGCGGGCCGTACGCTTGTTTGCCACCGACGTAGTATTAAAAAAAAACTAAATACCTATACCTAACCAGGTCACATTTAATACAATTCTCCGTTAATCTGGAGTTAGTTGTTACCTCTGATATTAGTACCGGCTGTGATCTGATTTGACGTAAATTGCCTTTTACGGGTCACTGCTCATGCTTCCACAATCACATCTACACTACTCCCACATTGTTTACATAAGGACCTCTTCAAAAGCCATTCATATAAAAATACAAAGAAAACTCGTCATTACTACTATAGGGAATTATCCTGTAGTTACTTAAAATAACATACTATGAACGGAATAAAATCCATATCCATACTAATTTTATAAATGGGAAAGTGTGTGTGTCTGCTTCTTTGTCCGTCTTTCACGGCAAAACGGAGCGACAGATTGACGTGATTTTTTACGTGGAGATAGTTAAAGGGATGAAGAGTGACATAGGCTACTTTTTGTCTCTTTCTAACCCCCCCACTTACCTAAAATGGGAGGTGAACGTTTGTATGGAGCATTCCAATTTAACGCGAGCGAAGCCGCGGGCAAAAGCTAGTACCATATAATGATTTTGAAAATATGGAGAGGGAGGAATCGGGTGGGTAAAACCGAAGGAAAGGTGGATGGACTGCGTGAGAGATGATAATATTTCAACCAATGCATGTGAATTTTTTTTTTTTATATACTACGTCGGTGGCAAACAAGTATACGGTCCGCCTGATGTAAAGCGGTCACCGTAACCTATGGACGCCTGCAACTCAAACAGTGTCACATGCGCGTTGCCACCCCATTAGAAACTTGTACACTCCCTTTTGCTGTGTTAAGTACACAGCAAAAAGGAGTGCACAAGTTCCAAGGAGGGTTCGGGTTGCCGACGACTCAAAGGACAATAGACGGAACAAGTTAGTTCCGTAAGTCCTCCCGTCATCAGCACATCGCACCCTCGTATGATGAGATTACCTCCTAAGGTACAGCGGGGCAAATCCCTGCTAGGGGCCAAATGTAACTGATAACTTTTTTCCATGTTTTACAATGTTATTAAATAGTGTCCAACGGTTATATACGGTAGACGTGTTTACTGGATAGATGTAAAACTCAATATCATAGTGTAATAATAGGAAAAATGGATCAGTTAGAATTGCCCCCCTGATGGCAAGCAAACAATGTTAATTATAAGAAAAACTTGGACAGTAGTAATTTCAGACCCAATTTCTATTTTGTAAATCTGATAGAAATATAAAAAGTAATGAAGTGACCGTGACGTCACTATACACGTTCTCATATTAAGCCCATCCCATATTAGCATACTGTTTTGACAGTTCTTAAAAAGATTTGTCCAAGTAGGAATGAAGCTTACTTGTAAGCGACAAAGTAGAAACATAGACTAGGCTTCCACACATTAGAAAGTTAAATCTGCTCAAATGTAACACAATAGCGAAACCTCAATACCAGTACTAATACTAACTTTAATGAAACTCCGAAGTACCTGGCGCCGTAGCCGAATGGCATTTCTGCGACGCGAAACGAAAACGAAACGCCGCGAAAGGTAGTCTGTCTCTGTCGCGCCAATGCGCAAGAGCGATAGAGATAGATATCTACGAGCGTTTCGTTTCGCGAGCGTTTTGTGAGCATTTTGTGAGCGTTTGTGCCATTCGGCTACGTACTCTGGACATTTTAGTACCTGTAGCGTGAAAGTTACACGAATTTCAATGAGCAACGACAATTTAGATTCAAATGTTTAACGATGCTTGGTGTGTCAAATGAAATAGTACATTACACAAATAGTACATACATAAATACATACAACATACATACAATCACGTCTGTATCCTATAAAGGGGTAGGCAGAACACATGAAACTACTAAAGCTTCAGTGCCACTCTTGGCAAATAAGGGGTTGAAAGAAAACGAAACTGTGACATTGCAGTGACAGGTTGCCAGCCTCTCGCCTACGCCACAATTTAACCCGTATCCCATAGTCGCACCCACGGGAAGAAAGGGGGTGGTGAAATTCTTAACCCGTCACCACACAGGCAACGATACATGTTTTTTTTTTAATACTACGTCGGTGGCAAACTAGCGTACGGCCCGCCTGATGGAAAGCGGCCACCGTAACCTATGGACGCCTGCAACTCAAAGAGTGTCACATGCGCGTTGCCACCCCATTAGAAACGTGTACATTCCCTTTTGTACAAATGCGTAAAAAAGGAAGTATGAAACGAGTGGCGATAAATTAAAACACGACCGTGTTTCAAATCGACACGAGTTACGAATTTCCTTCTCGCAAGTGTATCGTACGACGTTTTTCAGTACAGATGGCCCTCCGAAGTTTCGACCTGGCATATAATGAACCATTTCTCGCACTAGTGCGTAAAAAATACACCATCTGTACTGAAAATTAAATTTTATTACCTTTACCGTATTAACAGTTATTTATTAAACATGTTAATAGAGGTACATTCGTTTAACAAGACTTGCATTGCATATACCTATACTAAATAAATAACATATTATATTGTTTTTCTTGTTCTTCAAATCTGTTCAGTGAATTAATGAAAGTGAATCCTACATATTCGACTCGCTCCGGCTTTGCACGTATACACAAAACAACAAATATGACATAACGCCAAACTTTAAACTTTGTAACACAAAGCGGCGATATGTAACGAAAGGACAATATTTCAGTCAACTAAAAAAACATCGGATTAAGTATTGTTCAACTACTTATGTAAACCGTACTCGTCGAAATGGCCGTATGCAGTAAGTCCGCCGTTTCGCAACGACCCAGATACGGCGAAACACATAATTAAAGGCAGGAACTCACAACCGCACAAAGAACCGCTCACCGGCTAATGGCCGCGGCGTATTTTGGCGACGCCACCGCCGGCACAGTCTCGCGGCCTACAATACTGACAGAATAATCATGTACGGCACAATGAAAATGATTACTTTGCTAATCCGCGAATATAATGCTAGTCAATCAGTGAGCTAAGTATTTCACAATACACAACAGTGACAATTGTCGCCCGACAGTGACTCTTCACCGTTCATTGCCTGTTCTACAAGGAAATATTGACGCTGACTAACAATGTTACTTATCAACACAGAAATAGGCACAAAATTCAGTTCAGTTTTTTTAAAATTAATCAGTCCATTAGAACTATTTCGCCAGTGTCGAAGTAATATGAGCTAATATTTATTAGTGATTTTGGTACGGTAAGTACGACAGTGTACAGTGAATTAGCGACAGTGTACACTATTTAACACGTCCGCTAAGTAACGGCTTATCCTAACAAACACATAATTTAACGCTAAGTAGCGATAGCAGATCAGAGCGGCGGGTCGACCCAGGTACCGCTGGGAGGACAGTGTGGTGGAGGATCTGCGTCGGCTTCAAGTCAGAGACTGGCATGAGGCTGCGCAGGATCGGGACAGGTGGCGATCTCTCGTTTCGGAGGCCAAGATTCACTTTGGATCACTGAGCCACAATAGTTAATTAGTTAGCGATAGCAGATAAAAAACGCAAAGCAAACATATTTAAAATTAAACTTGAGATGCTTTAAAAAATCAAATCATCGAATACAAAATTCTAAATAGTATGTCTCCGGTTACCTATGATTCAAGAGTGACACAGGGAAGTATTTTGCAGTGCGTCCTTTGTGTGGTGAAATCCAATTTATGCAAAGCTAATATTTGGAGAGGCCCATTAACAAGTTGGTGGAGGGTTCTAATGAGTCGTGTTAGTTATTCAGGGCCGATAATGGACCGTTTGCCGTTACTTATGTATGAACTACTATTCCAGCAGGACTAGCATATGAATAGCGCGAATTAACAGATGTAGTGAGAATATTTTTCCTTCATATTTTCAGGGAAACTTACAAACGTGTCACGCTTTTTCAGTCAGTCTCTGTACAATAAGTCCTCTGTACATTAAGGCTCAGTCGGTAGTGACCCTGCCTGCTGAGCCGCGGTCCTGGGTTTGAATCCCGGTAAGGGCATTTATTTGTGTGATGAGCACAGATAGTTGTTCCTGAGTCATGGACGTTTTCTATGTATATATTTGTATATTATATATATCGTTGTCCGAGTACCCACAACACAAGCCTTCTTGAGCTTACTGTGGGGCTCAGTCAATCTGTGTAAGAATGTCCTATAAAAAAAAGTACCTACTGATGTTGACCGAACTTGTGCTACTAATACGAACGTTACCGAGAAAATACAAAATAAAGGCAAAGTCGAAGAAGAAAGTCAAGATACACTCATATTGTACTTATAGACTAATAATCAAACATCAATGAAGTTTTTCAGATATTGATTTACAATAAATAATAGAGTTCTCAATATTGTGAAATATAAACTCCCTTTTTCTAATCAAGGTTCACGATACAAACAACCAAAGAAGTAAACAATCTTATGTTTCTTTACAAGGTCGCGGCAAGGAACAACTTCATCCAACCAAGTTATATCAGGCCATACACAACCATTGCTTACACGAGTGCAGCCTCATTCATCCAACGAAACTAGAACTTTACATCTCTAAGGATTATTAGTAGTTGAAGACCATTTTACGCTGGTTTATTGTACTGCGGTTGGAGTGACTTGAGCGACAGAAGCGTAGGAGGAATTGGAAAAAGTTTCATTGTTTAAACGTCGACGTCGAAGTGCTTTCCAGCTCCAGTACCGACATAGTCTACAGATCAGATATACAGAGCAAAACTCGACTTACAGTCAACACGTTTGACCCTATTACTTACGAAAGCGTTATAATTTTTAACTGACATCACAGATGTCATATATACCATTGATCAAGCAAACTTAGCGTGTCAAATGAACTTAGTAAAACCCACTGAGTTGCCCGTTTTTATTCGCATCTTTTCGGGCGTCAATTTTTGTAAGTTGAAGTCAACAAAAAAAAATGCCTTGTTAAAGTGATATTTAATTGCAACAACACAAAAAATATGAACACTCAAGGGCCTGAGATATATTTAAATCACAGGCAAGTACCTAACAACTTCAGTACAAAATCTGACACGCTCGGCCCCTATACAAATAAATAAATTTGTTTCTTCTATTTAAATCTAGTTCTGTGACTGACATAATTTCTGGAGATAATACAAATCTTCTTCCTTCTTTGTCCTACCCATATTCCCAGTTTATCTGGGGTCGGTAATCCAAATCAATATATTTATTTCCGAAATCGACCTAGTATACATCATCCATACTTTGCATCGTATTGTAATGAAATATTAGATTTGTAGTCGTTAAACAGTTCAGTCATTCCAAATACAAAATATCACGAACAGTCTTTTGGGATTACCTAACCAGTATAAGCACACTCTTCGTTTGTTTATTTATTTGTAGATCTCTATTCTCAAGTTCACATTACTCTTGTGGTCTAGAACTCTCGTCCAAGTCACACACGCGACAAATCCTCCGTGGCAGCTAAATGAGACGTCCCGCAAGATTAAATTCCGTTTATATCGGTGACCGTTGCAGTGGCCATTGTAACGTCAAACAATAACGTTACAAAGTACGTTACGATGGTTTCAATTAGAGTTACGACCGGCGGCATTTCTTTATTGTTTCTTAGTGAAGTCAAGACTTAAACAATAAAGAGTTTAATACTAATTTAATATTAACTAGAATAGTTTTAAAATTAATTAGAATAGGTACTTTTTGTTTGCATTGTTTCAAACCTAAGCCGCATAGCCTGTTAATCCGTTATTGCTTCGCCTAGTGTGGGACCATAGAACAAATTGTCTGTAAATCTTTATGTTAAATAAATATTTCATTTCATTTCATTTCATTTCACTTAAGGCGAACAAAGAGGCCAATCATAAAAAAGTTAGTATCACATTGAAATGTTTTCGTGTGTGCCAGTTATTTATAATTTAATGACTTTATTTTTGTTATTTGTCTCTCAAAAACTTAATGGGTGTATGTATATTTTTTTCTAAGATATTAAGCATTTTTTTAAATTGTTTCTATACGTCCCAATAAAGCCAGCTGTAAGTTCCGAGAAATATGGCTGATATCTACCAGCGCTGCAGCTTCATTGTTTGCTACGAGTAGAACACTGATTATTTAATTACTATAGGTAGATAGAGCGTTCACATAATGAGTTTTTATTTTTAATGAGTTAAAAGGCTAAAAATAGTATTCCCAACATTAACGCAAACAATTAATCGCTTTAAAGTAATCACTAATCCATGAAAACGTATGAATCTTTAGATTCTTCGGGATTAGAACATGAATGTACAATTCTTTAAACGTCCAATTCCTAGAATATCCAATTATGCTCAAATATAAAACACACCTAGAACGAAAATGACACAACTCAATAGGGATTCGTTTCAGCATTAGTTCACCTTCGTTCTAAAGATGCTAATCTCGAATATCCATGTATACAAAAAGACTTATTCATTTAGTAATATTACAATTAACACAATATCTAAAGTAGAAAATCCATGTCTACAAACTTCCGAACAATTGTCCCGGCGAAGTGACTTCGACGCAGCTCAGCGGCTAAGCCTAAATTATGGCTGTTGTAAATCTAGGCGTAGATTCACTGAACCAATAAGTTGCGGTATTAACTGCTCCAGTCATTTATCAAGCTTTGGTGTATAGCAAAAGAGCGAATTTTGAACTTATCAGATTTTCATTAATTTTTTATCCGGAAAAACAAATATGACTGTAAGCGCTTTTCCTAGTGAGTACTAGCCTTCTGAATTGTTTTGTTACAACCAGTCTTATATACAGGGTGATTCATGAGTTGTGAGCAGGAGTGAACAGGGTACTGGGGAGGGTCACACTGAGCAACTTTCATAATGGGGCAACACTAAATTGTGATATTTTTTTTTCTTAACTATGACTTAATTGATAGTTAATCATCAATTAAGTCATAATTAGAACATAATTGATAATTAGCTATCAATTAAGTACTTATCAATTAAGTCATAGTTAAGAAAAATAATCACAATTCAGTGTTGCCCCATTATGAAAGTTGCTCAGCGTGACCCTCCCCAGTACCCTGTTCACTCCTGCTCACGACTCATGAATCACCCTGTATGTAGTTTTCAAAAGCCCCAGGTGACACATTAAAATGTCGCATATACTTGAGATAAAGCAACTAATGCCGCTATGGCCCGGATGGTCGAATTGTCCAGGCCCCTATTTCTCCATCTTGACAAATGTCGGCGACATATGTCGGCTGACAATCCGACACATTGTCGACGACATGTGACAATCTCATAGAAAAATTGTGACAGTTGTCCCCGACAAATGTTTCGTGAAACAGAGGTCAACTTTTCCAAGTTGACACTTTTGTCGAAATGTCGCTAATTCTTGACAGGACTTTAGAGAGCGGTCGAGAATTTCTTGACAATTGTCGAGTTTTAGGGATAGTTACAAAATGGCGTTATATAATTATACCTAGATATTTTTCTGGCACGAACGAAGTGACACTAGTGACTTTTAGTATAAGCTTGCTTGCTTTTAGTATAAATTTGCTTCCTTCCGATATTTAGTCCATAGATAACTTACATTATAATATGTCATTAATTATTAGAATTATGTCGTTAATTATTGCCCTGACTCTTGAGTAGTTTTATGTGCTCTGCCTACCCCGTTTAGGGAATATGGACTTGAATTTATGTGTATATAACATAAAAGGTTAAAAACAAATTTCAAATGTTTGTAAATAAATTGACAATAATAATAAAAAGAACCACATTTTAATAGTTTACATAATTTCTTACATGATTATTCAAGATTTTATGTATAGATATTATCATTGGGGGTAATTAATAACCTTATGTTATGTAAGGCTATTTGTCGATAAACGGATTGTCGATGTTTTTGTTTTGTCGAATACTAACAACGACGTTCGTGCCAGAAAAATATCTAGGTATAAATATTATATACTATATATTATACTTTGTGGTTATAGTTCAAATGGATTGGGTAGTATTTTCGATAAAATATTCTAGTCAGCTTAGGTTTTTCCTTTCTTACAATATCGTTTTCAACCAATTCACACAAAAATTAACAAATTATATTAGTACCTAAACCTTCCTCATTCAAATACTTTTGTGATAGATGAAAACCATAAGAAAATGTGTTTAGTCGTTTTTGAGTTAATATCCCTAAGTTTAAAGATATATATTTTGGTGGGGTTTAAAGTATTATTTATTTTATGTTTAGCGTACTCTTTGGTTATTTGATAACATATAAAACGTCCGTGATTAAATTACCTAATGTTATAAATTAAACACGTTCACGTTACAAAAATATGACTATTTAAAAAAGAAAAGATAGTTTATTTATAATTATACCTATAAAACATTACGCGTCTACGTTTAAGAAAGTAAAAATATTTTTTTATTAAAAGTTCCATGAGATTACCCGACGAGTACCCGTTAGCTAATAGATATTTACTATTTTGGCACTTCGGTAGCGACACATTTGCTTTTATATATGGCCGGTATGGATGATTTATTATTTTTGATGGCAAGAAAAAAAAATAGCTAAGATAACCGCTCGCCGCAGACATAACACGACGAATATTAAATGGATTTTCATGATGCCGAATGTTACCTATAGCGAATCCATACTAATATTATAAATGGGAAAGTGTGTGTGTATGTTTGTCTGTCCGTCCTTCACAGCAAAACGGAGCGACAAATTGTCTTGATTTAAAAAAAAAAACATTTATTTCAGACTCAAGGTCCATAAACGGTTAGTAGAACATTAAAACTTTAAAGAACTAATATTAGTGTTAGTAAGACATTTCCTAATGAAGACTTAAAAAACCGGCCAAGAGCGTGTCGGGCCACTCTCAGTGTAGGGTTCCGTAGTTTTCCGTATTTTTCTCAAAAACTACTGAACCTATCAAGTTCAAAACAATTTTCCTAGAAAGTCTTTATAAAGTTCTACTTTTGTGTTTTTTCATATTTTTTCTCTTTTTTTTCCTTTAGGAGCGATTTCCGAAAATATGAATATTATCAAAAAACGATTTTAGTAACCCTTTATTCATTTTTAAATACCTATCCAACAATATATCACACGTTAGGACTGCAATGAAAAAAAAGGTACTCCCCACTTTACGTGTAGGGGGGGTACCCTAATAAAACATTTTTTTCACCTTTTATTTTTGCACTTTGTCGGCGTGATTGATATACATATTGGTACCAAATTTCAGCTTTCTAGTGCTAACGGTCACTGAGATTATCCGCGGACGGACGGACGGACGGACGGACGGGCGGACAGACAGACATGGCGAAACTATAAGGGTTCCTAGTTGACTAAGGAACCCTAAAAACTAAAACAATTCAAACTTAAAACCTACATAGCGACAGCGTGCAGCATTTGCTATCGGTTGAGCATGGGGCCATTTTCACGTGGAGATAGTTGAAGGGATGGAGAGTGACATAGGCTACTTTTTGTCTCTTTCTAACGCGATTCGCTCGCCGCGAGTAAAAGCTAGTATAGGTATAAAGTACCGGGCAATGATAGTACATTAAGTATGACACAAATGTGCTAGTTTGGTCAATGTCAATACACATGAAGTGATATTGTGCGTGCAAGCGAAGCGAGTGCGCATAAGAGAGCCAATGTGTGTAATTTTTATTTATTTAAAACCTGTGTTTAAATAGTCATTTGTTATACAAGGGGGCAAAGTTGTATTTTAACGCCGAGTGTGGAATTGAAAAACGAGCAAGTGAAAGGATTCTATAGTTGAACCACGAGCGAAGCGAGTGATTCGAGATTAGAATCCTGAACTTGGCGAGTTTTTCAACACACGAGAAGTAAAATACATTTGCACCCGTGTGTAACACAAAACTTTTCCCCTCACTAAAGCGAGGAAATTACAACGCAAAAAAACGCGTTTATCACTGCTTCCAGTAATTCCACAGGTGGTAAATCATCTTCATCACTAAATACATCCACTTTTATCAGTTTTAAAGCAGAAAATTTGACTATATTCAAGGTCAAATTACTTTATCCACTAGTGGATAAAATACGTTTTTACCCGCTGGTATTAAAGGACAAAACACGTGTTTCCGAGCTAGTGAGGGGAAAACATAATTATGAATATGTGGTTCGTAGATCAACAAATCCTATCTAAGTAAATGACCAATGCACATGTGTTTCATACGTTTTACGAAAAAACAAACAAAATTTACATATTAATTAGATTTTATTGGCTAAAACAGTTAGTAAAAGTCCAAAATGTGACACGTTGTCCGCCCCACCCGGCGCTTGCTCCACGGGTATAATGTGAGTGTGACCAATTTTAAATGGAGCCGTATCCATGTTGTTAGCGGCTAGTTTCAATATCAAGTCTATCGGGTTATCATACAATACCCGTAACACAAGTGCGGTAGTGTAATAAAAAGCCACACAGTGTAATTTCTTATGAGCCTAAAAACGGTTCAATAATATCATTGTTATGAGCAAGTGTGTTGAAATAGTACATTTCGATATAAGTGCGATTAATAAGAAATTCTAAAAACGAGTGGCGATAAAAGTGGCGTTACACGTTCATACAAAAAAATCAAAAAATGTGATAAATAACATTATATTTATTATATTATATACCTACCCGTCATAAATTTGATACAACCCGGTACTGTACACGTAACGTCAAGCGTAAAAAAAAAATGGGTATACAGTCGAGTTTATAAATATGTGCACATTTTTCACCTTATTGCAACGAGTTAAGGTGAAGAAATGTACACATATTATTATTAATAAACTCGACTGTACACATCTTACCCAAAAATATGTCCCATAGCATCTCAGTCCGGTGTGATAAGAGCGTAGTATATGAGACATATTTATGAGACGATTATTTCGATACCTATTTTTGCACTTGACTGTACTATAGCAGCAAGAAGAGCGCGATTACTATATTTGTCTCGCATTAATAATTTGCGCGTATAATTAGAACGACGCGACGCAGGTACATTGCGGTCCTACTTAGTTGACCGGTTTTTTCTGTCTACGGGTTAATTTATCGTGTGACAATTGTAGATTTTGGTGAAACCAAAACAATATGTCAATGTCAATTTTTCTTGGTATGGCCACAAATAGCAATGGACATAAATGATCCTGTGGTCTATTTCACCACAGTGACATTGACACTTGACACTGACAATTCTGGGCGTATTTCTGGGTTGGTAAGTGACATTGTTAATACTCAGCGATAATATATCCTTGTTGAACAGGCAATGAAGTGTGAATTTGGCCACTGTTTGATTCAAGAGCTGTGCACTCGAGGATTTGCTCAACTTTTGTATCTCTTATATTAAAACCCTTCTTCTTCTTCTTCAACCTAGCGTTTTACCGGCCTAGCGCCAGGGTCCGCTATATATTAACCTATTAATAAAAAATGAAAATGGCCTCCAACCCTTGAAACTTTGAAGATCGATATTACTCTTCTAAAGTTGTTCGGTATTTTTTATCTTTTGATTACTTTGAAACGCGGATGGTAATTTGCAAGTACAATTATCGATAGTCCGATTCCAGCCGGTTTGAGCATAATGTTAATGCTAGATAATTACGCGGTCTAATACGTTTAGTCAGCACTAATGCCAGATGAGTCCATATAATCCGCTGTAACAGTATACAGGGTCAGCCATCTAAGTCCAGCAAAATATATAAGTAAACAAAGAACAAACACTACATCTTATATGTGTAATATAATATAGTAAGTAGCCCCTTCAGTCAAATTTAATTTAAGGAAACGTTTGGAGATTTTTCGACCAAAAAAGAACTTCATTGCATACTTAGGAGAAAGTTATTTAACTCATTTATAAGAACTGAAGATAGAAAATGGTTGGGGAAAAACCCTGAAAACTCATATGCAATACTCAGGGTTAACAATTATTAGTACCTAACTAGCTTTTGCTCGCGACTTCGCTCGCGTAAAATCGTAAATTGCGGAGGGATCTATACAAACTCCCCCCATTTTAGGGAAGTGTGGGGTTGGCAGGAGACAAAAAGTAGCCTATGTCACTCTCCATTCCTTCAATTATCTCCACTTAAAAAATCACGTCAATTCGTTGCTCCGTTTTGCCGTGAAAGACGGACAAACAAACACACACACACACTTTCCCATTTATAATATTAATATAGATGTTACAGGATTAAACATTGTACATTGGGTTATATCAAATATCTAACCCCAATGTGAAATATGTTCTCCACGGTCAGCTCAGTTAAATTCATAATTGTCTAATTATAATAATCAATTCCATTGAATGCAAAGAATCCCATGTAATCCTCAGCAAGCCAAACTAACAGTACCTTATCTCCTATTATCAAGGTTAAAAGTTAATCAACAGTCACCTGACCATTCCAACCGATCATTAAACCATATGCCCTCGAAATAAGATCCAAAATCAACAAACAAACAATGGTGCAACATTAGTCCGTGGATAGCATTACGGCCGCATTCGCTGGTAAGCCCGGGATGAGCGCGATCTATGCCGCGCGGATTAACTGCGCTAACGCCGACGTATTTATGAAATCCTGGTACACGGGCTTGGCTAGGGTTTTCGGGAGCCTGGATTTACGTCTGGGATTTTTGAGGTAAAATGGGATTTACAATCTGCACTAACCCCTATTAATATTTCAACTACTTTCCTGAACGCTTATGACAAAAGTTTTAAATAATTTACAGTTAGTTTAACTAGACACATTGACTGGTTAATCACGTAACTGGATTAACTAGCTATAATTTTTTTAGAATGCCAAAATTTTTCATAATAAAATATCAAAGTCAGATCCTAAAAAGTAACTTAAATATAATTTAACTGCAACTTTAGGTGCTTTTATAAAATTAATATGCATACTTTTTTATTTTTATAGCAAACAACGTTGCATTGTAACAAAATATCATCCTGAGTAACGATGATTAGGATGACTACGTTATTTATTTTAGATGACTAAACTTACATGTTTTGCTGCAAAAACAATTTAATAACCCCGCATACAAAGCACACTCCACATCCCAGTAACCAAACAGAAAATGATTCTCGTATAGGTTTTGCAAGTAAATTTGCGTTGTTACACCCGTTCTCCATATATTTCGCCAGCGAAACCATTTGCGATGTAGGTCGGGAGCGAACGCCATTAAGATAAACCGGAGGATGCAAACACTAAATTCCCTGGAATAATTTATCTCCTTTAATAACACATTTGCCTGGATCTGGACCTAGTGCATTAGTGGACTGGGTCACCTGTAGGATATTTCACCACAGTAACATTTTTTATTTATTTATTTAAACTTTATTGCACAACCTAAGAAACATGTACAAATGGCGGACTTAATGCCAAAAGGCATTCTCTACCAGTCAAAGATTGGGTTAAACAAAGACATATATGTTGGTGCAGGAGAAATAATAGCTAACAAAGACGAATATAATCGTGACACCAAACACAAATTTACAAAACTAAGGTTAAATACTAATACTTATATAAATTTAGATAGAGATAGACTAATATACAGGGTGTAAACCTAATACGGGCGAACCTCTTAACGGTGGTGAGTATAGGACATAAAAAATGGAATTAGATAACTCGAGTCCAATGCGCGCAGCGGTGCAGACGCATTGATGGTTTAATTAAATTATAATTGCGAAAACAGCGCGCGCGCTTTGCCGCGATCGGTAATCGACACTATGGCAGATTCCAAACCGAATCAAACCATCGTAAATGAATTCCTCGCTTTCCTTCAAGAAAAAGACAAGCTGTTACTGGAAGGGGCGATGGATGCGGCAGCTGCTTTCCGGATGTCTTCGCATGCGTCGAAGTTTTCCGTGGACGACATCTGTGAAGCGAAGAGAGTGTTGTGCGAGTCCCTTGGGATTGCCGGCACCTATGTACCTCACCGGAGAGGCGACGAAACCGGGAAGAAAAGTCTCGACGACATTAAGAAGATCCTGAAGGAGTACAAAGACCGGATTCCGGAGTTTGTTGCGACGGATATCATCGTTCCGCCGTACGATCCGGATAACGTCGACGTTCGCAGCTTGTTTAGGGAAATCGTGGCCCTAAAAACAAGTTTAGCCGCAGTTATCTCGAAGTTTGAAGCTAGCATGGAAACGATTACCGAGTTACGCAACGAAATCAAATGTTTGCGTTATGCTCCAGCTCGGTCAGCTGTTTCAGACTTGGAGTGCGATCATCGACCTACGGACACTCGTGTCGTGTCGGTTAGTTTGCACGCTGCTGACGCTGTAAAAATTGCTGCACGTGCCGCCGCCCCGCGCGCGCCCTCCCTCCGCGCGCGCGGCCGACTCCTATTTCGTCGAAATCACGGTGTCAGCGTGCATACGCTGACGTCACCGCCGGCCAGTCTACTGCAACTAGCCGGGTCAATGCACCAACTACAAAGGGATGTGAAGTACGGGCACCTGCCAAGGAAAATACTTCCCGCACCTATGTGGATGAAGAGGGGTTCGCATTGGTGGAAAAGAAGAGCAAGGCGCGCAGAGCGGCTCGCAAGACTATGTGTGGCTCTGCGGAACCGGTGAATTCTGGTCTACGTATTGCCACACCGAGTAGGGCGCTCTACGTGTCTCGCCTGCATTACTCCGCCATGGCTGACGAGGTGGTGGACTACGTTCGTCGGAAGACTGGCTACACGCTGAAGGTGCAACAGCTGCAGTCGCGTCACTACGTGCACTTCAGCTCGTTCGTTGTGCGCGTGCCGCGGCCGCTGCAGGACACCATCGCGAGCGCAGACTTCTGGCCGAAAGGTGTGGTTTTTCGGCGGTTCCGGGGCAACCTGCCAAATCCCACACCGGGGCAAACGACGCAACGGAGCCACGCTGTGACGTCATCGCCCAAATCAATTGTTTAATTTTATTTTTAATTTTGTTCTATTTATTTTCTCTCTTTTTTGTTAAAATCTAAGTTTCGTGACGCATTGGTTTTACTGTAATGTCATGTAAACATGTTTTTACTAATAAATAAATAAATAAATAAATAACTTTTACTTAAAATTGAAATATTTTTTTATCCATACAAATTAATTCGGCCCGCAACGTAATGCAAACACATTCGCGTTAAACGCTCGTCGACAGTTGTCATTGATTGTCACCGCAACCACGTTTACAGTACATTGCTGCTGGGAAATTTTTCAAAAATTAATTATGGGGTGAAAACTAAGAGTAAATTAAAAACACCTCTTAATTAATGATAACTGTACTCTCAAGTATACGGCTCTTCGTCCCCAACGATTATGTGCGAGCGGGCGCTAGACGTCGGCACGCGCTGTTCGCAGTGCCTGCAACGCGCACGCAATACGCGCGCCGAGCGCCTACGTCTAGAGCCCTTTCACTCCTAAATGGCTTCGTCAGCTCGGTCCAGGAGGCTGACCTATTTAACGACAGGTTGGGTGTTTTACACTCAAAACTGTGTACTTTCCTAAATGGTTTTGTTGGTCGACCCTAAGCGATGGTAGGAGCTATGCCATTATCTTATCTTGTGAATTTAAATTTTTCTTGATTATTATTATTATTATTTTTGCTATTGTGATTTTATGTTAATAATTATTGTGAAATATTTTATTTTAATTATTATTTCTTGACTGTTTAATTGTAATTTTGTCTCTGTGTGTTTTGACTTTTGTCCATGTTTTGGCGTTTGGTCCGCTGTAAGCCAAACATTAATGTAATGTAAAAATAAAATAAATAAATAAATAAATAACAATATTGAATTATATGCCTGGTTTCATTAATCGCCCTTATTACGTTTACGCACTGTATATGGAGGTGAACATTATTTGAATTATTCTGTCAGAAGATGCTAACATTGGCACTTGACACTGACAGTTACAGGCCTATTCCAGCCGGCCTACCATGCTTCCAATTTTATCACTTATCCACGTGGATAAGACATCTGTCACTTTCACACTGACATACTTGCTAAAGCGTGACAGACGTCTTATCCACGTGGATAAGTGATAAAATTAGAAGCATGATACGCCGGCTGGGTTGATAAGTAACAATGTTATTCAGCGTAAATATTACCTTGTTGAACAGGCAATGAGCGGTGAAGTGTCACTGTCGGGCGACAATTGTCACTGTTGTGAAATAGGCCACCTGAATACTAGATGAAGATGAAGAACACTACTGTGATGTATATTTTTATTCATATCATATACAAAAGAAAAGTGATGAAAGCTAGAATCGAAGCTAGAAAGAAAAAGTACGCCTTTAGCTTACGGTTTGACCATGCTGTGAATACTTAGGAGGACACTTGAAGACTCAAGCGATTATTTTATAACAACGGATATTTTCAGATTTTAATAATTTGATTTTAATATTTTGTGCTAAGTACTGCAGCATATCTGTTTTTAACCATTTACAAAATAAAACACCCTCGTAATCTCCCGTATAAATCTCCATGTTGATGATCCTAAAGAGTTCACATTGTATATGATTCATAAACAAGCCCCAGCCGGGTAAACGTGCAAACGCAAAAAACACACACTCATCGTGCGTTTAAAAAGGTATCGTGTGTTCAAATTATGACACGAATTTTCTATTTAGATGGTGATATTTAAAATGACGAGTCATTGTCGTCATTTTCCGAGTTATTATGATTTAACTTAATATATCAAAGATCCTATATGACGAGTAATACGATCGCTTTGAACTAAGCTACCAAAGCTTTTCAGCTGATTACAATCTTATTCCTCCCTTTGTTTACAAGCTTCGAGAGATGTATAGCGTCATCTATGTACTGAAAGAAAAAGAACAAGTCATTGTGATTTTTCGTCCTTATGACGGAATAGCAAAGAAAATATAAATATACTTGCTATATTGATTAGATAGTAAAGTATTCAGTAAGCGCGAAGGCTTATATTCAAACTTTGTCAAATGGATAAAAACTAGGGAAGTGTGGTTGTCTGGTAGAGATCGCTCATTAGCGATAAGACCGCCTGTTGTCTGCCTCTATATATAATCATCTGTTTTGTCTCCACTGTATCTTCTTTCTGTATCTTTTGCTGAGGTGTGCCAATAAAGAGTATTCTATCTGTCTATCTAAGCACAATAACCCTATTTCAACAACAACAAAACACATTGCACCTGTTAAAACCTCACGGCGTTTAAGTATCTATAGTACTCATTATACTTATATAAAACATGTCCTTAATTGAATTTGCTCGAACATGTTTGTACATAGTCGCGTCCCGCGCAAGCATGTAAACAGTGCCGCGAAGTGCGGCAAACAGTCTTTGATGTCGGCGTTGTGATTGTGTGATTAGCGACCCCCCTTCCCCCTATTGGGTACTTCACAATACATGCTGGTACACATATTTTAGTACTTACCCACTTTACCTATCATCGTGTAAAGTCACCGTCAATAGAATTTGCGAACAATGTAAACAAACCTTGTAGTCAAAATGTCTTTGATTAGTTTGATTTCCATTCTAACTCATCAGATACTGGCTAAATCCATGTGTTATTTAATCAATTCATCTCACATTATGATCCTCAACCTTTAAAATAATAAAATTGTGCTCAAATATTTATATTGTATACAGAGTGGGGCCTGTAACAAAGGCGAAGAATTGAACTCTAGGCTATTCTCCTTATACTGATCAACATTTGTTCGGCGACTTTTAAAAATAACTTGTATTTTGATTTTTATCACCCTTGAAAGTTTTTTCTAAGAGGTAATGTATTGCGAATTATGTTAAGTCTAAAGTGTGACAGACAACGTCAATGACAACAATAATGGCGTACATTGAAGGTAATATTTATTTTGTATGAAAAATTAAAAATTTAAAGACTTCATAATTTTTAAAAGTCACTGAACAAATGTTGATCAGTATAAGGAGAATAGCCTACAGTTCAATTCTTCGCCTTTGTTACAGGCCCCACTCTGTATAATGGTTTGTTTACATTATTGTCAATTTCTATTGACAGCGATATTATATTTTATATTTTGTTTAAACTTTTAAACATTAAAAAATGTACAAAAGGCGAACTTGAAAGGTCTAAAAAATATGACAATGACGAGATATTATTTAATACTAGATAAAAGGGCATTTGTGGCGGCAAACGAATTTCTGGAGAGAGACGCACCGTTAAAGACTGCCGTATTAGTGCGACAGACATACGATAAGGTGCACGCACGACAGCCGGCCTAGTCGAAATGTCAAACGCTGACGCTACGTGGCAATCAAAACGCAGTCTGGCTCTGTCGTGCCATTGCAGTAGACCGACAGAGAGAGCTGACTACAATACTCATACTCATTTATTCATAATATTCTTAAAATATTACAGGGAATAAATTATCTTATTAAGAGTCAATATTACAATAACAAATATTATGTAGGTTACATTTAAATAAAATTACAATTCGAATAGAATATTTGAATAATGAAATTGATATGATAGTATAAGGATTATGAATAAATTATTGTTTAGTGGATATGTCAATGTCGAATTATTGCGTTACAGTATAAAAACATTTTTTGGTTAGCCAATTTTTAAGTTTGTTTGAAAACATATTGTTACTTTCTAACATTTTTATGTCATTTGGCAGCGCATTGTAAATTTTAGGACCTAGAACATGCATTGTCTTGACAGATTTGCTTAGTCTGTGGGAGGCTGGCAATACACTTACGAAGTGTAAGTAATCGTGACGTTGGCTATGCCCTATCCTCTCGATCAATCGACGTGCGTATTCGCGGCCCGTGCTCAACGCAAATAAACCGTAATTGTAAGTTTACCCCAAACCTAAATTACCATATTCATGAGCTTCACAATGTTCTGTTTGCCAAGACAACTTCTTGCATTGATCAGTTCTTTACTACAATAATTTAGGTGGAACACATAAAACGACCATTAAGGTAAAGCGGTGTTACTATGTATTTAAAAGTAATTCCATTCATAACTTACACTTAACTTTACAAATTCATTGATGAAAGGAAAGTAAACAGCTTACAAATAATTTATCCGCAAATCAGTGCTATATCCATAAATAGTAAATTGATTCAAAATAAGCGTTTTCTAGTTTCGATAATGAAAATCCTTCTTAAGAATAAAAGATGTACGAAAGAACGGCAACTGTTTGATTTTGCGGACAAATATGCAAATGATGTTATACTCGTATGTGGCGGCGTTTTCCTTCACCGAAAAGCGACTGGCAAATATCAAATGACATTTCGCACATAAGTTCCGAAAAACTCACTGATACTAGCCGGGGTTCGAGCTCGCGACCTCCGGATCGAAAGTCGCCCGCTCTTACCGCTAGGCCATCAGCGCCACAGTATAATAAAGAGTACTGTACTATCGTACTGATCGTACAGTATGGCTACTCCTGCTCCCCGCTGAAAGTGCCGCCCACTTCTTCTCGGTTACCTCACAGTTACCGCCTCAAAATAAAATCTAAAATAAAATCACGAACAGTCGACCTGTCATATTTCACTCATCCAAGCATAGTACGCGTTCACCTACACGAGCTTAGACTGTGTGCGTAGTGACGCGCCTCTTTCAAATATTTGATCGCCAGTGTCCCAGGTGTGCCAGCGTGCAGCGCTGAAGAAAACGTCCTTGTGGCACTTAAAGCCCTTTTGTAATAAAGTTTCATATTTTTTGTTAACTCATCAGAATAAGTATTTCCGAAAGGCGCCAGCTAATAATTTACGTAATATTCTTGTTCGGGAGCAAACAACTCAAAGAATCCGAGGATGAGTCCGCAGTTTCTCGCGAAGATTATTGCCAGCGAAGCGAATTTGCAACCTCGCTATATTGACGATGGCGTTTTTAGGAAAAAATACTCGCAGAGAATATTACAGGATCTGTATAAAAAAAAATGTCAGAACAAAAATCAATAATTAGGGCCACTTGCACCAACGAAAATGGAGGGTTGACCCACCATTTTATATGGAATTTGACAGATGACAGCCCACTAACCCTGAGTTAAGTGGTTGGTGCCCGACTGCCCGTGGGTCTTAGAAAGAAACATGAACGGTGTAAAACAGTCCTGAATTAATTTTTGGCTGAATAAAAAAAATCCGTTCCGTAACTAGCCAAAAATTTTACCACCCCCTTTTTTCCGCAGGTGTCGTAGAAGTCGATTGCAAGATTTTGGCGTAGGCGAGAGGCTGGCAACGTGTCACTGCAGTGACAAAATTTTATTTTCTTTCAAACCCTTATTTACCAGGAGTGGTACTGAAACTTGAGTAGTTTCATGTGCTCTGCCTACCCCTTTATGGGATATAGGAGTGATTGTATGTATGTATGTAAAAAAACTAAAGCTGTAAGGTTGTGAAGCAAAGTTGACACAGCTTGCAAAGTGTATTTTAACCGTCAAATTCCAGTAGGCCGGTATTACCCACAGACCGTTTAAGGCAACTAATTGAGCAGCGCCCCCTACCGACGGTTGTAATCACCGCTAAACGATTTACTACCGATGCCGCGGTATTGATTCCTGTTACATGCGATTGTGTGGCATATTGTAAGGGAGTAGGGTGGGTATTGATAGATTTAAGTAACAGTTTGACAAGTAAATTGAATTTAATGTTTAACTATTATTTAACGTACTGAGCGTTTACAGGATTTGTCTAGTTTTGTTTCGAGATACTTATGAAAAAAGAATATTTATATGGATACAACTTTTCAAATTTTTTATTTCTCTGTTTCTTATTGAAATTGAAATTATTTATTGCCGGAAATACATTCCATAGATTATTACTAATATAACATAATAAATTAACTAAATTAAATTAAAATTAATAAAACTAAAACTAAATTAATCTAGTAGGACCCGCGGTTTCGGGTCACCCCGACCCCGATCCCACAGGCCAGTGGTAGGCCCTCCAGCGCTCGTGCAGCGGGCTGGCGTCCCACTCTCTGACCGCGGACAAAAGCGTGTTGGAGGAGGCGAAAATTGCCTTTCTGGCGGTACCACCAAAATCTTATTTACCAGCAAAAAATTGTAAGTCTATTACTTGGTGTTTGGTTTTGTAGCACTAAAAAGCGGTTTATAAAAAACAACTTGTCAAAATGTATAATTACTTAGATACATACATACATATCATCACGCCTGTATCCCATAAAGGGGTAGGCAGAGCACATGAACTTACTTAGATACATGACTTAAATAAAGCAAAACAATGATCGTATATAACTAATAATAATTGATACACATTTTACCTTTTAAAATGACACGTCAAATTCGCTTACATTATCTAATAATTTTCAAAAAAAAATACTCGCATATAACATACTGCACGTGTATATGTAGTATACAATTACAAGTAATCTGTGTGTGCGATGTCAACCCGAATATATCTCTCTGAATAATGCGTTACATTTATTTGAAAAAGTAATTACCCGCGGTTTAAATCAAGCCATTGCGAGTGATATATGAATACGTGAGGTTACTTTTATGCCGGGGTTTTTTTAAACTGGGAACATTTTAAATACTTAAAATAACTATTAAAACATTTTATGACGGACAAACAATATGGATCGTCGATCGATCTCTGTAGTATGTGAATCGCATCTATTCTATCTACACCATATACCTACTTATCGTTTATAATAAATAAAATATGCCAGTGATCTGATCTTCTAGGAAGATTCACAGGCGAATTTTATAAATGAGCATTTGCCATTTTTTCTATTTTGGTTTTTTTAGGGAATTTTAGGTCGATTGTACTCTGAATCACGAGTACTTTCAACCTCACTGGGAGACAAAAAGTGTCCCAGAATTTACATACTTTTTTGTTACTTTCCTCTTTTGTTACCCCACACAAAATGTACGGAAAATGGTAACAAAATAAGAAAAAATCGTATGGGACAAATTTAATAACTACTAGGATTGAAAAAGCTAGTGATTCTGAGTAGAAATAGCACATTTTTTTTTCAAAAACATTTCATAAAAGTGGCGAAAAAAATGAAATGCTCAAATGTGATCGCAAAAATAATTCAGTAGGTAGCATGATTTGGTACATGTCCAACGTTCTTGTGCTTGGTTCAGTAATTGTGACGTAAATAGCCTTATCAATAGTTAACTAATCGAATTACTTTACTCCCTGCTTCCCAAATTATAGCTCCACATTTCATTGACGTTTATAAAAATGTTTTACTAAAATTGTGTTTGCAGGAAATTGATTTTTTTTATATTCTCGAGTGATCTCGAGCGGCCATTGTCGTATTTTCCTCAAAACTTGCCAATTCGGAGTAACACTGATGCCAGAACGAGGTCTTACTGTTGTATTGTCCTTGTCTATTACATTAGTGTGAGCAAGACAGAGTCAGGAGGTACATTTAGACGTTACACTTTCGTGAGACATCCATAACCATACTAATACTAATATTATAAATGGGAAAGTGTGTGTGTCTGTTTGTTTGTCCGTCTTTCACGGCAAAACGGAGCGACGAATTGACGTGATTTTTTAAGTGGAGATGGTTAAAGCGATGGAGAGTGACATAGGCCACTTTTGTCTCTTTCTAATGTGAGCGAAGCCGCGGGCAAAAGCTAGTATTTAAATATACGGATGTTCTCAGGATAAATCCACGTAAAAATAACATGAGCCACGACTTCATTGAGTGTTTATTTGAACAACAGGCGACTTATTTTTTGATGTGATAGGAGGCAAACGAGCAAACAGGTCGCCTGATGGTAAGCGATCACTGCCGCCCATGGACACTCGAAACACCAGAGGTGTTGGAGGTGCGTTCCGGCCTTTAAGATTGGTGTACGCTCTTTTCTTGAAGGTTTGAAGGTCGTATCGGTCCGGAAATACCGCTAGTGACAATTCAATCCACAGTTTAAAATATAAATTGAATTTAAAAATAACTACTGTAGACACGTTTTTCTTATATTAATTATTAAGTTTAGTAGGTACTACTATCGTTATGAACTGAATATCGTTTTATAAGTCTCATTTTGGTGTTAGTTCGAATGGCCCGCTGTCGCCGCTCGTTCGGGTGATGGAAGGCGGTAATTTTAACTTGATGGGGATTTTGGCCGTATTTTTTTTGTCTCGTTCCCATCCTGTGAGGACTCGTGCTTAGTACAAGCGGCGTTGCAATTTATGAGGATTATTGAAGAAAAAAACTGGATCTTATCCACATTGTAGTCAAGCAAATAATGATTTCCAAGGATTAAGAAAATCGATCTAATCCTTACCTAATCATTTACTTGTTTTTAGAGGGCGTTTGGTCGAACTTAGGAACTACAAAATATACACAAACATGTCTTTATTAGTTATCGCACCCATCACGTGCTCAGTGCAATGAATGATAACTATTAAACTGCTTGTATATAGTTTGTATTTTTGGTATTACCTCATATTTATTATATATGACATCTCCAAGGATATGACGAAGCTAGGCCTCACGCCAGCAATGACTAAAGATCGCGCAAAATGGCGATCATGTATCAGGAGGGCCGACCCCAAATAGGGAATGTGCTAGGAGAATGATGATAAGATCTACGGAGCATATTTTCGTATGATTTAATTAAAAAATACTACTTTTATTTTTCCATACAAAATAATTCAGCACGCAATGAATGCTATGTTTGTTAGCCGACTTGACGAACGAGCTGTCAATTAATTTCGCGTCTTCGAGATGTCAAAATACTTAGCTAAACGCAATACATTGCTTCTTTTTTTTTATTAATTACGCTCTGGCAGTTAGGACAGAACTTATAATGTATGTAACTTGTTGTATGAGTTCTTAGCACTACGACTAAAACTTGGTCTGGTTAAAGTTTGAGGAAATATCAAAAATACGCCCTGTATATGTATATCCGTACAGTCACCGGCATAGATATGTGATGATTTCTATACCTTTGTCACAATAACGTCTTGTTTGAAATGTCATATGAAATTGTCAAATGATTTAAAGCAACAAGGTACAGAAATCATCACTTATTTATGCCGGTGACTGTACTGCAATACTTATAGTATTCTAACACAGTCATAAATAAGAACGTGGTCGCTTCACTTGACACTGCTCGTAAAATGTATGTATAATCTGTTCTACCCGTAGCCTTGAAAGACATCGATGAAAACTGTTTTTATGACAAACTGTAAATTTATTTTTACTTTCGTTTGTTGTGTAAGCACAACGCTTTAACAAAATAACATGAAACAATTCAAATTATTAAATACATTCAGCTTAAACCTACTAATTTGGGTAAATCAATGGCTGATCAAATAAAGGATTCCCTTGATCATTAAACTAGCAAAAATGTGCGGCATTTTAAACCAAAGGGTTATTAGCTAACAATAAGCCTTTTCAAATAAAGTTACGCATAATTACAAATTAACCTTATCAGTTACAATGTGACCCATTACCTGAAAATGACACATGGAAAACCAATATTGGGATATAGAATACACAGTGTGCACTAAAAACTTACAAATATTCTGACGTGATATAAAAATAAATGCAGTAATGTTTGATGATTTTTTTCGTATGTTTAATTTCGTGTTATTAATTAGGTGAGGTATATACATATATAGGTACTGAACCAAACATCAAAATGAAATACGGTTTGTTTAAAGTAAAAGTGGCCTTATAGGTATCCATTTCATGATTCCCAAAACATATCCCTGCCCTAATTACAACTTGAAAGTACTCGTAGAAATCATTTGCTATTGTTGGCATTGGCTCTTTATTTACAAAACATTATTTTATCCAGCGAATCCTATTTGTTTACCCAGGCCCAAAGTAAATAACAATGTATAATAAAAGGGGAAATAATAAATTACCCGACACAAAGCGATCTCGATAACGCAAAATAACGATATTAGGTAGATATCGAAATTAAACATATGCGACATACAGTCCTTAGATATATCGAAGCTCCCATAGCTCTCAAAAATATCGGAACAAGCACTCTGACGTCTTGACAATAGAGGCGTGCATCGAGAGCTTCGCCAGCTTCGATATATTCGATGGCGACCGTACGAGGCCCCTGTGTGCGTAGTCGAATGTACAAATGATAATATATCTTTTGTAGGTATCTATCTCTATCGCTCTGGCGTATTGGCGCGACAGAGCCAGACATCGTTTCTGAGGCGTTTGGCGTCGCAGAAATGCCATTTGGTTACGGGCCCTGGATTTGTTCAATTAGGTGGAAAGGGGGACAATAGAAGGGGTTTGTGCCGGCTCCATACATTTTACAGGCTTTTGCGTTACATCAAATTTGGCAAGTCAATCGAATTTATTAAGGTAAAAAAAAATTCTACTGCGATGTTTATCATAATGAAAATATATTTGATGTTTCAACGCTAGCGTCATTACGCTTGAGATTGAGGTACACAACATATTGGTCAAGAGTTTCTATTCGACCTCATTTCACATATTAACATATTGGTCACATATAACATTTAACATATTGGTCAAGAGTTTCTATTCGATCTTGGATCATTGAATATGTTCACATTGGTCATGGTCATGCTAGTTCAGTGTGACCCGTCATTGCATCTCGAACGCAAGGAGCTGCATCCGAATTACGTCATTCAGTACACAAGCGTACCAAACAGTTTAAAAATGGCATTTAATACGATATCTCGTATAAGAGACAATTCCTTATTAGTTTTGTAACTTTTTTTTGTTGAAAATGTTCACGTTTAATATGATATCCTACTGACTGCGACATATAAGGATCGATTAAAACAATGTTTCTTAATGACAGCGGAAAGATATCGTCATATCAAGTGTCTAAACTAACATTTTTACAACTATAAATGACCCTATTGATACACACATATCGTTTTGACATGTTCTAAATGAGCTAAAAGTTATAATTATGCTTGCGAATGGAAGAATATAATAGTATTCGTTTTTTAACTGTATATGTCGGCATATAGGAAGATTACATTAATAACATCACGATTTTACTTGTAATAAACTATTTCCTAATATGCTCATAATACGTTTTGTTCAAAATATGTACTCTATCCTACTGACTGCGCCATATACCATTTAAATATATTCTATCCTAGTTGTCAGAGCGGACCCCATGAGCCGTGGCAAAATCCCGGGGTAACGCAAGGAGGATGAGTATCCTGCCGACTGCCCCCTAGAGTTACGATTCAAATCAAACAATACTTCTAAGACGTCATCTATCTGTCATATCGATCTGTCCGTCATAAGTGACATTTACTCGATTACGTATGCCACTTTTGACACAAAAACAAATAGTATCGCTCTGACATATCATAAAGGTTCTACTAACTATTCTTGCGAATGGAAAAATTGAATAGTGTTGGTACTTTAAACTGTATTTTATGTTTACTATTGATTGCTATGAACAGTCGCATCGTCGCAACCAAATGGAAAACGTGACCGCCATCATTCCATCTCGGGCGCAAGGATTCGAGCTGCATCCGAATAACGTCCCCAGGGAAGTTTACCGAATACATTAATAAGATCACGTTTCATACGTTTTCTTTTGGAACTCCCCGTTTTCTGGTCCCTACTTGTTTTAGTACATATTTTAACGGTTAGAATGCTTTACCGTTTCCTGCTACATAAGGTATGTTTACTCTACCGATTGCGCCATATATCTAACTAATATATGACGTTTAAAAAACTACATTTAAGTTATCGTGACATACTTATTGAAAAACGACCGCAAAAATACTCTGCTGGTGTTTGGTACAGTCACATCCATTAATTTGATACTTTTTTGAAACCTAACATATTTGACAACCTCTTTGAGCCCTAAAATCATATTACACGACACGAGCAATATTTTCAGAATTAACAGTAGCTAGTTTCACTGCAGAACGAAAGGTCCGGCTTTGAGAAAACCGGAAAAATGGGAGAATATAACCCTATCGCTATCAGCTCATCTTACCACAAATCTTTTCCCTCTAACCGTCATAACGCTTATCACAAATCACCAAGGACCCAAAAGGGCAGCACCACACTCGCACCACTGATATCGAATCACGTGTACAACCAACCTTGGGAACAATGCGGGCGCGCTCGGAGGCGTCCCGCTGAACACTGGTACTCGCAGGCTCCCGGGCACCCCTCCCCCTCTCTTTCCGCCTTCCACCCCCCGCCCAAACTCTCAATTATTTTATTGGGAAAGCTAATGAGACGAAAGCCATGCGAATCGTTCTATAGCCATGGTTACAAATGATTACTGGTTTACATGAACGCCGATCGTGTGTGTTTGAGATTGGATCAATCGCGGCGTTCCGGGACGTTCGCCAACATGACTGTACAAGATCGACACTTGAATATTGATGTATGTGTGTTGCTAGCGTGTGAGCAACTTACTTTAGCCTTACTAAGAGTTCGACAAAGATATATTAGATAGTATGTGAGCAACTAACTTTTATATGAATTTCGTACTTTTGGCATTATGGTGAGTTGAATAGGAAGTAATTTACACTAACAGAGACTTGTGGCAAGGCTACAACACAAATGAAGTTCCAAGTACATTTTTGACTAATATAACGGAGCATAAATTTGTTTTTTTTTTTTTATCATGCAGAAACGTCTGCGAGTATATTGCATATTTTTAAATTAAAGGAAAAATGGAAAAATTCATACCTCCGGCAGGACTCGAACCTGCGACTTATGGCCTTGTCCAAGCCCCGCGGGTGTGAATTTTTCCATTTTTCCGTCAAATTAAAAATATGTAATAACGGAGCATACCTATACTCGTATCTCTTTTCAATAAATAAACCCAGTCTATACGTTTGAATATGCTTATCCATTTTTGATATATTCAAAGCTGTGTTAAACGTTTTAACAATTTTCTAGTCAATAAATATTTGGTTACTAAAACAAATGTCCAGTTTTGATTAATTTTCTTGGAATTCGGGCATCGACTTTTTCCAATAGAATACCAGGAATTTTATACAACATTCTAGACTTGTTTTTGAAATTTTGATTATATTTTACATCGGGTTACAGTTGTTATTGTGGGCCAGTTACACAGTCATGTTATTAGAAAATATAAATAAATAAAAATTATAAATAAATGGTTTTTCAAAAGAGAAAATACACTATATTAAGTAAATAAATACCTAATGATTAAGATTGCAAGTTAAACCTTACTTTAATATAAACTTTTCCATTTCTCAGGACCATAGGGTCCCGAACTTTTGGGAGGCGTGCGTGGGGCCGAAGCCAACAGCGCAGAGGCCCTTTAAGACAGTTTAATCTAAAAAGGAATGTGACACCAACCGGCGATTATCCCTGTCCGCACTATGATAGTGCACCCAACGACAAGCCCCGGTTAATGTAAAGCTATTGTAGGAGAAAGTACAAAAAAAACCGGGCTATTGGGTTGAGTTGCTGGTGGATTGGTAACCGGTACTATGGAAAAAACTATGGCACCTGCCTTGCTCATATGTTAAAAACATGAAAATTTAAACGTATTATTTAAATTAGGTACCATTTTCTAAGTAGATAGGCGTTCAGATTTTCATCCCATAACCCAGTATTCAGGATATCGCTTTCACCCCACTTACGTTACAGCACAGTATAATAAAGAGTACTCTCGTACAGAATGGCCACTTCCGCTCCACTGAAAGTGCCACCCACCCGCTCTCGGTACCTCGCAGTTACCCCCTGTCAAAAACGCGAACAGTTGACCTGTCATATCTCACTCATACAAGCATGGTACGCGTTCACCTACACGAGCTTAGCCTGTGTGCTGGAACGCGCCTCTTTCATATATTTGATCGCCAGTGTCCGAGGTGTGGTTACAGTGTTTACCTTGGCGGGTGCTGCGTCAGCGCGCGTTCCATGTCACGTGCGTATCGTCAAAGTGTCAAAAGGGACGTATTGACTTCGGCTCCGCGCACGTCTTAAAAATGTCGGGAATACTATTATTCCGTAATGGGAAAGGCAAACTAAAAGTATGCTTCCTTCTTGATTGGTTGTTGAGGCGAGCGTTACCGTAGTCTACAATTCGTAGCTCTACGCCACCGTTACGGCGTAGCACTTCGTAGTACAGTCACGGCACAGAAGTCACGGACTTTAATTGTTGATCCACTTGTAGCTCATTTCATACTGGAATTTCATAGCTTAACTATGAGATGTCCAGTATAACATGAGCTACAAGTAGATCAACAATTGAAAGTCCGTGACCGTACGAATGGGACATATTATTAGGTTTGTGTTTAGGTATGTCAAGTCAGACGCGTGCCTTGATTCGTGTTGTCATGACACTAAAGGTTAGATTTGTCAAAGGACACGGTCTAGACTATGTATAATTGTATATGATAAATTGATAGTTAAAGTATACTCGTATCGCTCGCAACAGGCAAGTTCATAAAAGCCTTGCAACGCACAAAATTCCACTTTTCAAACAAATCGCTACGCTCGTGGTTCAATATTGGAATCTTTCAAACCGGGAATCAAACCCGCTACACGAGAAAAAAAAATCCTGTAATTTTGTCATACCGATCGATAGGCTTCATCATAAAGATTATCTTTCTCTAAATAACATAGTGTCGGAGATAAAAGGAAGACCATGAATTTTAACATTTTACATGGCAGACTCCTTAGCCTTAAAATTTGTCCATACGTTAAAAAAAAAAAAAATTTTTTTTTGAATGCAGTTTTACCAAGTTTTAAAAATAAAATAAAGTCTTCTTTCAGCAACATATCCTATCTGTGATATTTTAGGTACTTTCCCTTCATGTCCCATGGTCTTGGGACACCCTGTATATCTTTTCTCTTAGGCCACACCTCGGACACTGGCGATTAAATATATGAAAGAGGCGCATTCCTAGCACACAGTCTAAGCTCGTGTAGGTGAACGCGTACTATGCTTGTGTGAGTGACATATGACAGGTCGACTGTTCACGTTTTTGACAGACGGTAACTGTGAGGTAACCGAGAGGGGGTGGGTGGCACTTTCAGCGGGGAGCGGGAGTGGCCATACTGTATGATAATATTCATATTCATATTCATATTCATATTATTTATTCACAATATTTGCAATATTACATGTCATTTTTACATTCAGTAGTAGAGTTAGATTCAGTAATCATATAATTATACATTCGTACAGGGAATTACAATAAAGTAAGATAAAAATAATTGTTGTCACTTAACTATAGCTTAACACTGAGAAATTCATCATAGCTGTAGAATGTGTGCTCGAGGAGCCAAGACTTCAGCCTAGTCTTGAAAGATTGGAGTGACTGTGCCGAGGTCACTGTCTCCGGCAATCTATTGTAGACAGTTGGACCCATTATGTGGGTTACCTTATTGGATCTCGCTAGTCTACGTTTTACAGGGAGGAGTTGATTAGGGTGCCGTAGCGTGGGGGCTAGGTCAGCGCGTTTCTTATATTGCGTTAGGTTGGTATACACGTAAATAGCGACCTGCTGGATTACTATTGACGGCAGGGTGAGTATACCCAGTTCTTTAAAATAAGCCTTCGCTGAGGTATCCTGGCTTACCTGCGCTACACACCTCACGGCTCTTTTTTGTAGACGGAAAACGCGCTGCCAGTCGGCGGCACGCCCCCATATCTCTGCACCATACTGTAGAACGGAATGTATTGTCGCAAAATAACAATTTCGTACGACATGCCGTGGTACAACCCATGCCAGACGGCGAAGGGCAAAACATGCACCGCCCAGTTTCCCACACACCTGGTCGATATGGGACAACCAAGTCAACTTCTGATCTATTCGAAGCCCCAAAAAGGTTGTGAACTCAACCTGCTCCACTTTGATGCCGTCAGCCTGGATCCGAAGTGGCCTTGGTGTCCGACCTCCGACATGAAACTGCAAAAAGTGTGTTTTGGACAGGTTAAGCGCCAAACCATTCGCGGCAAACCACTTAGATAGCTGGTCTGCAACGTGGTTAAGGCGTGTCTCCAAGCCATCTGTTTTATTATACTGTGCTTAGGCTAAGTTTTTTACAATATGAGTAAAATATATTCTATCTATTTATTATTGTTACAATAATATCGAATTATCAACTGCAGAACTCTCTACTCAAGGTAGATTAAAGTTATTCTAGATTTCTAGAACTAGTAATTAGGCATTCAGCTTTGGTAACTGAAAATCCCCGTGGGCCACAAGTCCCAGCTTTCTAATCTCCTTAGAAATCTATCTATAGCTTATTTGTTAGTACAATTTTAGTCTAATTTGTTTTCTAGCTAACTTATGCCATTTTGCCTTTTTAACCCATGACGCAAAAAGATATAGATATCTGTCTATCTGCCTGTTTGTCTGTCAGTTAGTTTATTTTGTTTGAAAGCTGAATTAGTCGGAAGTGTTTTTAGCCATGTTTCAAGAAAAACGGTCCCCTATGTCGCGGTCGGGGGTTTTTTCAAAATTTTAATTTTGTGGTTAATATATAGTGTTATGTGAAATGTGTATAAATGTTAATAAAGGACCCCCTCCCTTTTTCAAATAATGTGGAAATAGTATTTTATGCAACTGGTGGTTAAAAGAGGTCAAAAAAGGTGAGTGGCGTGGGTAACAATTTGAGGCGAAGCCGAAAATTGTTAATAAAGACGCCACGAGCATTTTTTGACTCAGTTAAACACCGTTGCATACAATACTTTTTCTACGACCAAGCACTTATTTTGAAAGAAAATTATAAATTCAACAAATACCTACTTTCAGTCATCTTAGTTATCTAGGTGGACCGTCTACCATTTTGAATATGCAGTTTGAGTGCAAACATGAAAATAAAACTGTCTATGGTATGGTTCTTTGAAGCCTGGCCACTAAGACGAATCGAGCCGAGTTGAATCGAGTTCTATACATTTGAATGCGATTCGACGCGTCGCCAATGAACGCAGCAGAAACGAAGGAGTCTCGACTCTGCGAATTGGTTTGTTAAGTTGGTAGCAATGTATTTACTAAACTGTAAAACAGCTATATCGTGCGACTGCTACTAAATGTTTTCAGGGTATAGACTAGATAGACTTGTCCTGACATCTTTTATGTAGGGTTTTAAAGTTCTATGCACGACCTTGTAACTCACGAATAACAGTACGGGAGTAGAAAAAGTAATTAATAATAATATTGTTATAAAAATGATTCTTCCACGTAAAAGTTCAGTTGCACGAAAGCGTAGCGTAATAACATAGAACAATCGTAATATTACTCACTTGAAATCATGTTTTACAAAATATTGAACAACTGGTAATGACGTGTTATAGACCAGGAAAAATAGCTTGACCTGGACATAATTCGATAACCGTAATTTTCTTTTTCTGTCGTATAAAGTATCATTAGTGATAGTTAAAATACAAATTATTAATCAAATTAGGGTTCTGATTCAATTTAAAAAAAAATAAAAACGAACTTTGAATATTTTTTGATTTTATAACTAAAGTATTAAATGTAATCCGGAAAAAGTGCTTGTATTATGTTGTGACACCTGCATTTCATATAAAAACATCTAATTTTTATAAATAATTCATACAGAACTATCATTTATAAAGAAGGTTTAGTAAGTTACACATTTTCAGGCGTATTTCACTAGAAAATATTGTTAACCGTAATCCTGCAATTTATTATGAATATAATATTACGTGTGTTGATAAATTATTAAAACTTATACCAATACTTTTGGCGCTTGTTCAAAATCTTAAATATTGATAATTTTAGGAAAGGAAAAATACCTAACTAAATTGAAAGATGGTAAATTTTGCCGTTAATATATTCTTAGTACTATACGAAATCAATTAAACAACAAATATGTAAGATTCATTACTTAATTGATATTTTTCTTACTTGCGCTTTAATATGAACGTTATTACCTGCAGAATAAGGTCGTGCACAGAGTAGGTATAGCTAGTATAGTAGTAGCGGGAACGGGCGGCGAGTCGTCAACACGTGTTTCGCTCGGCGATATCAAGGGCGCCGCGTTTTCAAAACGCTTCGATAACAAATATTTCACCGTCCAGTATAAGAGAGCTCCCTTATTACAAGTGACAAAAGTCATACAAATCAATTAGTCCGATAGGTCACGTTAAACTGGTCAAGTCGTTAGCTCAATAATAGTACCTATCGAGCTTGACGAGATGCTTGGATCACAACAACGTAATATGTATGAAAGCTTGCGGCGCTTAAGACTGTATTCTTTCGAGTCGTGTGTAACGTATTTTGGCGAGGCAAATTTGAAGCACAGTGCGTGTCTGTCTCACTCACTCTTACGGTAAACCTAATGAACTGTTTCACTTTCAGAGGATTTTTGAAGTAATTTGGGTAATGTGACATTGTCGCGGTGAGGTCTTTCCGGTACAAATTTATCGGTGGATCTTTTCGGATTTGTGGACGATGAGCCGATGCGATGTCGCTTCATTTTGAAGTGTCGACTCTCGCGAGGGAGTTCTTAGAGGACCGCGAGGAGCGCGTGTGACTGTTGAGTTTTTGAATGATTTGAAGTTTGTGAATGATTTTATTTTGTGTGTATTTGTGTGGGCATGAGGTGTTTGTGTTGCGAGAGTCAAATCAATAATATGAGTGGTACAAATTTTATTAGGGGGCCTCATGTGTGAGAAACTCAACACTCGAATGCTGCGTAACAATGCGAGCCGAAATCGCCTAATCGGAAGTGTCCGACTTGGTATCGACTAATCTATACACGTTGTAACATGAGAAACCAGAAATCAAAACCTGGTTTCTGGTATCTGGTACCCGGTAACCGGTAACCGGTAACCGGTATCCGGTATCCTGTATCCTGTATCCGGTATCCGGTATCCGGTATCCGGTATCCGGTATCCGGTATCCGGTATCCGGTATCCGGTATCCGGTATCCGGTAACCGGTAACCGGTAACCGGTAACCGGTAACCGGTATCCGGTAACCGTAACCGGTAACCGTAACCGGTAACCGGTGACAGGTCTCCGGTATTCGGTGACCGGTAACCGGTAACCAGTAACCAATGACCGTTAACCGGTATCCGGTAAACGGTGACCGGTAACCGGTAGACGGTAACCGGTATCCGGTAAACGGTAGACAGTAACCGGTAACCAGTATCCGATATACGGTATCCGATATCCGGTTTCCCGTGTTCGGTTTCCCGTTTCTGGTTTGGTTTTGGTTTTGGTTTTAGTTTTAGTTCTGTTAGTTTAAACAAAAACAAAACTGAAAACGAAAACGGAAACCGAAACGGGAATGGAAACGAAAACCGAAATCGAAACCGAAACCGACACCGAAACCTACACCAAAACCGACACCGAAACCAAGACCAAAACCGAAACCGAAAAAAATATTTAAGTTCCTAGAAGTAAAGAGTGACAGAGATAGCACTATAATCATTTAAGTTCCTGGTAGTAAAGAGTGACAGAGATAGCACTCATGTTAGTCAAACTCGTGGTATGTGCACTTCCCGCACACAGTAAAGAGTGACAGAGATAGCACTATAATCATTTAAGTTCCTGGTAGTAAAGAGTGACAGAGATAGCACTGTAATAATAAAATTTATGTTCCTGGTAGTAAAGAGTGACAGAGATAGCACTATCATAATTAAAGTTCCTGGTAGTAAAGAGTGATAGAGATAGCACTCATGTTAGTCAAACTCGTGGTATGTGCACTTCCCGCACACAGTAAAGAGTGACAGAGATAGCACTATAATAATTTAAGGTCCTGGTAGTAAAGAGTGACAGAGATAGCACTATAACAATTTAAGTTCCTGATAGTAAAGAGTGACAGAGAATAGAGATAGCACTATAATAATTTAAGTTCCTGGTAGTAAAGAGTGACAGAGATAGCATTTTTGTTATTTAAATTTCTGTTAGTAAAGAGTGACAGAGATAGCACTATTGTTATTTAAATTTCTGTTAGTAAAGACGTAAAGAGTGACAGAGATATCACTCACGTTGGTCAAAGACGTGGTTTATGGACTACTATTTGGACCCCCCAATGTCACGCTTTTTTAATCCTTTAACATGGATTGTCACATTTAGTATGACGTAATATATGAATGACGCCTAAAGATTGAGAGAGACAGCAATATTGTTCTTCAAATTCGTGGTAGTGAGAACAGGGTGCGTAGCCGAATGGCACAAACGCTCACGAAACGAAACGCTATAGTAGATATCTATCTCTATCGCTCTTGCGTATTGGCGCAACAGAGCCAGACTGCGTTTCGTTTTCGTTTCGCGTCGGAGAAATGGCATTCGGCTACGGGGCCTGAACAGAGACAGCACTATGTATCGCGCGGCCGCCGACTACGCAAGTCACCGCGTAATTATAATAACCGTTCGGCTCCTTTTTAGATCGTGTACAGTCAACAACACAGCTGGCAAGACAAAGTGCCAAAAATATGTATAGAGTATTTTATTTCCTGTACAAGTGTTGGTACTTGGTACATTAAGGTGTGTGTATACATATATTTGGCACTTTATCTGTATTCACAGCTGAGTTGCTGACTGTACCAATAACGATCAACTATGAACTTTTGTGGTTTGTTTTAAATAGTTCTATGCAGATATAGATTAGAATACCTATTCTATCGGTACTTTTTGTATAGGTTATTATAATAACTGGACAAAATAATTATAATCAGTGCCGGCGCACTCCGCGATCACGATTCTTTCGCCGAGCTACAGGCCTTGATATATAGGATGTATTATTTTATCAGCAACAAAAATATGTGATGATATTGAATTAAGGCAAAACAAGACATATAAACGCTCTCCATTATTTCCTCCCTGGTTTATGAAGCTAGAACAATGATTTTTAACACATACGAAATTCGTACACTGAAATAAAGTGATGATACTATAAATATACTCGACATTCAAAGTCGATAATCTAGTGACGTGAGAAGTTATTGATATAACAGAATTTTGCACAAAATAGGCTCACCCTTTGATGTTGAAAATGCCGCCACTCTATAAAACAAACAGACCGCACACGAGCAGCCGACATTAAATTCTATTGCACGGCGCGAAGGTCGAAAGCCGCGCCCGCACCTGGGCGTAGGTAGCGAGATCGGGTGCACGTGCGCTTACCTTTGAAATCGCCGACACGCAGGTGTCGCCGTTCGCCCTCTCTTTTCATTTATGTTTCTGTTTCAATCGGTTAGCCGTTTGCCGGCCGGCAATAAAGGTTGTTTTTTAACCGACTTCAAAAAAAGTAGGAGGTTCTCAATTCGACTGAATGTTTTTTAGGGTTCCGTAGTCAACTAGGAATCCTTATAGTTTCCCCCTGTCTGTCTGTCTGTCCGTCCGTCCGCGGATAATCTCAGTAACCGTAAGCACTAGAAAGCTGAAATTTGGTACCAATGTATCAATCACGCCAACAAAGTGCAATAATAAAAAATGGAAAAAAATGTTTTATTAGGGTACCCCCCCTACATGTAAAGTGGGGGCTGATTTTTTTTTCATTCCAACCCCAACGTATGATATATTGTTGGATAGGTATTTAAAAATGAATAAGGGTTTACTTTTACTAAGATCGTTTTTAGGGTTCCGTAGTCAACTAGGAACCCTTATAGTTTCGCCATGTCTGTCTGTCCGTCCGTCCGTCCGTCCGTCCGTCCGTCCGTCCGTCCGCGGATAATCTCAGTAACCGTTAGCACTAGAAAGCTGAAATTTGGTACCAATATGTATATCAATCACGCCAACAAAGTGCAAAAATAAAAAATGGAAAAAAATGTTTTATTAGGGTACCCCCTACATGTAAAGTGGGGGCTGATATTTTTTTTCATTCTAACCCCAACATGTGATATATTGTTGGATAGGTATTTAAAAATGAATAAGGGTTTACTAAGATCGTTTTTTGATAATATTAATATTTTCGGAAATAATCGCTCCTAAAGAAAAAAAAAAGTCCCCCCCCTCTAACTTTTGAACCATATGTTTAAAAAATATGAAAAAAATCACAAAAGTAGAACTTTATAAAGACTTTCTAGGAAAATTGTTTTGAACTTGATAGGTTCAGTAGTTTTTGAGAAAAATACTGAAAACTACGGAACCCTACACTGAGCGTGGCCCGACACGCTCTTGGCCGGTTTTTGATCATATTAATATTTTCGGAAATAATCGCTCCTAAAGGAAAAAAAAGTGCGTCCCCCCCCCCCCCTCTATATTTTGAACCTTATGTTTAAAAAAATATGAAAAAAGATCAAAAAAGTAGAACTTTATAAAGACTTTCTAGGAAAATTGTTTTGAGAAAAATACGGAAAACTACGGAACCCTACACTGAGCGTGGACCGACACGCTCTTGGCCGGTTTTTTTGTATGTATGTTACTCGATATCTCCGAGAATCGTGGACCGATTTTCAAATTATTTTTTTTAATCGAACGGGTATAACCCCGAGATGGTCCTATTGGCACCAAGTCGGGGTCTGATGATGGGATCTTGGAGAAATCGAGGGAACTCTTCAAATGTTATAGGCACATGTAATGTTTTTAGTGTATTTTTAATAGGTACACCAATATTTACGATTGATGGTAAAAATTTTAATGTCGCTGAGCTGATGATGGAAGGTCAACTCCTCAATGGTTAGGAGTTAAAGGATAATTCTTTCACTACTGTACGTATATAATATCAATAGGAACCACTAAAATCAATAAATAAATAAATTTTTCTTTAATATAAAACCGCCTTCAAAAATAAGCGCGTTACAAAACACGGAGAAACTAAAACGCAAAAAATAATAAACCTTTGAATTCAGATTTCTTATCGTATTGCAATAATCTAAACATCCAAATTATAAACAAATCAATTATTTTTGGAGTCGGGGCCAGCCTGGGTATGGTTGGGTGGGGCAAACAGGCATGAGGGATAAGAAATCTGAATTCAAAGGTTTATTATTTGCATTTTTATTTGACATTTTATAAACTGTACGAAAAAGATCCGGATATTCATGCAACTTTTCCATGGTTTCGAAATATCTGTAATGTTCGGATAATTTTCGCATAGGGTGAACCCAATATCTCCTGTGCCTCTGCATATTGAGAATTTGCAGCAAGGCAAACGCATCTTCATCATCGGACGAGGAAGACGTTTCCGCAACGAAATCAGCCTGTATAATGACGCATCGAGCCGTGTTTTCACCTCTTGTGTGTAATTTAGATTGCGTCCGCGCCCCGTCCGCGCCTCGTCCTCGCCACGCCCGCGCCACGCCACGTCCGTTGTGTTTATTTTAGACGTAAGACGCGCCCCCAGGCGGCGCGGCGCGCGCCACGCCGCCGCCACGCCGCCTGGGGCGCGTCTTACGTCCTTCCTATACAAAATGTACTGAGGAGACGATTTTTGAATTACACTCAGGTGGCGTGGCGCGGACGTCCGTTGCGCGCCCCGAGACACGCGACGCTCTGGTGTGGCCGGTACCTTACGTCCCTAACCTATTAACCGATCCGCCGCGGTGACGCGGCCGGTGCGCGGCGCGCTCTCCCAGGCCCGCGCCCCGCGCGCTCCCCCCGCCCCGCGACAGCCGCTCTACGACAACTTTGCACCCTTTTAAATTACTGACATTTACAGTTTCTTAAGCGCGACCTTCACAGTATTAATTTTGATAAAATCATGATTATAGTACACAAAAACCTGGTCTTAAGCAAAAAAATCTCAGTTACAATTTATACCTACTGAGAAATTCATGTTTATTTAAGCGTTAAAAATATATGTTTAAGATCGGTGTTAAATGTCTATATATACTTAATACAATGCAAATTGATATATATATCATGGTCACCATTTTTACCTACCTAGATATTCACATTAAATGAAAACGGTAAAAAAAAGTACACAATCAGATTTATTTTCTGTGTAATATCGCTAATAACTGATCGCATCTGAGTGCACCACAAAGTTAATCTAACAAAGTTTTCGGTTAACTATTTTGCTGTTAGCGAAAAGTGGGATAATGTACTTTATCTCATGATTTTTATAAGATATGAATACGATCGTATTTTTTTTTATCTATGTACATAATTACTATTTGATGCTTAATAATAATACCCAATAAAATATCAAAAAGGACGAGTTATTGAATTATGTCCAGGGTACCTTACTTTTACTCCACTATGAAATTCAAATGATAATCACCCCCCGTGATTTCATAGTAATAAGGGTCCCTTTTCGGAATTTACCGACGGTTTTTGACGTTCGGAATTACCCGAGTACACCTTAAGCATAATTATAGCATAAACTATGGTAGAAAGGTAGAACAGGCACACAATGTTTTTACCTACATATACATACATAAGGTTTTTAATTTGAATTTTAGCGTAGTCAAAAATTAAGTAGGTAAATCATGTATTTTTAAGGCAAAGTACTCATAAAGTAGCCAATTTCTAGTCTGAGAATATAAACAAACCTAAGAAAATATCAATAAAACATTGGTCAAATTATGAAAAGAATTTTCAAGAGGTCTTCTTGTATCATAGTTTAGAAAGGTCGACTAGAACAACGTTTCTTCAAACAATACTATCAATTATCTGTCGGGTTAAACAAGTTATCACAAACCATCACAAGAATCATTAACAAAATATCATTGTTACCTTGCGCTGTATACTGTAGATTTAAGTTAAATCTAGTAATCGCTGGACAATGTTGTTGGTCTCACACCTTACTATTGTTAACACTGTAATTCTCTATTATAACCTTGTGTGTTACTGTTTGTTGTCCCAAATAAATTGAAAAAAAAATGCCCCTTACGCTGACATCATGCCTCCATTCAATTCAATTCAATTTAATTATTTATTGATAAATAAAATATAATTCAAAAGATAAATAAAATAAAACCATAATTTTACACGTAATAATAAAAACAATACGATACAATAATTATTGGTACATGCGTTACAGTTATTAATTATTAAACATTCAAATTGCAGTCCGTTTATCGATATCGTCTTTCATTTATTTGACAATGACCAAGCTTCCTACAAATTCTCAAACGTGCTAACAACAATGTCTCCTGTATCTGTACTGTACTCACCATTGACTGAGCCTTGATACCTCGTCAACAAAGTTTATCCTAGTTTGCCAATACCTCCAAGATACACGACTCGTAATACCCTTCCCAATGATCGAGAGCAACAGTGTAACGATACCGTCTATGGCTCGGATCTTATTTGTGAGCAAATTCACAAATAGAGATTGGAACAGATAGTGCACGTGCAACCCGGTTACGGATTTAGCCAAGATCGAGGCTTAACAACTTACTACAGACTACAGAGGGTTAGATAACTATACTTCGTTATCGCGGGTACAAAAAACGATTTGACAGTACATAAAGTTTATGAAAAACAAGCAAACTTTTTATCAACATTAGTTATTATCTAATTTCCAATACCCAACCTATTAGTATTAAATCATATTAACTATGCAGTCGCAATGCAAACTGCTTTAGTCACTTTTTCTATTTGACATTGTTCGATCAATTTATAAATAAATAAAGTAGATATGTTGTTTTTGTACGTAATGCCAATATTTATGGACTACTTGTAGCTCCTTCTTAGCCAGCGTTCCCACTTAAGCGTCGCGTGTCTCGGGCACGCAACGGACGTCCGCGCCACGCCACCTGAGTGTAATTAAAAAAACGTCTCTCCAGGTGGCGTAAGGCGGGTGGCGTGGTCTCCTCAGTACAAAAAATGTACTGAGGAGACGTTTTTTGAATTACACTCAGGTGGCGTGGCGCGGACGTCCGTTGCGCGCCCCGAGACACGCGACGCTCTGATGTGGCCGGTCCCTTAGACGACCACTATGTTACCAATAACTCAAATCCGTCAAAAATGTTAGTAATGTTGTTTTGAAAACATGCTTTCAATTTTTATAGACCATTTCTAGCGAAAGCTTTCCATATGTACAGAGCTTCTGAGATGCTTAGTAGCTGTAGGCATAATATGTCCGTTTCTACCAAATAGACATTCTGTTTTATGTGCTCTTTATCTGATTTGTTATTGCACCCGCGATAACGACGTACGAGTATGGTTATAACGCACTGCATTGGATTTGTTGTCTACGCATTTGTGAATTCGTATAAAAGCATCGGACGTCGGTGGAGTAGATCTTTAGTTTTGATTTTGCTTTGGTGCCTAACGATCGTCAATATCGCTAGTTAGTATTTAAAAGAAAATGAAAGTCACGTGTAAGATATAGTGCATTGTGCACAGTCATGCAGACCATCAGACGGGACGTATGCTTGTTTCCAACGTGCGTTATAAAAAAAAATACGCGGTAAACAAGGCGCAAGTTTTTAACGTGATCAAGGTGAGCTGACTCGTCTCTATGACGTAATATTTAAATGAATGACGTCACAGACGCTAGTGTGAGATGGGATGAACAATTGCAATGGCGGCCTGTCGATACACGTTTCTCAAGGGATGAATATCTCTCGATATTCATTGGGCTGCGACTTCAAAGAATGAGCATTTGATACGTTTGAGCGCAGGAATATTGGCAAATATAATAATAGAAACGTAGTAGAAACACACTAATGAACAATTGCAACCAGTCTCGATACACAATATTGAAGGAATGAATATTGTTCGATATTCATTAGGCTGCTTCTTCAAAGAAAGAGCATTTGATACGTTTCAACGCAGGAATATTGGCAAATATAATCTCAGAAACGTACTGTATCGTAAAATCAGACTAATGAACAATCGCAACCAGTCGATACATAATACTCAGGAGACGAATAGTGCTCGATATTCATTGAGCTGTATCTTGAAGCGAACAGCTCCGATATATTTGTGCAAAAAGTGAAAACTGTCGCCTTGATAAAGTGTAATGGCAAACACAAGTTGATCATTTATTTTGCTTACATCAATTATCAGGCGTTATAAAACATGTTATAAAAGAGTGTTAAATATGAAGCTGGATGGATACAATGGCAGTGGAAGGCCGAAGAAAAGATTGATGGGATATGTGAACAATGACATGAGAGTGAAAGGTATTAGTATGGAAATGACGGCTGATAGAGAGGAATGGAGGTAGATGATCTGCTGCGCCGACTCCAAATAATAGGAAAAGGGCAAGGGAATTATGATGATCGATTATCAGGCGTTGCATCAAATACCTCACATCCTTTCTGCTATGTTTAATTAAACATACCTAAATTTACTATCTGCATTATTTCAGCGGTTTAAGCATGAAGAGCTGGGAGTAGGTACGAGATATCAAGAGAACAGTTACCATCGCATGTAACATTAAGTAGTAAGGATATTTATTGACCAATAGAATCTCGTTTTATTTATCCTTAATTGCCATTAGTGGCACTAAAGCTTGAGTGGTTTCATGTGCTCTGGTTGCCCCTTTATGGGCACATGCGTTATTGTATGTATGTAATCTTAGAAATAGAACCGTAGGTATTAGAATCAGACTAATGAACAATTGCAATACGAAGAGAGGTCAGTCGATACACAATACTCTCGGGATGAATAGTGCTCGATATTCATTGGGCTGTGTCTTCAAAGGAACAACCGATACATCTGAGCCCACACGAATATGACGTTCTCAATGAAATGGTGCCACAGCCGGCGTATCATGCTGCCAATTTTATCACTTATCCACGTGGATAAAGCATCCGTCACGCTTTAGCAAGTATGTCAGTGTGAGAGTGACAGGTGTCTTATCCACGTGGATAAGTGATAAAATTGGCAGCATGATACGCCGGCAGGGCGCGGTTTATGCTAAGCAAGGCTTTGGCCTTTCGGTTGAGGATGTAGCAAATATTTAATTAGAATAATAGAACTATTTCAGTCACTGCGTGTTTTACTGTTTTAAATTGCTTAATATTTTGCCAATTGCTGATTACAACATTAAAAAAAAAACAGTTTAGGTACCTTAAAATTGTACATGTTAGGAACCATTGAGAATGCGACTCGATCTTAAATTGTCGGCTGAGTTTTTGTTTTACTTATCACTTTTAATTAGAAGTCCATTTATAAGACATGCTTTAATTCTTCAGTAACCGAAACCCAGACAGTAACATTTTAATGCAGCCCTCCTTAAAATGGTGTAGGTAATTGTCCTTCTTCGCAATAGTTATGACGTTAAATTACAAATTTAGTTTCTCCGCTGGTCCGTCAGACCGTCTCCCGGGTCTAAGCCAGTGCGGCTAAGAGTTCGCAACTCGACCATAACCGGATTACACGGGCCGCTCTAATGCGCACACTTATATATTATTCACGTACACTTTGCGAATTGTAAGCCTTTTGAGTCTTAGTTATGATAAATTCGGACGGTGTTGAATAAGTAACAAAGTTTTAAGGACGACTTAATACGGCATTTGTGTCACCTACGCACAGCGTCAAGAACGAGACTACTATTAAGCATCAGTCCAAACAAACATGGCTTAAAAGTTGCCGTACCGATGTACACATCATCGGTACGGCAAGGAAACATAATTTGACTCGATTCGACATACAAGTTGTTTACAAGTTTGGCTCCCTTTATACATATAATATATCGTCAACCGTAACAAAAAAGCATAACATATGACACACACATTATATATAGGTATTATAGATTAACAGGCTCGCTCTTTTATTTAATTATTCCTAATCCTAACTTAATATGACAAATTACGATGAAACTACTAGAGTATTCAATATTAAAAAAGTCCACCATTCTGATTTAAGATAAGTACTGGAGATATAAAGATTTATTATTACATTTGAAATCTAAGTAGCTCAGACAGTAAATTGGATATTTTATTACACATTTTCTTACTTTCAATCCACGTCGCTCGTATTTATTACGAGAAAGGAAATGGGAGACATAAAGACTAATTCAGTATGAGTCTCACAATAGGTTACAGGCTGTCAGAGTAAGTTAGGTTTCGCAGGTGCAAGTCTTATTTCATTAAGGTGCATTAAGGTAACATTTTATAAAAAGGATTTATTTGAAAAATTGCATAAGGGATTCTCCTAGTGCGTCCTGTATAATATTAAACAAAGCTCGACAGAATACAGAACATCGGGTCATTTTCTTACATAGATACACTCACCCCTGTTTCCCAGAGGGGTAGGCAGAGATCACGGATTTCTATTTGCTACGATCCTGACAAACCATTCACACATTTTCATTGTTATTAAATGTAAATGTGCCAGAGTACCAACTGATACGAAGTTCAGTCATATACCATTCATAAATGCATATGTAAGGAACAAAATGTTGCCTATCTAAATATATAAAAGAAGAAACTGACTGACTGACTGACTTATCAACGCACAGCCGAAACCGCTGGTCCTAGAGAGAGTCCTTATAAGGTGTAGAGGAGCACTAAAAAAGGATTTTTCAAAATTCGCCTCCCAAGGGAGTGAAACGGGACGGGTATAAAGTTTGTATAGGAAAACAAAATTAGATTAGTACGCGGGCGAAGCCGCGGGAAAAATCTAGTACAATATACATGTTGCTGATTTTACGAATTAATCTTTGGCACAGTATTTTAGTGGTATATTTTTTCTTTAATACAGAAATCAAGACAAGTCTTCCATCTTAACAAAATACACCTTTTGATAAATCTAACTCGTTAGAGTTTGAACAGTTGCCAAGTAGGCCCAGATTTCGTTCAGTATTTTGGCCTTAAGGCTCATTTATTTGGCGCGCCAATTCGCAAGCGATTTGAGTCACATTACTATTAAGGTTTCATACAATTAACACACTATAAAAAAATCCTATTACGAATTGAACGGAATAAACGTAAACTGCTGTCACTGTCAAAGTAACACGTGCAATTCAAGTAAGGGGTTTTCCATTTAAGGGCCGATAGAAAAATTAATAACTTTGAACTAGTTATGAACGATCACTGAAAATCGTGAATCGATCGAACACGATGACTGTTATATTATGTTATGATCCATGCAAGTCAAAATAAAAATCGGTCCAAAATTGACGAAGTTCTGTCATATCAGATACTTACAAAACCAATAATTAAATTTATAACCACCTTATTATGCACCATCGTATTTGAAGACGGTTTTAATTAGCCATTAATATTCACTACCTGGAAAGTTGATGAAAAATAATGTTTAGCGGCCCGCTACTTGGTGGCCCAGGTACATTTCCACAGTGATACCTGTGCAATAAACAAACTATCCGACAAAAACGATTTTTTAATTTCAATAAATATACCATAACGTTTTGTGTTGGAATTTATTTTCGTTTAAACAGAGTCATCATTTGTGTAATGGAATATGTAAAGATTTTTATTAAACTTGTAAAATATCGGCAATTTTTATATACAAATTTTTTATAGCACCGGCCACACCTTTGTTGACAATAATTCCGGCTAATTCAAAATAGGAATATAATCAGATACCATGAAACTCGTATGCAAGTTCTTACATTCAATAAATGGGCCCTTTCAGCAGGACAGACTATCTGTCCTTTCCTAACTGTATTAATTAAAGTGGGACGGGTGTACTTGCCCTGCTAATAAAGTTAACTCCGCGTTAATTCTTTAAGGATATGAACGCTTCCGTAAACAACTTTTAATGTCCCAAAGTTTATAATGTAATTTGGTTTAAAATCAGTTACAGGTCAATCGGAATGTACATTGACATCTAAATGAATTCGTTCAGATACCATGTTTCATTTTATACGGAGCCGAATCGAACGCACTACACGGACACAGACTTAGACGCGTTCATGTAGATCGAACGCTTCGCACTGCCAGGGCTAAGTGAGCCTTAACACATAGAACTACTAAGGAATTCTTTACTGATGTGTAAGCCCTGAGTGGACGCTCGGAGCGGAGCGGGCGAGCGTACGTTCACGCTATGCAGCGTCGACTCAGGACACTTGTATGAGTTTCAATTTGTTTGATATGCACGCCGTACGCCTCGCCCCGTCGCACGCCCAATATGAGCGTGCACTCACTCTGTGCAGTTTACTGTGCTGGATCAGCGCCGCCGCGGTGCTGGAGTCAGGTGGCTGTGACTTGTTGAGGCTTGGTTAGTTGTACACTCACGTCCGCTCTTTTCACTTACTAAATTGCTTGGCCTATGAGTCGTTTGGCTATTGGCATAAGACTATAATATTGTCTTCGGTTACTTCGATAGTTACTCATGAAATAAAACTATGGAAACGGCTTAAATCGCGTATAATGAATTTACAATTCATCCCGACGTTTCGAACACTTTAAAGCATTCGTGGTCAACGGGTGACCCGTTAAATTCATTATACACGATTTAATCCGTTTCCATAGTTTTATTTCATAAAGACTATAATTCAAAAATAATTCTGACATCAGTAGATACTCGAATAAGCGTAAATTTTAAAACGTATTTTGTTTTAAAACGCCGCAATGGCGTCCAGCGCGTAAATGAAGTGGCGTTAATGGGATCAAACGTGGAGCCAACTGTGGAATCGCTCGGGGCGTAAATAAATCTCTGTATTTATCGCAATAACGAATGATGCCATTACACGTAATGGATACCTTCCCTCCCTCCCCTAAAGGCTATATTGTTTTTTTGGAGCCTGCCGAGTCCCACTGTTAGGTACAGGCCTCCTTCAATTTCTCAACTGATTTCTAAGTATTTACTTATTTCGTGCTATATCTGGTCAGTAGGCCTAGCTGAAACGATATTGTATTGTATTGTATTGTTTTTATTCACCATAAAGTAATATGTGCAATACATGGTATGTCGTTACAAATAATTAAAGTATGTACATTTAAATATAACATTGAAAACTAAATTTGATGACAAGCGAAATATTTTTTTTTAAGAACATGCGAATTTGTTCATGTCAATATCACAGTTTAAATATTCAGTGACAGAGTAGAAGGCATTCTTCCTAAAAAACATAGATATTTTGGTCTTAAAACTATTTGTTTGGAGGTTAGTTATTTCTAGTGGCAATTTATTGAACAGTATAATCGTTGACGCTAGACGCCAGTCGAAACGCAGTCTGGCTCTGTCGCACCAATAAGGAAGAGCAATAGAGAAATTTATAGTAAGCATTTGTGCATTTGGCTGCGCAGAAAGTTCTTCAAAAATGACTAAAAATGGACTTGCCGTCGTCAACGTAGTTTGTCGGATCTCTAATCTTGTAAATCGGACTCACACTGGTATTTCACTAGTTTACGGTATCCAAAATTATCACCGAAAACCGAACCCAACATACATAACCCGTCTAGTTTGTATAAATCAGTAACCTAATTCATCGAGAGATGGCTGTGTACTTTGGGCTACTTCGTGTTGTGAAGATTTTTCCTGAGTTGATAGGGTCGGAAAGGGTGTGAACTACCGTAATTTGTAATAAAATAAACGTCAACACTGTGGAACTACCAATAATAAATTTACTGGACGATCAACTGCGGCCTTCAGGTAGAAATGAGGCGAAATCATTTCGTGGTAAACCATCTATTTATTAATGTTACATTTTCCTTACTTTTGTCTGTTTATCGTGAATCTGATCAATTCTTATTCTTAAACTATAAAAATACAAGACCTAATAACGAGAACAGGAAACCCCAGAAGATATGTTATACGAATACTTGCAAGAAAAAAAAGTAGACGCTAAACATTCTCCTGGTAGTTTTTTGAAGGCTCAGATTTTATATTACTAAACTAGCTTCGAAATTCGCCAAAAAGATTTTTAAAACATCATAAAAACTATAGGTATATTTCTGAATTCATTTATATACTTAGCGCCGATGTAAATAACCTCAGCGGAGCAAAAACAAGACTGTCTGAAAACCTTTTAAGATATTAAGTTGCACTCCGTTGTACTCTCAGCTTTACTTCTGCGAAATTAATAGATAAAAAACGTCTAGTATTTACTCAAGAGGACTTTATAAAGAGGTAGATCGAATTTCCGTACAAAGTTTGTCCTCATTTATCTTCTAATATAATATTGACATTGTTGAAATATTTATTATTTCGATGTACCTATTTATTATACTATATCATCATGAGAGCAACAAAAAACTGGACGCCCAACTGCTAGGCACAGGCCACCTTTCACGCGTGAGGTATAATGGACTATAGTCCACACCTTAGCCCAAGACCGATTGGGGACTTCACATACATTCATATGTAGGTTTAATCACATATTTACGACATTTTCCTTCGCCGAAAAGATGTTTTACGTACGTACAAGTAGGTATATACATCGTATACACGAGGGCATAGCTATAATAAAAACATATCAAGTTGTGTAAAACATTTCCAAAAATATCAATAACCAGGAAGGAATTTGAGCAGTTTGTATGTTCAGCCGGTTTTAGGCTTTCGTCCTTTTCGTCTTAAAGCAAAAATGCTCTAAATTTTACGTAAGATATTTAATAATGTTGAAAATACATTTCATATTCGGATATATTGGAAGCAGACTATATTAGTATGAGAAATATGTGGTTCAACGTTCTCCATATATGAGATTAAATATTAGCTAGATGCCTTTGAGATTCCTGGTATACGTATTGAAATTCAGCAAATGTTGCTGAAAAACATGAGTACCTACCTATTGGCTTCGTGATAACCTAGACAGATTTATTTATGCACAAATATTTTTTAACCCCTGACGCAAAAACGACGGGGTGTTATAAGTTTGACGTGTCTGTCTGTGTGTGTGTGTGTGTGTGTGTCTGTCTGTGTGTGTGTGTGTCTGTCTGTCTGTTTGTTTGTCTGCCTGTGTGTGTGTGTGTGTGTGTGTTTGTCTGTGGCATCGTAGCTCCCGAACGGATGAACCGATTTCGATTTAGTTTTTATTTGTTTGAGCTGAGTTAGTCGGGAGTGTTCTTGGCTATGTTTTATGAAAATCGGTCCACTATATCGCGGTCGGGGGTTTTTTCAAAATTTTAATTTTGTGGTTAGGTTATTAGTTGAAAAATATTGATTTACAGCAACAAATCTGGTTTTAATAGTATTACAGTACATATGTGAGTGTGTTTAGTAAAACGTCCCACTTTGTCGGTTATCATTAAGGCGAGATTTACTTGTATCTTTATATGAATAAACTGACAAAGCAATCGACAAAGTGGGACGTTTTCCCGTGCACACTCACGTATAATGTTAGTCGTCAGTTTTTTTTTACGGTATCAACATATTTCATATTTATTTACTGCATCCGTAGTATTATAATTATACGAAAGAGGCAAGAGTGAACAGGTCCCGTAGCCGAATGGCATTTCTGCGAAGCGAAACGCTACTGAAACGCCGCAGAAATCTAGTCTGGCTCTATCGCGCCAATACGCAAGGGCGATAGAGATAGATAGCAACAAAGAGATATTATCCTGAGCGTTTGTGCATTCGGCTTCGCACACAGGCATCTTCTGGGCGAGCTCACTCCATCGTAGGCCACGTCTTTGCCTTTGGCTAGTCTGTGGTCAAGAGTAAGCCCATTTATAATAAAAAAATAGGTTACATTTTTGCATTTATCGACAGTCCATATTAAGCTACGGTGACTGTTTACCATCAGGCGGAACATATTCTTGTTTGCCACCACGTGGAAAAAAGTAACATTTACCAATGTAAAAAAGTGTGTAACTTTCTTAATTCAGTACGTACGTTAAACCGTTCAAAGACGAAGTAAAATACTTTCATTGTTAAAGACTGCCATTAAAATAGACCCTTTACTTTGTCTCATTCCTTAGAGCGTATTGACGTAGGTACCATTTAGGCACAGACAGCCTTTTGGCTAAAAACCTGGAGCCTTCACATGCCCAATTTACTTCGACGAAGATAAATACAGGCCCGCCTGATGAGATAGGTTAACTCATAAGGTGGGATCAAGAAAGGGGGCCAAGGATGACAAGGGCAGGGTTGCCATGTAGTAGGATATACCCTGAAATGAGAGGTTTTTAGATTTGTTCAGATTGCGGTAAGATAAATCGCGTATTTTTTAGTGTAATCATTTGATTTCACCTCTGATTGTCCTTAGGTTAATGCTGTATGTATACCTATAGAAGATTTAAGGGGTTTGAATTACTTATAGAGGATATTCTGAAAAGAAAGGATTCCGATTCTCATTTTAGCAAGGCACCGGTAAATTGTGGATATAAGTGTCCACGATACTACAAATAAATACCACTGCACTTATAGGTAAGTTACAGCGGGGCAAATATCGACTGGGGGGCAAATGTAACTGGTCCATACTGCGTCGAAATATCGGGAGCTCGACAAAAATCAAAAAGGTAATCACGGTCTATATCCCGGTCAATATAAGTCTAATGAAAATAACCGTGAATCATTCAAAACTCTTAATGTTTTATAATGTTTGCATTATTAAGTGGAGTGTCCACCGGTTATATATGGTAGGCGTGTTCAGTGGATACATGATAATAAAAAAATGGATTATTTACAATTGGCCCCCAGTCGAGATTCGCCCCGCTGTACCTTAACTAAATTTAGAGCAATACTTTATGTTTTTATATTAAAGGAAAAAATGGAAAAATTTACGCTTCCGGCGGGACTTGAACCCGCACCATTTTTGCAATCCGTGCAATGCTCTTACCAATTGAGCTACGGAAGCCACGCCGGACCTCGCAAATCTTTCCATGCCTTTCCTTTTTGTACACACGTCTTGGGGTGACGTCTTGGGGGCCGGAAGCGTAAATTTTTCCATTTTTTCCTTTAATATAAAAATGTTTAGAATCGTTAGCAGACGTTTCTGCTTAATAAAAATTAATTCAATACTTTATGGTTTTATTTACACAGTCTGTAAATATACGATTATTATATCCATGTCCGGAAATTAGAATACACTACATTTCTAAACACGGCAGCCCTATTGAAGGCGGTCCCGCCAGGTATCGGCAATCACTAACGGCACGCGGGCAGCATCCTAATGCGCCGGATAAAAACGGATCGGCCCTCCCTTACACCCGGTCACAGACTACAGATAGACACCGTATCATGAAGCGTTTACGAAGGGCGGGTCACCAGTTAGTTTTATTGGGCATTTTCCGCAAGTCGACAATAGATGAGGTATCACTACTCTAGCCACCTCAGCTCCTCTACGAAACCTAGCAGTGTTTTCATGTTGCTAAATACCTCTTTCAGTGTGTTTGGCGTACCTAATAAGTGCTTATGTCTGTATCGGCGGGGCATATGTACAATTTTACTGGTAAAATTACAAAGATTTGAACAGCATCTTACTTACACCTTTACATAGTTTAACAGCCCACATTCAACTCTAATACTCGTATTTATAAATATTCAAAAATTACACGAGTGCGGTGGCCTATTTCATCACAGTGACACTGACATATTGTGTCTATTTCACTGTAACACTGTGAATGATACGTCCACTGATTTTAAACGTTGACACAACTGGATAAAGTATGTAGTTGCATTCCATACTAAATTACCACGGAATAACGTATGTGTGGTGTCTTTGGCTTGAATGCTCCGTCTAGTAGTTGAAGTGCTCTGTGTCCTCGTACACGACTACCAGAATTGTTATTGTATTGCCATGAATGCTTGTATTCCAACTTTTGGCGGAATTAGATTCCGTGGGCGTGGGCGTATATTGCTGCTGAATTCACAGATTATTCCAAATCAGATACGTGATCGGCAGTATTATAGGTAATGTGGAAACTTATCGGCATATCAATGACCGGTATATAAGAAATGCACGCTTTTGATCGGGAAGCAAGCGGGACATAATACATATAGGTATATTAAGTTCGTAAGGACGTTACCCACAGGAACTAATAGTGGTGACAATGCAGTGGCGTATTTCGTGCACAATGGTGTCAAAGACGCACGCGGTCCAAAGCCGGACACCTTCAGTGTCCTCAAAAGGAATCGGGAGTAGAGACTATTAGTTTCCGCCTTCAGCGTCCTCATACCTGAAGAGTCAGGCGAAGCCCACGCACGCGGACCAAAGCAGAGCACCTCAGGTGTAGCCCGACGCACGCGGACCAAAGCAGAGCACCTCAGGTGTCTGGTGTATCCCGACGCACGCTGTCAAAAGCAGAGCACCTCAGGTGTAGCCCGACGCACGCTGTCAAAAGCAGAGCACCTCAGGTGTAGCCCGACGCACGCGGTCAAAAGCAGAGCACCTCAGGTGTAGTCCGACGCACGCGGTCAAAAGCAGAGCACCTCAGGTGTAACCGGACGCACGCGGTCAAAAGCAGAGCACCTCAGGTGTAGCCCGACGCACGCGGTCAAAAGCAGAGCACCTCAGGTGTAGCCGGACGCACGCGGTCAAAAGCAGAGCACCTCAGGTGTAGCCCGACGCACGCGGTCAAAAGCAGAGCACCTCAGGTGTAGCCGGACGCACGCGGTCAAAAGCAGAGCACCTCAGGTGTAGCCGGACGCACGCGGTCAAAAGCAGAGCACCTCAGGTGTAGACCGACGCACGCGGTCAAAAGCCGGGCACATTCGGCGTCCTCATACTTATAGAGTCGAATAGGGCGAAGCGGTTCAAAGCCGGGCGCCTCCGGTACCTTCATATCATAAGAAATCGAAAGTAGAGTCTATCAGATTGTAATTCAATTAATATATGCGACAAATCGCGCGCGCGATGCGTGCTCATTAACCAATCGCATTGTAGCATTCCACCAACGCCCATCAAGCGAGAATGTTCATATGATATTTTCTTTTATGAAATAGGCAGCAAACGAGCAGGCGAGCCGCCTGATGGAAAGCAGTCATCGCCGCCCATGGACATAAGCACTCACTTATGCGTTGCCGACCTTTAAGAACCCTAAATACCTGCTTCTTGAAGAACCCCATGTCATAGCGCAAGGGAAACACCTCAGAAGGTAGCTCATTCCACAACTTGCATGTTGATTTGGCTTATCCCTCAAAATATTGACTGCCAATCATTTTGGTCGTCCCATCCTTTGTGCCATTATGTAGTAAAACGAACGTCACGTAAATATGTAACTGGTACTTTATCGAGCGGGTGGAGTTTTTTCGTGAACGTCGGAGGCACAAAGGGACGGAAATGGGACGTTTGCCGCTCAGCGGTGTTAATTAAAGGCTCTGTGGTTATTGTCTATGGATTCATTTAGATAACATAAGATATTTATTCAATTATTAAACGCTGATTTTGTAACATTTATTCAGAAAACAAACGCAAAATCGGATTTTCCGGGAATTTGAAAATACTGGGCAACATTTTTAGCAGTGTTTGATATCAGTTATATTTTCGGTAAAATACAAAAAATATTAACACGGACTTGAAACGCAATAACGTATCATCAAGTTTATGAAACAGGTGTGCTTATTGTTATTAATAGGTACATGTTTCTTGATATCCATCAGTTTGGATTACCGATTAACACACCACACACACACATTAATATACACTGGGAACGCACTCTATTTTTTTATACACATTAAAAATGTGATCAATCGTACTATTATACTTAAAATGGTACACTCTCTACTCAGTGCAGTAATAAATTCAGTATACTCCTTATTATCCACTTCGCCCAGTAATATATGAAACAAACATGTAATAACTCAACACAGCCAACCGGGACATAAATATTTTTGCCGGCCTCGGCGCGAAACGAAGGAATGTTTGCAGGAGCTAATTAACACCGCTACGGGACTGTTCATAGATGAACCTAATAAATAATCTCATCAGGCGGGCTATTATGCTTACAATTACACTTATCAACATGGATAAGACACCTGTCATTCTCACGCTGACATACCTACTTGCCAGAACGCGACGAATGCTTTATCCACGTAGATAAGTGATATAAAATAAATAATTAAAAAATTAAAAAACACGACTGCGGTTTTAAAGCGAACTGAAAAGATGAAAATAATCTTTAGATATGCTGGTCAGTCAACTTGATTAATATAAATTAGAATAATGAGTGTTTAGTCAGGTTCATAAATAGCTAAAGCAAAAGTTAATGGTCATGGAGGATATCGTGACCGTACCTGGATCTTTTATTTCCATTGCAGTCGGGGGACAATGGAGAAAAACCTGACAAGAAGGTCCCCCGACTGCAATGAAAATAAAAGATCCAGATACGGTCACGATATCCTCCATGACCATTATCTTTTGCTTTAGCTATTTATGAACCTGACTAAACACTCATTATTCTAATTTATATTAATCAAGTTGACTGACCAGCATATCTAAAGATTATTTTCATCTTTTCAGTTCGCTTTAAAACCGCAGTCGTGTTTTTTAATTTTTTAATTATTTATTTTATTTCTTACATTTTAGTGACCACACAAACGAACCATAATTTAATATTGTCTTCGGTTACCGCGATAGTTACTTATGAAATAAAACTATGGAAACGGATTAAATCGCGTATAATGAATTAAAAATTAATCCGTTTTCATAGTTTTATTTCATGAACCATAATTATTTTATTTAGGTCATGGTGTTGGTTCTTGATATTTTAGCATAAAACGTGTAGGTAACTTTATTTAACGGCATTCGCTTTTAGACACTTGTACTTTTGTTCTGTGCTTTAAGCACTGACAACATATCTATTGCATAGCCATAACTCGAGTACGGAGGACAGAGAGAATGGCACACCGTAACAACAACACTCTTTCTCTGCATCCCCACACAAACAGATCCTTCACTTGCCCGCAAAACTACAAATACTTACGCTTTTTTTAACTAATACTAATGAGTTACCACGTAAAACTCAGCAGAATAGTAGTGACGCAGCCCTGGCCCGGCGTTGGACCTCGTACATGATGGCCTCACTCGATTCTAACTATAGGAGGGCCTTCAACCACGTGCGTCGGGCTTCGCCCGACTCTATCTATGAGGGCGCCTTAGGCGCCCGGCCTTCAACCGAGTGCGTCGGGCTTCGTTCGACTCTATGTATGAGGGCGCCTTGGGCGCCCGGCCTTCAACCGCGTGCGTCGGGCTTCGCCCGACTCTATGTATGAGGGCGCCTTGGGCGCCCGGCCTTCAACCGAGTGCGTCGGGCTTCGCCCGACTCTATGTATAAGGGCGCCTTGGGCGCTCGGCCTTCAACCGCGTGCGTCGGACTTCGTCCAACTCTATGTATGAGGGCGCCTTAGGCGCCCGGCTTTTAACCGAGTGCGTCGGGCTTCGCGTGACTCTATGTATGAGGGCGCCTTGGGCGCCCGGCCTTCAACCGCGTGCGTCGAGCTTCGCCCGACTCTGTTTATGAGTGCCTTGGGTGCCCGGCCTTCAACACCGCGTGCGTCGGGCTTCGCCCGACTCTATGTGTGAGAGCGCCTTCGACCGCGTGCGTCGGGCGTCGCCTGATTCTATGTATGAGGGTGCCTTCGGCGCCCGGCCATGGACCGCGTGCGTCGGGCGTCGCCTGATTCTAAGTATGAGGGTGCCTTCGGCGCCCGGTCTTGGACCGCGTCCCTCGGGCTTCGCACGACTCTAAGTACAAGTATGTGGGCGCCTTCCGGCCTTCGGCCGAATGAAATTGGTCAATATGCTATCTCAGGCTCGGAATAAATAGCTTTGAATAGGTATAGAACTCTCAGATATTTAGAAACTTTTTAGAAAAGTTAAAGGTAGTAGCTTCTTGAATCCATACAACAAATTATACGCGAGTCCCAGAAAACTAGCAGTACCTAATGCCAAATGATCTTCAACTACAGATGAATATTATACTATGCGTAATGAGATTCTTCTAATTGTTATTCAGCCAAAGAAGCCGTCGGCGAACCGCTGTTGGCGTGCCGAAAATGATTGTATTTTTTCCCGGAAACTCAGTCGGGCACCTGCTTTGATCTGTAAGTTAACGCAGATTTCTTTTGTATCTTTATGATCGTATTGCCTAATAAACAGACGTCAATGTACCTAGATTAAGTTTTAACGTTTTCAACCCTATTCGCGCGATTCATAGTCTATTAACTATTAGGTCCCCGAATAACACCTATTGTTATTCCGGATACCTATATTTTCTATTATCCTCTATCTAAAGTCTTCATTTTAATGTCTCATTCGATAATATTTGTTTTTATTAGATTTGTTTAAGTTACATATTTTGAAAACTCTTAATCTCTCAAAACAAGACATAAACGCATATAATGTGTACATATTATTAATCGCCTTTAAAAGCTCTTCATTTTGATACCCCACTCGATAGGTTTGCAAAAAAATGTTTTCTAAAGTTTGCGCATTATGACGTAATACGCCCGCCATATTGAATTTTAAGTGACGTCACATATCCTATGTTCATTGGGGTGACGTAAGGATTCAAATGATATATCATTCATTTAAATCGGTTAAGGCATTCAGAAGTTATGGTGGAACAAAGAAACTCACATACATACATACTTACATACAAACATGAACGCTGAAAACAATACACTCTTTTTTTGGGGCAGTCGTGTAAAAATGTCGTAAACATACAAAGAGATGGACCAATCGATATACTTAATACATGTATTCTTTATGTGAAACAAACCTCCCTTTAGATTGTTCATGGCTATGCTAAATTAAAAGTAAAACTAACCCTTTAATGCCTAAAGTAATCAAACTATATCAACGACCGAGATGTATCAACCCAGTGTTTTAAACACGATGAGTATTTTTAGAAGACATTCCCAAAGAAAAAAACTATACGATATGCATTTAAAGGTTAAGCATTTTTACCACCATAGGGATGGTTTCGTGGGATCTGGGGGCATGGGCACGGCAGTGCACACGCCAAGTCGAGCAAAATGCGGCACAGCCGTACCATATTTTTTACAACCGAATAATTATATTTATTGACAACTGTTAAAGTATGCAACGCTGCACAAGTAGCAGTAACGAACGCATCATTTATTTGCGCCGCGAGATCACATCGGTCGAAAATAAGCTTTGCACAGTAGATTAATTAAATTTTCAGGCGCACTATGCGCTTTAAATCGATTTCCTACCAATTTGCGAATAAATTTGAATAGGGAAAAATTGTGAATGTGTTTAGTAAAACGTCCCACTTTGTCAGTTACCATTAAAACGAGATTTAATTGTATCTTTATTTATGATGAATAAACTGACAAAGTGGGACGTAACATCCCGCGAACACTCACAATTATAAAATTTTTGCAAGTAAGGATTAAATAAGTTTTCTTTACTATTAATAGATATTGATTTATTTAATCTTTATTGCACATCAAAATAAGGTACAAATGGCGGACTTAATGCTCTAAAGCATTCTCTACCATTCAACCAATGGTCTAAATCCGAAACAATAATATGTCTGCGCGTCAAAGTAAATGAAAATAGATTTTTGTCATTTTTTATGAATTTCTATGCTTCTGCAATAATGGAAAAGTACTTATAATAGAATCATTTTCCTACTTTTTGTGTTTTTTTTTATACGATACAGAAGGCAAACGATCAAAACGTTCGCCTTATGTTAAGCGATCACTGCCAACCACGGATCGACTTTTTTATGTTAGATTAATCGTCTCACACACGGATCACAATATTTATCCCAAAAAAGATTTTTATTTTGTTTGCGAAGAAAAATATGTTAGGACAACAGTACCTTTCCTAGCCATCCAGTAGAATAAAACGGAACTTTCTGTAAAGCCCCAACTTTTCCGCAAAACCTTCAGTTCTATAAATAGCGAGTTTCCATCAGGATTAGGTGCTCTGCACCGGAAGTCGCTGCAGTCGTCCGCGGCTTAATTACGCCAGTGCTTCCGGTGCTCATTAAAACACCAATTTCGCGAAAACATTCGGACTTTCGGACCGGCAATGCAGTACACAGTTACGCTGCAGTATGATATAAATAGATAGATAGTATTGTACATGAGTTACAGAGATGTTAATCTAATGCACAATGGTCTTCATGTCCGCACTTGTTCTTGATTATTCACTTTTGCGCTAGGGTTGTCACTTTGCCTACACACAACACTCACGATATCAGCCGGTAACATCATCATCATCCTCCTTGCATTATCCCGGCTCATGGGAGCCTGGGGTCCGCTTTGACAACACCGCTTTGATATCAGCCGGTAACGTCGGGCCAAATATAAATGTAAGTGTTTACGAGATTAAGTCCCGTTTTGTTCTAAAGTTACAATAAATATAACCTGAGAATGATAAGAACAACGTAATATCGAATTGTGTTTTTTTTTCGTCATCATGGGTTATTACTACATTAGACATTCTACCGGTTGAGATCATAAAAAAATTCAAGATTCGGTTGAGGAATGCGACTTTATTATTAAAGAGAAGCGACTTCACTAGGACAGTGCTCGATTAATTTATCGAAACGTAAACTACTTCTACGAGTAAGGTGGATGTACCACTGCTCGACAGGTTAAGGGAAAATATTTATGTGTTTCGTGATATTACGATAATTTACCCATCTATACAAAACATATCCATCTTATTTGGGAGATGTGACCTTTAACTTTGTTAAATGCAATTAGTTTCATACAGTGATAATATAAAAAAATCTCAAAATTAAATAAAACGTAAGTCAATACGCTTGTCCGAATAACTGACAGGTGCTTTTGCTGGCAGTCCTAATAGATGACATCTAAGTATGATTCAGGAAAAACAGTAAAAAACAAGTGTTTTGGGTTAAAATTTACTACAAAATTAAATAATTTAATAAAAAAAACGTATTCTGTTGATAACATTTACTTTTTACGTGTTACATTTATGTAATAAAATAGAATAAGTCGGCTCCGCATTTTGAGCAAAATAAATTATGTAATGAACTAAAATAGGGATTCCCCCAAAATAAAAATTGTATTCCACAGGTTCTGCAATACTTTGCCGGCTACACTTCTTCGTCGTTTAAATCCACCTCTGTATCTGGAAGCATCACGAAGAACAGATCCAGGAAAATGTGACGCGGTAAATCCAGGACAGCAATAATTTCCTTAACTTTTTGTGCCTGAAAAACGAAAGTAAGTTAAAAACAATAATGTGCGAGTAACTAACACAGATTGCTGGGGTTGAATAGGGTAATATAATGAGATGACAAAAACTTTTCTGAACAATACAATAAGTACTACAAACTACAGAGATCTTACTTAATCGTGATATCCTGAAAAAACGGCTCGACAAACATTGGGACTTGGAAAATAACGTAACAGTCCCAATAAATGCCAGCCGTGTCGAGTTTTAGACTTGCGACGGTTTTCAGTCCTAATAAATGACACGCTTGTTTATCACTGTAACAATGAACAAAATCGACATTTAATTACTTAAATATCTTCCCGCACATTCTAGCACCAACATAATTATAGAATATGTTCACAACTTACCGTGAAAGTATTTTAAATAAGTCAGCAAATACGAGCAAAGCTTAACCAAATCGCTAACAAAATTGAGAGATTGATTGCTCATGACAATGTCATCACATATATTATTCATTAATTGAAAAAAGTTTCTATATTTTATAATATGGCGTATGAAATGTGAAGGCTACAAACATTTCTCATCTAATAAATCTAATTACGATGAATGTAACGGTAATCTTATCTTATTAATCGCTATTTAAACCATGGGTGACGAGTACTAGTACCGCGTCGAGCACTAGTACATCCACCTTAGTTATATTAAACCAATATTATTCGATAAGGGCATCCCTGTTGATACCCGTACAGTGTGTTCGTCATTTGCAATTCGTTATAGGTAAGTATCAATTAAAATTATTATGTATATTTCCCAGTGAACAATTTCAACTTATCCCTACTGTCTGACTATAGGGTGGTATGAACTAGCGTGAAATTTTTACCGAACGTCGGCCGTCGACTTGTCCACGAGTATTCGCAAGCTGTTTTGTGGGCCATGGCCCATGACTAATAGTTCTAAAACTATCTTTTGGGCTTTACCGATGAATGTACAGCCAGCTACAAAATTGCATAGTCATTGTATTAAAGGTTTTTCATGTGTCCATGTAATTTTGACGCTAGCTGTACAATCAACACCAAAAGTAACGGGTGGGATTACGGTAATAACTTTACATGAAAAAAATATTATACCAAATCACTTCTAAATATATTCGGTGTTACAAAAGCAATTCATCTCATCACAGGCGAGTAGTTCGTTGGCTTTTCGCTTAATACATAATAATGCATAATAATTCTTTTCATTTGCGAAAACAAAAACGAGTCAACAGAAGGTATTTGTCTAATCAACCCTTGTATCAGTAATATTCTGCATATTTATTCGAGTTTCAGTACTCAGCGCAGCAAATTAGATAACGAAATCAAATTTCCTCATTCCCAAGCACACCCGCTCTCAAAACAAAGAGTGATCTATCTACGTTGAATAAAGCGTTTATCTTAAACCGTTTTAAACACGCAAAATACGTTTCGCTAGCATAAACAAAATCGGTAATTCGCGGAACTCGCGAGACTAGTCATGTACCGTTCCCGAAATTTTCCCGAGAACAGTGCAATGAAAGAGAAATTTCCGGAAACGTTCTCCGTGAGTTGAAACCATTGTCACAAACTCGACAAATATTTTTTTATCGCATATTAAAAAAAACAGCAAAAGAAAAAAGTCAAATAAGTACCATACGTAAATATTTTGTAAAGTTTATAGAAATGTTGAATAAATTAACCAAACCAAACCAAAGTTACCGACATAGCTCACCGGATTAGCAAACTGAAGTGGCAGTGGGCTGGTCACGTTAGTCGCAGGACAGACGATCGGTGGAGCCGAGAGGTTCTTTAGTGGAGACCGCGACTCGGCAAACGTGGTGTAGGACGCCCTTCTTCGCCCATCTTGTCACATGGCACTCCATGTCACTACGACATCCGCAAGTTGGCTGGTGCGGGCTGGATGAGATTAGCTGAAGATCTGGAGCAGTGGCGTGCATTTGGAGAGGCCTATGTCCAGCAGTGGAAGAGGATAGGCTGATAATGATGATGATTAAAGACCTGCAGTAAAACCTCACTAACTTCACAAAAAAACACGTTATTTAAAACAAAAGATGTAAATTGAAGAAAAGAGAATAAAAGTAACATAGTGCACAAATTTTTACTAGTCACAGAGAACGTTCTCGAGAAAGTTTGAAATTTTCTGGAAATAAAAGGAATTCTCCGAAACGAGAATATTCTCATCGTCCCATCACTACGCGAGACGCTGTTATTCTATCATCGCTCGTTGTTATTCTTTATAACGGCCCACTATGCCGCTCACCTCCGGCGATATTCATATTGACGTCTTTCAGCCTACAAGCCCCCACAGCCCACTCTCTTCCTTACACATTTTAGACTAAGGTTGAAAATATAGCGAGAAGTGTTCTTGTTTGTCAAGGCATACTTGTCGAAGTATCGCTTGTGTGGAGTCACTTGACGTTGGAGCGGCCGTGTTTTAAAACAGGCCTCTTGGAGATTGAATGAAGCAGCAATTTGGTGATTGAAATAGAAAAGGAAGTGGTTTATTATAGCACTTTACAAATACCTGTATTTTAATGACGAGAGATTATTGATTAACATAGAATTTACAAAAATAACATTTTGCCCCCCCCCCCATCTATAAGTAGCGTCTCGCGAGCGACGTCGACGCGGCGTCTTTTTCCATACAGTTGGCCCGACGCTACGCTCCCGAGACGCTAGATGTATGGGGGGGGGCTATTCAGCTGCCCGTCGACATCTATCCATCTATCCCAACAAGTACATAGTAGTACGTCAGTTACTGTGCGAGAGTTTTTGTATATTTCAAATTCACTGGTTGTTCCTGCTGTTATAATCTGTCATTAATAATACTAACCCTCCAGGAAAATTTGTCATCTATAAATATTCATAAATAATTTAATTCAGAGATGATTAAAAAGGTACGCCAAATATTAGCTTACTTTGAGGATTCCTGGTACTTTATCGGAGTTGTTTGTATACGTCGTTGTCGGGGAATGTGGGCGTATTATATATACTCAATATAATTCCATTCGAGAACTTTCAAAGAAATATTTATAACCAAATTGTCTTTACGTGGTCTTTACTTACCACATAAAATGGTTAAGTTTCGTAAGTTGTAAACCGGTATGATAAATCTAGAAATCTCCGCTCTTCCTCACAGGAGATTACTAGATAATAACGTAAAAAATATTCAAAACTGCTTTGCAACTTTCAATCCGCTCCAACCGTCAGTCTATCAAACAGAAGTTATTCAAATTTGGATAATGGCCCCGAAACGGATCGGATAAATAAATTATCCGCGCAATTAAAGCGCAAGGAGTTAGGCCTGTAGGACCCTGGGTGAGGGCCCTCAAGGCGCGTTTGTTTAGCCGGACCTCAAGAGGCCAGTGTTGCCAATGCTATCGAAAAGTCCGTAGTTCTAAGGATATGGAAATAAAAATTTTGAGGCAAGAATTCTTGACTATGTCATCTCACTTTTTGTGGTGCCAATTAGAGATCTAAAGCAGAGCTAGAGCTACAGTATAATAAAGAGTACCTACTATCGAACAGTATGGCCACTCCCGCTCCCCACTGAAAGTGCCGCCCACCCCCTCACAGTTACCGCCTGTCAAGAACGCGAACAGTCGACCTGTCATATTTCACTCATACAAGCATAGTACGCGTTCACCTATATGAGCTTAGACTGTGTGCTAGGAACGCGCCTTTTTCATATATTTGATCGCCAGTGTCCGAGGTGTGGCAGAGTTCAACGGGTACACTAGAGTAGGGCTCATAGTGTTCTGTTTCTGCCGGTCAGGCGTTTGTGGGCTACGAGGGCATTCCACGACAATCTCTCTTACCTAATACGATTCTGAAAACGCTGAGAAAGCGGCTGTGTCTGATACTGTTATCAAACAATGATTGTCATGAAACATAAACTTGATTAACAAATTGGCAGTATAATCTCGTGCTTTGCGGATTTTGTTGTACCTACTGACCATCATTCAATAGGACAAAATCATTTTCTATAGGACATTTTCCTGGAACGCACAAGAGCGCTTGCGCAACGCATAAGTAGGTCTACGACGTTACGGAAACTGTTTCAATATTTTTATTTACCAATTAATAGTATAAAAAAAATCGAGACAAAAATCGACAGCATTCCGCTATTTCTGTTTTATAAACCAGCAACCCTGGTGACGTGCTCCAATCTCCACCCCCGCGGGTGATTGCCTATCGAGAAATTGATTACGAAACTAACAAAGGCTCTTTTTATCAACGCGTAATTTGATTTCTAGTCAAATGGGCCCCGTTCCACCCATCTAGTCACGGCGGCCCCGTTCTACCACGGTGAATTATTACTCCATTTACCACTACTTTATTCAGGTATCCGTAGGTTAGTAATTTCTTTGTTATTAGAGGACATCCGTAAATTATGTTAGGGAAAGGAGGAGAAGGGGCAGAAACTTCGTGAAGAAATTTATGAAATTGATCTTATCGGCAACTGACAATGTGGCGCCTTTTAATTGAAGACCGCATATGTATGTTCTTCTATGAAATAATGTAAAGTATTGTAATGTAAGCTTTCGTTAAACCTTACTGTTTTAAGGTCTTTGCCCCACTAGTAGACCGTACCATAGCATGACCCTGCTAGGAGCGTATCAAACACCTTTAAGGTAATATATATGTATGTTTTTTTTACATAAGTTTTAGAAAGAGTTTTTTTTATATCAGTTGTAATTCAGAGTACCTACTGGTTGTTTTTTTTTGTGTTACAAACAAATCATGAACGTAGTATAAGCAAACTACAGCAAAATTGTACATAAATAAAATATAATACTTACCTAACTTTAATGGAATGTAATTTACGGACAGTCATTTCTATAAAATATCACTATGGGTATACCTAACTTAAAACTTCAGTTAAAAACATATTTCAAGCCCATCCCGCAATCGCCCCTAGGCGCTCGACTTGTCTCGTATTAATAAGTCTGCTGCAAACAATGTGATTTAAATTTTCCCGCGGGAGCCGATTTTGCTTTAATAATTTCATACAGATGTCATCTTATTTCTATACGCAACTACGTAGACAGAGTTCGTCGCGTCTTAAATACAAAACGCTTTTGATCCAATCCTTGCAAGTTGCAACGAACTGAAGTCTCTCCTTTCTTACAGATAAACCCATATCAATCTAGAGCGATTAACATTAGTAAATAATAGATGCATTTAGTATTATTACGAAAAACTCTAAAAAACGCGCTATATGCAGGTAATGGCACAAACAAAAATAATAGCCTATAGGGGCATTTCATTGTCCAATTAATTCTGGTTAATATAGCGATATTTTTGTTTATTTCATTCCTTGTAGTTTAAGTAAACTTTTGTCCACTCATATGTAGGTTCCTTATTCTACTCTGCAAATGCTCTCGGGTATAAACTATGGTCAACATAATACCGTGACAACAATCAAATGTTATCTTGGCAAACTTTTTCAAATGCCACATTTTAAAGAACTATGCTTGGTTATTCCGTATGCCTTGTCGCCTGTGAATGTGTTAAAATATTTCGAATCATAATCACGTACATCTCATCACTTAAAAAATCATATGACTCGCGCTTATTAGAGTTATTTTTGTCAGATTTATAGAAACAAAGACAAGACCTTTTCAAAATGTAGAAACAGAATCCGCCCCTGGGAATTCGCACGAAGTTCTCTCATCATTAATATTTATTGAAATATTAGTCCGCGCCGGATAATCCGGAACGCAAACTTTCTAATATTGTCTTGATAACGAGAGATTTTCATTTTAATTCCGATAATGTATTAGATTTGGGGAATCGAGTCTTATGAGTCTCAAAGCAGACTCGACTTAAAAAAAAAAAGTAGTTTATTTGAATAAGGGGTTACACATAGAGATCGGGGTTTTCGAACGCAAACTTTCTAATATTGTCTTGATAACGAGAGATTTTCATTTTAATTCCGATAATGTACACGCGGCGCGACAACAGGGGGTTAGATTTGGGGAATCGAGTCTTATGAGTCTCAAAGCAGACTCGACTTAAAAAAAAAGTAGTTTATTTGAATAAGGGGTTACACATAGAGATCGGGGTTTTCTTTTAAGCAAAATTTTGCTTGTGACAGACTAAATAAAATAGTATTCAAGAGCTCAGGCAGTTTTTCGTCGTGAGTCGAAACCTGTGTCTAAAAAATTTGATGGATTCGAGTCTTTCAGCACCTTTATGGAAACCCAACTCATTAGAAGACGTTATATTGCCTTAATAGAGCGTCGACAGGATCTTGACAGTTAAAGTTGGGGACAATTCGAGTTCTTATGGGTCTACACTTGTGCACCGCCGCACGCCGTTCTATTTCAGTCATAGTTTTTGTATTCGATTTTTTCGAATAATTTATAGACTCGAGTCTCTTTTAATCAATCACTAAACTGTCTGTACTATTCGCATTTGAATGAAATTTGTGCGAGCCGAAGTTATCGATGTTGGATGTTTGCCACTGTTGATGACAGAGCTGCGGGTCGAGCAATATATGGACGTTCATTACTGTTTCGACTATTCATCAGTGAGGTTTCGCGATCAACGTAACGTTAAATAAGTCAACTGTATTTGGGTCATAAAATTAAGTGAAAAATGGCAGTAGTAGACTCACAAACTTTGGGTTACATTCCATCAATTAATAAGTTGCAGAGTTTTTTTAAGAAATGGCAGAAAATAACATAATACGTGCCTAAAAAACCAGCAAGTGAGCTGAATTTTACAGCTGATATTTATGCATGTTATAAACAACTTGAACACTGACCCTTAAGGAAGAAAATAAGTTACTGGTGGCAGAAAGGAAAGTGCTAAGAAAGATCTTGGGTCCTGTCAGGAGAGCGGATGGTAGTTTAAGGCTCCTCAAAAATGCCGAAATTGAAGACCTTGTGGCTGCGCCTAACATCATCGGCGAGACTAAGGCCCATCGTCTCCGTTGGCTCGGCCACGTTTTAAGAATGGAGGATGATCGTGGCGCGAAAAGGGCATACCTAGGTGTCTCAGTAGGACGGAGGCCAAGTGGACGGCCTAGATATCGTTGGGGTGATGCCGTTGAAGCGGATCTGCACGATCTTCAAGCATACAACTGGAGGGACGTCGCTAAGGATCGGGATGATTGGCGTACACTCGTGTCGGAGGCCAAGACTCATTTTGGGTCGCTGCGTCAATAAGTAAGTAAGTATAAACAACACTGACCTATCAACATATGAATGAAATTTGTGAAGGCGAAGTTATCGTTTGATGTTGGCTGTTTGCCATTGTGCCAGGGCGCGGGTTGAGCAATATATGGTCGTTCATTATTGTTCACACTACTCATCAGTACGTTTGCAAATGATATCAATCCTAACGCTAGAACGGACCAAACTAGATAAGACCAAACTACATAGTGGGAATGTTATCATTAGTGCCTTATTTATTTTTAAGAGAGTATTGTGTATTTTATGACACTCATTTTAGCATATTCAAGTCGGTGCTATATTCCTTAGACTTTAATATTGCCATTCAAATAACGTGAAAATAAATATTAAATTCCAATTCATTTGAACACTAAGAACTCACAGGTAGTTTTAACTTCAACCGCGTGGGAAGCAACTTTCATAATCTATTCCATTTCTCGTATTCGATTTTAATTGAAACTAGGTATCTATAAAGTTTTTGAAGTTACACAGCGACAAAATCAAAAGTAAATCACATATTCCACTGCGAGATTATAATAATTGTTTAACTGTAACTATTTAACTACCCTTTGTTCACCGATTCGAAACTAATGCGATTATGGCAGCAGACTAATTAAAATTTCTACTGCGACAGTAGTATGTATAATACATATTATTATTAACAATTCATGGAATTGCGTGGTACAAATTGACACAAAGCGTGCTTACCGGTAATGTCGTCCCACGTATTGGCAAATCAGGTCTTCTAACAAGAGTGTTTGACATTTTAGAATACAATATCTGGGCGATTGAGCTTCGCTTGGTTCTATTTTAATATACCACGAATCTAAAGAATAAAAAAAAACTTCAAAATACAAAAAAAAAACTTTATTTCTGGCCGGGATTCGAAACCCTGTGACACCAGCGACATGCTTGCGAACATTAGAACAACCTTTTACGACTGAGCTACGCCCAGCCGATGCACGGTAGGCGAAATTAACGACCATATTTTGCGTTTACTAACGCGAAAGAAAAACTCATGGAAATTCGCGTTTTCCGGGAACTAAGGCAAAGCTAGATCGATTTTAAACCCCCGAAAACCCCCCTATATAAAAATTTCAGCGAAATTGTTAGAGCTGTTTCCGAGATCATATACAAGAATTGCTCGTTTAAAGGTATAAGATTTAAAGTACGGCCTCTAGATAAGTTTCAAGTCTGATCCAAGGTAGTACTTTTCCACGTTTAAATTTAATCCAAGGTTAGTGGCATCAATTGCAGACGTGTCTGTTTATAAAAAAAAACACTTCGGGAAGTGTGCTCAAGAGCTACACGAGCTTATTCCACGGTCCCCATTCTACCATCGGACTCTTAGACGCACGGCCGGTTTCAATCCTTACTTTCCGCGAATTCGAACGAAGCGTTTTGCTTCTTCTTCTTTTTTATGCGCATTGCCAAGGAGTAGAATTCCTTGCCGGCGGCTATATTTCCGAGCTCATATAACCCGGCAACCTTCAAATCAAGGGTGAACAGCCATCTTGGCGAGCTCACTCCATCGTTGGCCACGTATTGACGTCTACGTCTCCGTGACGTCTACATTAAATATCATAATCTAGATATTATAAATGCCAAAGTGTGTGTGTCTGTTTGTTTCTCCATCTAGCACGGTGATTGACGGGAACTATTGTGATTTTTGAAGTGGAGATAGTTGGAGAGTGACATAGGCTACTTTTTGTATCTTTCTAACCCGAGCGAAGCCGCGGGCAAAAGCTAGTTCATAATAATTTTTAGTAATTTATTGATAATTTAATGTACCAACTACTATCGAGTAACATATTCTAAACTATAGCAAACTCATGTTAGACGATCTGATGAATGCGTGACATATTTCGCACATAAGTAAGGTATTGATCGAGCTTCCGAAACAAAGACAACCCACGTTTAAATATCTACACGTGCCCACTACTTACACTACATTGCGTCACAAAGTGTTTCGAATAATAGGTATCTACTTACAGATGTAGTGCGTAAAGGTTTTCCTTCGTATTCTTACGGAAACGTACGAACGTCTCATGCTATTTCAGTCAGTCTCAGGACACGACTGACACTATTAGAACTAGCATGAAAAAAAATACGAACGTTTCCGGAAAAATATGAAGGAAAACCTTTTCGCACTACATCTGTATAATAAGGGTATATTGTATGGGTTATTTAATTTATTTATAGATAAATTATTTAATGGCTAATGAGTCAAGTGTATAGTTCGTCCGGCGGTGTAAGAGCCAAAAGCCATAAAGATAAGCTATTTAGTCATCTATTGTTAACCATTGTATGCCATTGTAACAAGTTTTATGGCTTTTAGCTCTTAAACCGTCGGACAAACTATAACTATAATTACTTTTTAATACTTAATAATAAGTGTCGGAGTTATCAGTAATAGTATTTTATGCAACAGGCGTTTAAAGGAGGTCAAAAAAGACGAGTGGCGTGGGTTATTAAGACGCCACGAGTATTTTTTGACTCAGTTAAACACCGTTACATACAATACTTTTTCTACGACCATGCACTTAGTTTTTGACGCGTCGGCCTCCCCTCTGTTCCTGCCTCACCCTGTCGCTCGCACTCCCCCGCGCCGCCGCCGCCAGCCCCCGGCGCCCCGCGGCCCGCTATATCCCTTAAAGGCTACCTAACAATGCTTTAAGAGCTATATCGTATGCGTGGGTGCGCGGGCCGCCGGGCGGGGGCGGGCATCTTTTATGTAGGGTTTTAACGATCTATGGACGACTCTGTAAATGACGAATAACAACACGGGAGTAGAAAAACATACATAAAATGAACACGAACGTAAAAACGAATCCTCCTTCTACGTAAACCACTCACTTAAAAATATAGAACGCATTTTATTAATAAGGCGAGTAGGTACCTGTGTATTTTCTGTTTTCGTATTAGGTATGTTTTCTTTTTCATATATCCAATGAAGTATCAGAAAAGTTCACGAAAGTAATCTCATAATTCTAAGAAATCTGCTTAAAATCCAATATGTTCCGCCATTTTCCCCAATCAGCAAAAGAATGACAGAATTTGTGCCAAAAATATTTCTGATCAAGTGTATTTCTAGGAACACAGAAAAAATATTAGTATTATAGAAATATCGTAAAAGAAATCGCCCATTATTACAGTGATGGCGATTCGGCGAGTGACAGCTGGTAATTAACCAATCAGAACTCGCGAACGGTCCGGAGCCAATCTAGCGTACAATGCCGAAAGATGGCAGTTTTTCGAGAAGCCCGCCCTTGGCGCAAGTCAAGAGCGGGAACTTTTGAGAAATCAAGAGCCAATCTAGCGTACAACGGCGAAAAATGGCAGTTTTTGGACGGCTTTGCAATCTTGCCCGCCGGTGGCACAAGTAATGAGAGACAAAAGAATAGAAGAAATATATAAAGGGGATTCATCCCCCCGAAGAAATAATTAGATTACCTGAAAATATGGAACAGTTACAATATGGAATTTACTTACTCAAGAGAGCCTGAGGTCTAATTTTAGTAATCTTCTTCCAGGGTGAAAGATGTATTGAAAACCACTGGAAGAGGTGGTCCATGGTCCATGATTTACACGATGAAGGGCAATCTTCCAAGTCACTTAACACGTTCACTGCGGTAGGGGGTCTTTAGACCTCTTACGAAGTATGGGTAATTACGAGTTGCGTTAATTGCCGTATAGCGAAGGTGTTAAACGGAAGGCACATAAGACGTGGTAATAAGTGCGTTTCCTTTTCTTCCTGCTGAATTTCCGTACTCATATTAACAACGCTTCAGCCTATTCCTTAGGTGATGCGTTGACGCGGCAAACTCGCACAAACTTAAATTGGATCCCGAGCCCGCCGCCGTGCGTATCGGCGTAATCGCAACACAAGTGCCTAATGTTATTGTCTGCTGTCGAATACAGACTTCTTCGTCCTGCCTTGAGCCTTATCCTGTTATCTGAAGGCGGATTTTCTTGAATACCATTCCACTATTCCTAGTTCTGGTGCAGTCCACTCCTAGCTCTTTCGGTTATGTACAGTCAACCAATTGGAACCATAGGCCACTGTAGAACTATATCAAATTGATGTTTAAATCAGATTGTAAGTCTCTTACTGCTTGTCATTTTGACATGGTTGTATGTAGAGAGGTTCCAATTGGTTGACTATACTCTGGATGGTCAACAACCAGGTGGAGGTACGTCTTTCGTCGCCTCGCATTGTTAACTATATACCATACCGGTATGGTATAGTTACACCATACCATTTTTCCGGTCTAGTCAAACCTGATTATTATTATTTTAGTACATAAAAGTTATGAATATTCTCAGGTCTTTAAATTAATTTCAAAAGAATTAAAAAAAAACCCGCAAAAAAAATTCTGCAACTCGTGCATCTACTTGTAACAAGGAAACCAAGTACGACGGCGGAGTGCGGAGTGTCCTTGAGATCCTTTACAGCGGGCCTGAATGACGTCACACTTTATTCTGCCCAGAGTTAGTTATCTAAGGTCTTAACGATTAATACCATGTTATATGTGAAACACTGCAGTGCTTCCGGCATGTTCGCGGAAGCGCACACAGACGACTTCTTCGCAATTAGGCGGAAGAGAATTGCCTCGCTGCTGAGAAGAGTGCGTAGCAGCAGCAACAGCCTCCTTCGTGCATTAGAAGGGCGCCTTAACTGCCCTGTCACTGAATACTGGGTGGCAACTGGCAGTAGTGACGGACAGGAATAAATAAATTTCTGCGCAATTGTGTTGTTATTTGTTAAGTGTACATAGTCTTAGTTTTAGTTTTCTTTAGCTAGTTTGTAGTTATACTAACATAGTCGGTAAGGATTTTTGTGTAATTGTATCTACTAACCTATTATGGACTGATCTGAAATAAAGCAATTTTTTTTTTATTATTTATTTATTTATATAAATTTTTATTTATACTTAGACATCGATTAATACGAAAGTCAAAATATCTTTTTCTGGCTCAATTATGATAAACATCAATATACTTAATTAGTCAACACATGAAAAAAACCCCAAAAACTTAACTAAATTTATTTTAGTCCTTTGAGGTAATAGGCTAGTTTCCTACTAGTCAAATCAGCTTCTTTTTATGAACTGTCAATACGATTTGCTAATATGGAATTACTATGAAATACTGAGGAGCGACGTGGGACCGACGTCACGGCACACCTCGGACACTGGCGATTAAATATATGAAAGAGGCGCGTTCCTAGCACACAGTCTAAGCTCGTGTAGGTGAACGCGTACCATGCTTGTATGAGTGAGATATGACAGGTCGACTGTTCGCGTTTTTGACAGGCGGTAACTGTCAGGTAACCGAGAGGGGGTGGGCGGCACTTTCAGCGGGGAGCGGGAGTGGCCATACTGTACGATAGTACTCTTTATTATACTGTGGTCACGGTCAATTCATTTACTTAATATCAGATCTTTCTCTTTGACATATTAAATAGAATTTATGTTTAAAAATAACTACTGTCCTTATTTTTCTTCTAATTATACAACAACAACAACATACAATCACGCCTGTATCCCATGAAGGGGTAGGCAGAGCACATTAAACTACTCAAGTTTCAGTGCCACTCTTGGCAAATAAGGGGTCGATAGAAAACGAAAGTGTGACATTGCAGTGACAGGTTGCCAGCCTCTCGCCTACGCCACACTTCAACCCATATCCCACAGTCGCCTTCTACGACACCCACGGGAAGAAAGGGGGTGGTGAAATTCTTAACCCGTCACCACACGTTCTTCTAATTATGTGGTGCTTCATTTCGTGCACTGCATAAAATATTTTATTTTAAGTATAGAAAACTAGCCTATTTTAAATAAGAACGCGCAATGGTCACCGTCACCGCTCTCCACAAGAGAGGCTGAATGCTTGTCGGTCAAGATACCTACAACCATATTGTCATTTGTTTTGTATTCCTGATGGTGTGTAAAGTTGCTAGAGGTCAACAATGGCGCAAAGTTTTAGAGTTGGCAACTCGCATTGTAACAACTACAGTTACAGATGCCCATAGGCTACAGATTCTACTTACAACATGCAAACCGCATGCTTGTTAGCCAGACGTAGTGTAAAATATATCCTACCTCATTTAAATTAGTTTTCCCTGATATTCAATTCAGATACCCAGGGACGATCCTTTATTTGTGACCGGCGCTCCAGGGCATTTGTCCCCGCTAATGTGGTGGCAGTAATGAATTTAGTGTAAATTGCCGCGCCTCGAATTACATGTGAGGGCATTCGAGAGGTCTCTGAACCCTTTTTTTATGGCGAATTGAGATAGGCTCGTTAAATAGCGAATGAAGAAACTACAGTACATATGTAGTGCGAAAAGAATTTCCTTCGTATTGTTACGGAAACTTACGACCGTGTCATGCTATTTCAGCCAGTCTTAATACAACACGTACTAACACTGTCTGAACTAGCATGATAAATAAATACGAACGTTTCCGGAAAAATACGAAGAATAAACTTTTCGCACTACATCTGTAGTAAATGTGCAATTGAATGCAGGAGAACATGAAAATGTAATAGGTTATAGAAAAATCTTACTTCGTCGGGAGTTTTGAAATTTCTAGTAACATATTCTTTTATAGAATAGAATAGAAATCGTTTATTCGTGGTAAATTACAATAGGTATTAAAAATACAAACATTTAATTATTAGAACATAATATAAAAATTATCGTTTACCAGGAAATGGTCCCGCCTCAGCATAATGCTAACCATACAGTCAGCGCTGGTCTTCCGGCGACACCATTTGTGGGCCACGGACGCAAACGTGCAACACGTCCTTAATATAACTTGAACGCGCCCATTTGTCATTCTTGGGTCGACGCCATCTTGTTGCGCCTGCGCGCTGCACGATGGGTTAGGTGTCATGATGACATTCATATGAGAAAACGAAAACCATGTTGCACGTTTCACGATTGATATAAAATTACATTTCTACATTTCAAACAGTTCAATCTGCTAAAAAAGTAATAACTACAAGGAACAAGCATAACGTTAACTCGTTTCACGGAAAAATAAGTGCAATAATACATTGATTAAGTTCTTTGTTACAAAAGCGTTTACGTTGCCGAAGCGTGTGTGCTCCGAAGTGCCAAGCAACAATATGCATACAGTTATCACCTATATAAGTGACGATTGGGTTACAGCAATTATACGCACAAGTTACGATGCGGCAATAAATTGCGAAAACGCGGACACGCGGGGCGTGATAGGCTAGTAGACATTCCTACACGTTGATCACGTAGACAACGTAGTAACGTAGATAAACCACCTCTCCATACGATAAGGGATTGCCTCTCAGCACGTAGGTTAACTGTATATAAACTACAAGCACAATGTATCTGGACTTGACTGGAGAGAGTTAGGAGATAGGTTAGGTTATACACCAGAACTAACTAGTGTTTCCATCAACCAACTCCCAGGCTCTCAGCCTATTTCAAGATCAACAAGTGCGCTTTGGCTGTGTCTGTAAAGAAAGGACATAAAACAGGTATGCCTTTTACTACCTAATTAACTAATTAATTGGCTTGCTCATTTGTACAAATTGTAGCAAGCACTTAACACAGTTACTTGAAAGTATTGATTAAGAACACTACAAAAAACTTGTGTCATTTCGGAAAGCTTCCTGCTGCCGCTGGTGCTGAAGTATACATAACTGAAGTTTGGTTTTAAAAGATTTGATACTAATTTGCAGGTTCCTGAGGGGAGGAGGAATGTTGTTCCAGCAGCGACTGGCCAAGTACTTAAAACTACCACGAAATGCTGCTGAGGTGTGTCGAGGCGTCACCAGTTGAACACTGCAGTTACGAGCCCCTAACGATCTACGAGTGGACATCCATGATAGCTTCTCAAAAAGATATGACGGAGATTTGTATTTAATCGTACCAAAAAGAAGACAAGCCAGATGAAGTTTGCGACGGTTTACATATTTTTTATATTACGGAGTTTACATATTTTTTATATCCCAAGTGTCTTTAAGACATCGTTTGTCACACGGGCCATAAGAATATTGAAATGAGACTCTCCGTTACAGAAGGGCTTATCACCTATGTTGTATGTCAAGGACGTCAAGGTAGAATAAAATGACATGCAGATGTGATATTAACGCTCCTTGTAAAATTTTCAACTTTCCAACGTCAAACAAGTCGCAAACTTAGTTTTCACATTCATCAAAAACCAGCAAATAAAGGAGGTAGGTAGTTTCTAAGAAAGCCAGCCCCGGGCACTTCCTTTGAGAGCACTTCGTGCTGCACCAAATTAGTGATATGAGTGTCTTGCTCTCCTGGTACTTTGTATTATGCTGTACCGGTTTTCTGAGTGTAATTTACACATTATAATGGAAAATACTGCCCGTATAGTGACATCTTCTTTGAACATAACTTTATAGTTTATTATAGTTTGACTATATTATAGTTTGACAGAAAAATGTACGATGTATTTTTTAAAGTTGTGACAAAATTATGTTCAAGTTATGTTCAAAGAAGATGTCACTATACGGGCAGTATTTTCCATTATAATGTGTAAATTACACTCAGAAAACCGGTACAGCGGTAATAATATTATTACGGGACTATATTTAGAGTTACTGCATTTCAACTTTTTTCGTTAAAAAGTTTTTTTCAAAGAAGTGACGGCTTGCTGGCTTTAATTGCGGGTTTCCTAAAATAGTAACATAAAAATATTGTCAATATTAAATGTTATTTCGTTAGTATCATTATCACGCCTTAGTAGGTAAAACTTATTGTTTTGGCATTTAATTCTTCAAAACAAAAATGACTGAAAGAAAAAAAGCCAAGCAAAGCCGCGGGAGTATGTCGCCGCGAGATAGATGACACGTCTTTGTCTAATTGTATTAATGACATAAGGACAGGTAGTCTATCTCGCGGCGACATACTCCCGCGGCCATCATGTGCTAGGTCTGCAGAGGTCGGAGATTCGAGTCCTACCGGAGGTGTGAATTTTTCAATTTTTCCTTAAATTTAAAAATATGTAATATCACTGCAGACGTTTCTGCATGATAAAAAAGAAATTTGCATAAAAAACTTTGACAATTTAAATTTACAAAGAAAACATGTTTGTTTTCCTGTGCTAATTTCCGGCACCTGTCAAGCGGATCACCTGCGCCAGCCGAAAGGATGATTCTATTTTAACATTTTGGTCTGGTTTCGACCTCGTTTTCATAAGACCCTGAGTCGAATCAGGATAGCACAAAAATGTAATAGATGATCTTGAAAATTGATCGAACATGTCTGGCGTTATTGTTTGAAGAAACATCACTATACCTAGATATTTTTCTGGCACGAACGATGTGACAGTAGTGACTTCCTTCCGATATTTAATTCATCGATAACTTACATTATAATATGTCATTAATTATTTACTTATCTCATTAATTATTTCCGTGGCAATGAATCTTGAGTAGTTTCAATTTATCGATAAAAGGATTGTCGATGTTTTTATTTTGTCAAGCACTAACCACTTGACGTTCGTGCAAGAAAAATATCTAGGTATAAACATCACATTTGTCGCTGACATACCCAAACCATGTATAACGTATTGAAAATCCTATTTATTGATTTCTTATCTCTGTAAAGTGTTCATTGTTATCGCAGCCAACAATATGTTTTTATTTTTTTGTACCGCGTTTACTATGTACACATTTTTTACATGGCAAAGAAAAAGTGTAAAAAACTCTTTTTTTTTACAATTTAACACGTTCGCTGCGGCAAGCCAAAACCTTAACCCAAAATCTAGTGCGTTACGAGGCCCAATCCGCCCCGTAATAGTTTACACCGTAGTGCGTTACGGGTATAAAAGTGCCCCGTACGCCTAAGTCTGTTAAAAGTGCTGTAAGTTCCTGAAATATTAGATTTTCCAATATTTTTTTCGACTAACTGTAAGAGTATGAAATTTCCTACGTCTCATTATCCCCGCACGTGGATACGATAAAAACTCACAAAATTATATAGAAAAGAAAATACGGGGTTATATTATCCCCGTATCGCACTAAAATTGAAAAAATACGGGGCTTAGTACACTCCGTAACGTATGTAATGTATTAAGGTCGATAAATTAGTAGTGATGGGAAATAAAAATATCGATGTATATTCTGTATTAATAAAAAAATTACACATCAAAAATATGATACATCGCACTCTTGTATTTTTGTGAAAGTAGTTAATATAATTAAGTAACAAAGATACATAAAAGAAGATAAACCACCACCGTTTTTACATATTAAAAACATATATTTAATTAGATGTCAATTTGTGGTGATTTTGACGTTTATTGTGTGGGATAACCTTTGTTTTTGGAATAGAGTAGTTCTAACGTGTGGTTCGAGCGCTTCAATTCAATTCAATTCAAAATATCTTTATTCATGTAGGCCTAGTTACAAGCTCTTATGAATAGTTCATTACATATATATTATGATCTTAATCTAACCTAATTATCAGAGCAATTTATTGTTGTAAATTATTGTTCATAATAATATTGAGTCTATAATATACAATTTCATATAAAAATAATCGTTAAACAAAAAATATATAATTAGGTATATGTATATATAAAAATACATGTCTAGAATATTTCTAGGAAAAATCCAATGTCCAAAAAAATACAATATTAATTTCATCAACAATAATAATAATAAAAAACGTAAAAATAAGAAACCATTTCGAATAACAATTAATCCCACGTTGTTTTATCATTCATGTAGTCTTGTGTTGTATAATAAGCTTTGGAAATGAGTACACGCTTTACATGATTCTTAAATTTATTAATTGACAAGTCAGTAATATGATTCGGAAGTTTATTATAAAATCGAACACAATTACCCATGAATGATTTTTTAATTTTACAGAGCCGTGTGAAGGGCACCGCGAGTTTATGTTTATTTCTAGTATTTATATTATGTACATCACAGTTTTTCTTAAAATTACAAATGTTTTTATGTACATACATAATATTCTCATAAATATATTGACAATGCACTGTCATTATATTAATGTCCTTAAATTTATCTCTAAGTGAGTCTCTATGGTTCATTTTATATATTGCTCGAATAGCCCTCTTCTGCAGAATAAATATGGTATTTATCTCTGAAGCACTGCCCCAAAGTAAAATACCATATGACATAATGCTGTGAAAGTAACTAAAATAAACTAATCGAGCTGTTTTCACGTCTGTTAACTGACGGATCTTGCTCACTGCAAAAGCTGCAGAACTAAGTCTATTCGAGAGGTTAACAATATGGGGACCCCACTGAAGTTTAGAATCTAAAGTTATACCAAGAAAAACTGTACTATCTACCAGTTCTAATTCCTCATCCTTCACAACGACACTTGTTTGCTCATTCCTTACGTTACTATTAGTGACAAACTTAATACATTTAGTCTTTCTTTCATTTAATAATAAATTATTAGCATTGAACCAGTTCACTACTTTAGAGATAGCATTGTTTACATCACTGTGAGCTTGTTGCTGTCGTTTGAGTTTGAAAATAAGTGAGGTGTCGTCTGCAAACAATACTATATCATGGTGGGTCTTTACAAGGAATGGCAAGTCATTTATGTAGATAAGGAACAGGAAAGGCCCCAATATTGATCCCTGTGGTACACCCATAGAGACCAATGACCCAGTTGATCTCTGTCCATTGACATCTACCCTTTGTATTCTACCATTTAAGTAGGACTTGAGTAAATCTAGTGCTGATCCTCTGACTCCATAATAATGTAGTTTCCTGATCAATGTTTCATGACAAACACAGTCGAAGGCCTTAGATAAATCACAAAAGATACCTAAAGCATCTTGTGACTCCTCCCAGGCATCGAAAATATGCTTAATTAGCTCAACACCAGCATCGGTTGTCGAGCGACCCCGTGTGAAGCCAAATTGCTTATTATGCATTAAATTAGTAACGTTAAAATGTCGTACTAATTGAGAAAGAACTAATTTTTCAAATATTTTACTGAAAGTTGGCAGCACAGATATTGGTCTAAAGTTAGTGGGGTCAGAGTGGCTGCCGGATTTAAATAAAGGAGTTATTTTGCTATGTTTCATTAGATCAGGAAACTCGCCGCAGTCAACACTGTTGTTGAATATAACTGCTAAGTCAGGCGCTACAATCTCAACTAAGGATTTTACGGCATGGACGGAGACCCCCAGAGGTCACTAGTTTTTTTGACATTAATTGATTTAAATGTCTTTACTATATCTGAGGTACAAACATGTTCAAAATAAAGGTCTCTACAACACTCAGGAACGTTTTCCTCTAATAATGTGACGGCAGATAAGGGTGATGAATTTAAATCCTTAGTTGTGAATGCTGGTATCTCGGTGAAAAATTTTTCGAACTCTGTTGCTACTTCAAAATTGGAATCTATAATTTTGTTATCAATATTCAGTTTAATATCTTTTACTGCGTGTTTCGAGCGACCAGTTTCCACATTAATTACTTTCCACGTTGCTTTAATAATGTCAGAGCTATTTTTTATTTTATTACTAAGATAATTTCGCTTAGCGATATGACAATCTATCTTGAACTTCTTCGAATATTGCTTAACATGTTCTTTAAACTCATCACTCGTATTAAACCGCCGTTCTTCATACAAGGCATACAATGCACGTCTTCGTTGATGTAACTCTGCAGTAGCCCACTCACTAAAAACTGATGCACCACTAACTACGACCGATTTTGAAGTAAATATTGCATTATAATGTTGCAGAAAAGTGTGAAAGAATGAATTATACATACTATTAGGACTCATATCGGAAGACAGGGAGGGTAGCGCCTGAACCAAACTTTGCTTCATTCGTTCCACGCGGTCGGAGGTTACTGGTACAAAAGTTATTTGTTTTCTCAAAGTATTTTTCCTTAATGTCTCAAATACTATCAATTGGCCTAAATGGTCTGATTCTAAGTTGCTAATTACATCTTTAGTAGTAGGAAAAATATCAGTGAAAATATTATCTATACAGGTGGCACTAGTGGCAGTCACTCTAGTAGGCTCCATAAAAATATGATTGAGATTACATGATTTGAAAAGATTCAACAATCTGATACTTATTGTTGAATTTTCCAAGATATTTACATTAAAGTCGCCGCATATAAGTATTTTTTTACTAGAAGATGATATTTTAAGTAGCACAGATTCCATAATTTTTTCAAAAGTTTCAAAATTACTTAATGGCGGCCTATACACACAGACAACAATAAATTGCTCCAATTCTACAGCACTTAGTTCTATAGTCCGTTCAACAGACATGGAAACAATATCCTTACGTTCCTTAAATTTTAACTGGCTATTTATTATAATTAACGACCCACCATGTATGGAACTATGTCTGGTGAACGAACTTGCCACCTGGTGATTATTAAATTGAGGCATTAATTCATTGTTTTTTAACCAGTGTTCAGTAATACATAAAATGTCTACATAAAATTCGTTCATGAATAGTTCAATTTCTAAATCTTTTCCTCTAATACATTGAATATTTTGATGCACCAGGTGGATATACTTTCCTTGCTCACAGTATTGATTCTTATAGTTACTTAAAATTAAATTGCCAGAGACAGAATCTTTTGTCTTAGAAGCTAGTTTAAATCATTGGTTATGACTGGAACCAATTCCAAGTTCATACTTTGCTGCTCAATAGGAGCAGAGTTGTCTGCCAAATTCTTGGCAGAAATGTCAAATAAATAGGATAGCGATAAAGCTATTTGTCTTTTATAATAATTTGAAAGGTAACATTTACCTTTAGTCAAAAACACCATAGGCATATGGTATTTACTAACAAATTTGTTAGTGTCAATTATGCTAACCTTACTACTATATGTACAAAGATTATATAAAGCTACATTCAACTTATGTCTAGTGTTATTTTCTTTTTTTCTGCCTCTGACATCTGGTTACAATAGGGGAATGTAAAGAAAATAATTTCATGCACTGCCAATGAGTTTAATTGTTCATAATATTTTACTAAATTATTTTTGTTTACATTACCCCTATTCCCCATAAAGATAAGCAGTGTTGTCTTACTATTGATATTACTGTCGTTTAAAATTTGTTTAATGATATTTTCAAAGCTGCTATGAGGCAGACAGTTATTGATTGTACTAAGTCCCTTTAAGTAAAAATTTAAAAATGAGCTCATATTGCTCCCAATCTCATCACAGTACATAACAACATTAGGTTTAGGTGTGCTTTGTTGTGAAGTGTGGAAGGGGCCATTATCATTCATTTGCCCCTGCGGTAAACTGTCACACAGGCTTGGGTCAAGAGCACTGGTCGACAAATCTCCAGTCACTTGCTTACATGCACATGCCTGGGCATTTGTCAACGACTCAAACCGCTCTGAATTATGCTTAATCTGGGATATTAAATCATCCATGGCTAAAGAATATTCACTAATAACTTTTTTGAACTCTCATTTATCACATCTAAAGATTTTATTGAATCCTCTAGGCTTTGAATTTTTAACTTTAATGCCTGTGTGTCAGTTTCATACTGTAATCTACTGTGTTCTAACTGAGCTGTATACAAATCTAACTTATCTACTAAACTTATATTAACTTTACAAAATCTCAATTTTTTAAAAAACAATTTATTAATTTTTGACATCTTTTGATTTTTTTTGATCAGTTTATTTAATTTTATATACTTCTTTAGTTTGTTTCCGCTGCAATTTACTAACCTTGGTGTAGTGGCATCATTGGTTAAGTCTGTAGTTACTGAAGGGTTTTCAATTGCTGCGGTAACCAACTGAGATGCAGGCCGGACCAGTTCCTCGAACAAGGTCTGAGTGTGTGCCGCAGCTGCTTGGTTTTGGGCCTCCCGTAGCTCGTAGATGTGTTCGTGGGCGTCGTGCAGTGCTCTCTCCAATGAGTCGATGTCTTTCAGGGCCTGTTCATATGCAGCATTACACTCCATAAACCTGTCAACCGTCTCCTGAAGCCGGGCCCGCTCCGAGTTTACATTATTAAAATCACTCTCTAGTGTACACAGTTCCTTTTTTAACTTATCGTTTTTATCAATTATCAATAATAGCTCCTTCTCACTGTCTTCTCTTTCACTGAGCAATTGAGCACTAAACTCCTTGGATTGTTTTAATTCCAGCAAGGTAAGTTGGAGCTTATCACACTTCTCAGGCTCCTGCTGAAGAGCCGCTGCTGCAGCGGCGGCAGCTGCTCTGCGTGTTTGCATTGTAAATGGGTTTTTAAAAGAATTAAAAACAAAACAAAGCAAGGAATTGCCTACTCAAGCTCAGCGGTTACTTACATGAAATAGTGACGTTTCACTATGCCTACACTTGTTCTAGCCTTGTACAATGATTAACACTGAAAAAGAAACACAATCGGTACTAACTAGTGGTAATAAGACTCAGAAAGTGTACAAAGGCGAACAGATATTTCAAATTTATAACCTATAACGGCTACAAACCTGAGACATCAAAGACACTTGTAAACGTCACTAAAGCACTTCACTACTTATATTTATACAAAACTTAATGTTAAATATACTAATTTCACGCTTTAAATACTAATTAATACTTAAAATATGCTTAAAAAATAATTATTTCAAAGGGACCTAGCAAAATCAGCTGCTTATCGTTTGACAGCCAGGGTTGCCATCCAATTTGCCTTCATTTTTAATTTGCCGATAACAAGTATTTCAGTAAGCACTGCACTAGCGATACTGTGCCCACAACCCCGTACGGGCCAGCAAATCCTTTTACGGGGTTCACGGAGACCCGTATCGCACTAGAAGGTATTTTTTGTCCCCTGGTCGGTACGGGGTTCCTGAGACCCTGTATATAATTAATATATCAATAAATAATACTTTTGAATAGAAATCCAAATGTATATTTGTCATTTTCGTAGTTGTAAAAATGACCAAAATACAGCTTCCGCACCAGCGGAGTGAACACGATTTTTCTCACCCGCACTGAGTGATGACAGTGTACGGGGTTCAACAACCCCCGTAACGCAGTGAACGTGTTAAGGAAAAATCTCTTTCCTGGAACATCGGTTCATTCGTGTAAAAACGAACTGTCAAACAGCACTGGTCTCGTCAAGTCGTCGTCAAATTATTTATAATAATATTAGACTTACATTACATTCCGAATTGGGTCAACAGTTCATTTATAGTCGTATCAAAATAAGATAAAAATAGCATTCAATTTTAAAAATAGAACCGGCCTTGTTTTGACGACGTAATCCTAATTAGGTCGATCGTCTCGGGACGGACGGACAGACATATTTGCGCAATTATTTATGTCTCGTTTAAGCCTTGACTCAAACGCCGCAAACGTTGACTTATGTGTACAAATTTAACAATTCGTATTTAGGTCAGATGGTATTTTGAGTTGAACTTATCAATCACGCACTGATCCCACCAAAAGAGGGATAGATACGGTGGTAGAAAGGAACAAAAGATAATCGCTCCCGTGTAAATAAAAGAGAGCGAGCGATTTATAGTTCTTCGCTCGGCGACGAACTTTATTATAACTCGCTCGCGCTATCACTGTCTTTTTCGTGGATTTTTTTTAAAGTAAAAGTAAAGTAAAATAGTACATTACGATACAAGTGCGTAAAAAAGGAAGTTCGAAACGAGTGGCGATAAATTAAAACACGACCAAAGGGAGTGTTTTAAATCGACACGAGTTTCGAATTTCCTTTTCGCACGTGTATCGTACGACGTTTTTCAGTACAGATGAGCCTCCGAAGTTTCGACCTGGCATGTAATGAACCACTTCTCGCACTATTGCGTAAAAAAAACACCATCTGTACTGAAAAATACATTTTAGTTTCGCAAAAATGTCTGCAAATGATAAGATATAAAAAATGGAACAGAAGTTAGCATGATTTGAACTTGCTACACAGGGATACCATCCCACCACTCTGCAAACTGAGCTATCCAGAATCACCCGTTGACAATTAATAGAAAAGAGATCAACGTTTATCAGAAACTTCAGTGAAATCACATAAATTTGACGAATAGTATACATAATATTCGTCGTCGTCCATAATTCGATCTTCAATAATGTCCTTTCCTAATCCCATAACGGTCCATAAAGGTCCAATATTCCAAAGTTATTGTGAAGTTACACGTGCCTATAATATTTGCAATTGAGACGGAGGCAAAGAAAGATAACCCTACACGTTTTCTATTCAAATATAACGTATGATTTACAAGAAAAGGAAGTGAAAAGCATGCGGACAATAGAGGAATCCGATTTGAACTTGCAAATTGATGCCAATTTTATCGTTTCGTCATTATTCGCACCTGATTTACTTGTAATGATTAACTACACTATATTTCAAAAAAAATCATGTCAACGTATGATTTATGTTCCGGTGACATCAGGCGAGCCGTATGCCACCGATTTTAAAGTATCTTTATATAAGGTCCTAATTTATTAGATGCAGATATTTTTACAGCTGATAGTACTCGGTCTCTGGAGTATATTAAACCGTGAAACATTATAGCTTTTACGATGTTTTTTTGGAGAAAACGGAAAAACAAATTTGCTACGTAAAAACACCCTGTTTATGTGATTATTAAATGAAAACTCATTGAACAGATTCTAGTACCTCTTTTACGTACCACTTAACTGTAACTGGCCACTTCAATGACATGTGCAGTTTTCCCGCCGAACCTTTACGACATTTACAACAAACAATTGTTGACATGACAGACAGTGTTATTGTGACATGTGATAATGCACATGATGATTTTTTTAGACGAAATTATAATTAATTTTTTTGTTAGGAAAATGAAATCAAAAAAGTTACATGAAAAGATTTCTTAATTTATATTTAAAGTTAATTATTTTAATGTAAAGTATCAATGTGTTAAAATATCTGCAACTAATAAATTAGGACCTTATATTATAAATTATCTATAGCCCTAGTTTTATTTATGAAAATTTTATGCGAGACGCATTTATAATATTAATATGTAATAAAAAACAAACAAAAAGTTTTGGAGGCGCGGGGTATCGATCCCCGTACCTCTCGCATGCTAAGCGAGCGCTCTACCATCTGAGCTACGCCCCCGGTGACGGCAGCAGCGAAAATCGTTACCAGTTAGTTTCTTAGATCACCATAATATGTGACACAAAATCGGGGGCCTTGAGGTTATCAGAGTGATCTAGATAATAATTGTATTATCTGGAACCAACAGATATCGTTAAATTACATTGTATGATATCAAATATTTTTAACAGTTCAGACGCGTTTAAGTGAGGTTTAAAATTGTGCTGATCATTTTTAATTAAAGATAATGTAACGCATGAAATAATAGTTATTTTATTGAGAAGTTATCATAAAAAAGTATTACTTTTATTATTTTATTTTATTATTTTATTATTTATATAATTCAGGCAGGCAGTTGAAAAAACAACTGATATGGCCTGTATCCTGGTATCTTTTTCTAGGTTTATCTCATATTATTATGTTTGTCTAATTTGTTCTTAAAACTGTTGATGTTGGGTGCTGAGACTACTTCCTCTGGTAGCTTGTTCCAAGGCGTGACTACTCTGTTAGCAAAGAAGTGTCTATGTGGGTTGTTGTTTGACATGCAGAGTTTCTGTAGTTTTAAGTGGTGCCCTCTCAGTCGGGTATTGGTGTCTCTTTTGAGTACAGATTTGAAGTCTTCGAGGTCATAGTGTCCATTCAGGATTTTATACACTTCAATAAGATCACCTCTATCTCTTCTTTCCTTGAGTGTAGTCAACTTCAGTGCTTCCAGTCTACTTTCGTATGGTAGTCTCTTGATCTGCCTTGGTATTTTAGTGAAGCTACGCTGCACCTTTTCCAGTAGGTCAATATCTTTCACAAAGTAAGGGTTCCAAATTTGAAAGGCATATTCCAGTATTGGCCTAACATATGTTTTGTAGATCTTGAGCATCATGTCAGGTGTAAGAATCCCAAACGCTTTTCTGATAAGGTAAATAAAGCTCTTAACTTTCTTTGTTATTGTTATTATGTGAGTTTCCCATTTTAGGTTTGAAGCGATAACAATTCCTAAGTCAGTTTGTTCTTCAACTGCCCGTAGATTCACGTCGTTAAGTTTGTATACTAAATGTGGATTTTGGGTTCCTATATGTAGTATTGTACATTTATTGGCATTCAAGTTTATAAGCCATTCCTTCGACCAATTCGCAATTTTATTTAGATCACTTTGCAGTTTATCATAATCTGTCAGGGGGTTCGCAAATATTTTTGTGTCATCTGCAAATATGCTAACCTTGCAGTGCAGGCAGTGAGGAAGGTCAAATGTGTAGATAATGTATAAAACTGGGCCCAAGACTGAGCCTTGTGGAACGCCACTGTGAATATCTCGTTGGCCAGATAAAGTTTCTCCCACTCTTACGCAAAAGGTTCTTTGACGTAGAAAGGCCTCAATCCATTGAAGTAGTTTGCCTCGTATTCCTATGAATTCTAGTTTCCGGAGAAGTCTACTAGTTGGAACCTTGTCGAAAGCTTTTTCGTAGTCAAGATATACAACGTCTACAGGATTTCTTTTGTTGAAGCTGTCCGTCCAAGAAGCAAGGCATGAGAGCAGGTTTGATACTGTGGAACGGTGGGGACAAAAACCATGTTGTTGGTCGCTAATTATTTTGTGCTTCCCTAAGAATGTTCGTAGGTGATAGACAACCAGTTTCTCCATTATTTTGCATACCACACTTGTCAAACTTATGGGTCTGTAATTTGCCGGTTCGAGTTTGTTTCCTTTTTTGAAGATGGGCGTCACCGAGGCTGTCTTCCACATAGTTGGTAATATTCCTGTATCATATGAGGTCTGCATTATTACTGATAAGGTTTCATTCAGGTTACAGTTTTTGAGAACAGTAACGGGAATTTCGTCTGGTCCTGGTGCAGAGTCGGATTTTAGTTCTTTAATGACTTGTTGGATTGTATGGCTAGAAAAAGTTAATTCACCAATAGTTTCCTCGACTTTAAGAGACAAGTCCAGATTGGGCATTTGGCCTGGTGGTTCCTTTTGGAACACTCCAGCAAATTGGTCAGCGAAGGCTTCAGCGATTTGGTGAGAATCTGTGACAGTTTGTCCTTGTTTGTTTTGCAGTGCCGTTGGTGTACTAACCTTTGAGGTTATCTGTTGTCTTATGTAGGAATAGAATCGTTTGGGTCCAACTTGTAGCAGATTTTTTTCATAATTGATTCGTGAGGCTTGTCTATGATTAACTAGTGTGTTGTTTATTTTTCTGTATTTCCTGTAGTGTTCGTCTAGGCCAGTTAATAGGTATCTATTCCACATTTCTTTTTTTGTGCAATAAGTTTCTTAGTTTCTTTAGATATCCAGGGTTTGTTCTTTGCACAAATGTTTATTTTTGTTTTAGGTACATACAAATTTCTTGAATTATAGAATTCAGCAAGAAGAGCTTTAAATTGTTCATCCGGGTTTGTCATATTCTTAATTGTTTCATGTGTTGTCTGTAACTTTTCATTAATTTTCTCATAATTGGCTTTGTTATAGTTCCACCTTGACACTGTTATATCTTGGTTTTTTGCTTCGATCTGGATTGTTGCCACTAGGCTTTCATGGTCGCTTTTACCTATTGGTGCTTCATGACTAATTTGTGCAACAAGAGCCTCATCGTTGGTCATGACCAAGTCCAGGTAAGAAGGTAGGTTGCCTGTACGATATCGGGTGGGTTTGTTAATCAGTTGGGTAAGGTTGCTACTATTGTACCATTGGACAAAGTTGTCTTCCTGCGGCGATAAGTATTCACAATCTTGTAGAGGCCATTTGACACCACGATAGTTAAAATCACCCATAATTAATGTTGTATGCGTTTCAGAGGCAAATTTAATTTTTTCTAAAACTATATTATCTTGATCTATTGTCGAATCGTGACCTCTATATACACCGCACAGTAAGAATTTTTTTGATCCAAATTGAATGTCCAGCCACAAGCACTCCGAGGCCTCATGTTTCAAATTGTAAGTTGTATCAAGTCTAGCTTTTAAAATGTTACAGCTGTTGGCTACATATAGTGCAACTCCACCACTCCTTTTGACAGTCCGATCATCTCTATACACATCATATCCTGGTATTCTTATCATTGAGTCGGGTATTGTTGGTTTTAGCCATGTTTCTGTAAGTACAATCAGTGTTGGCCTTACGTTGTTTACTCTAGCAACGAATAGGTCTAATTTATTATTAATGGATTGAATGTTTGTATAAAAAATGGTAATAGTATAAAGTGTTGGTGACAATTTCCTTATAAAACGTGTGCTATTGGTCGTTGTAGTAATTGCATTTTTCGGGTTATCAGTTACAGAGCTTAGCTGTTTTTTGGAGTGATTTTTACAATCGCCGGTTGACCTCGCACATACTTGATGGTAATATCATCTTCTCCATTCGCTACGCGTTTACTAAGCTCTTCACGAAGATATTTAAGATACTCCCTTTGCATTGGGGTCAGGTCGCCGGTGATGGACTTAGGATTCTCCAGTTTCGATTTTTTACGCAGTACTGCCTGCGCGTCTCTCTTACTATTGAGGACTACCTTCAGAGGGCGCGGACGTGCGCTGGGGTCCGACTTGGGTGCGCCGAGGCGGAAGGATTTGATACCCACGCAGTTGACATCGTTTGTAACTTTAGTAATAATTTTCGAGCATTCCTGTATGTCATGATCCTTTCTCTGTGCCGGTTCGGTGCTAGAGGATTCAGGTACATCGTAAATTATTATATTCGTTGATCTATTTGCTCTCTCCGACATCTCCTGTATCGCAGACTCGGTGGCTAGCATACTTTGGCGTACACGTAGCTGCTGAACTTCTTCAGTAAGATCATTTAGTTTTTTCAAGATCATGGGCAATTGCGCCACTGTGGTTTTACAATCGCCACACAAGAACGTCATTGTGCGAGGAACAGTTTTCAACTCAAAAACACGCATCTCAGTAGGTGACAGTCCGTGACAGTCGCCGCATAGCAGGTTTTTGCACGCATCACACGTTACGGATGTTTTGCTCTTTTCGCCAGGCACTTTTTGACATTTCGCACATTTTTCATTTTTCTTTGCCATTGTGAAGTTTCCGAACGCACTTCTACTGTTATTGCACTAGCAACACTGATGGACTAAATGTCAGTTTGAGAAATAAACTTGTAGGTAGGTTGAGAACTTTTAATGCAGGAACTGTCACTAATTCTTTTAATTCCTGTTTTTTTGTTAGTAATTCACAGTTTTAGACATAAATAACATTAACACAGTTCACACAAAGTCTCAGCTCCACTTTTAAAATGTTTTTGCCGAAAATCTCAACGTTTTACACACAATAACTTAAAAGATTCCCGAGCGCAGTTTCGCCGTACAAGTGACTTTGACAGATATTCTCAGATGTTTTGTGTAGAAATAAAATAAAAACACCGTAGTCCGCCTGCGATTTCAGCAACGACAAGTCATTAAAATTATAAACTTTTTGCCCCATTTTTATTTCGTCAAGAAATGAATTCCCATCAAAAATACGTGTCTACACCGGCATCGCCTCCGGCCGGGCCGTCTGAAATAGCTTGCAACTTTCTCAGCCACACAAACCATTTTAGATCCTTTGAGACTTATCAAAGTAATTCGACAGAGATGCCAAAATGTTTTCGTAAAGACTTTCAAAGTGGACGTATCGATTTTAGACGGAGTCGCAAAGAGATCTAACTTATATAATGTGTTAAATAGGAATCCATTTTCGTTTTATAATTATTATTTGAGTATAACTAAGAAAGATACTTTCGGTTTTGTTTTAAAACAACGATCACACTCTTTAAGGTAAAAGACACAAGTAATAAATAAATAATAATAATAAATAAATATAGGACATTGTTACACAGATTGACTGAGGCCCACGGTAAGCTCAAGAAGGATTGTGTTGTGGGTACTCAGACAACGATATATATAATATACAAATACTTATATACATAGAAAACATCCATGACTCAGGAACAAATATCTGTGCTCATCACACAAATAAATGCCCTTACCGGGATTCGAACCCGGGACCGCGGCGCAGCAGGCAGTGTCACTACCGACTGCGCCAGACCGGTCGTCAAGTAAGTAATCTAGGAAGGTGAAATCCGCATTGTATTTACACATGAACCTACTTTCTTCAAGTATAATTCTAAATTTGCATGTATGGTTTTGATACTATAATAAAGAGCCTTGACAGAAATATGGACGAACGGAAACCAAAGCAAACCTATAAACAACCCGTTCTTTTCTTTTTAACGTACGGAACCCAAAAAAAACAACATTTTCGTAAACACAACCCCGTGTTGTTCCTACCTATATTTAAATTCGTTCGACCACCAGGACACCACGAGCCGAGGAGCGGAATTAAAACCGATATCTACATATTTATGCAGCCGCTGTCATAGCATTGGAATTGCAAAAATGCATTCGGTCCCAAGGAGTCGCGTTTCGAGTACGCGGCGGTACGCTGTATACGGGCTATGCCTGGTATGTGGTGGGGAAGATTTAAATGCATTTCCGTATAGTTTATCCTATGTAAAATAGAGACCCAGCCATGAGTTTTAGAATAATACCTACTCGTTAGCGTAAACGTCAAAGAAAATGTCTCAGCATTCTATACGTAGGTACTCAGAATCTATTCCTGTTGAAATGTTTAATCGAATACGTTGATATGATACATTTTTGATACTATGTTCCTTCCTCCTAGTACTAGTTACGGCCAAAGTAAACGTTGGCTATAAAATGAGAATATACTCAATTAAAGTGTATACCTACAACATTTTGAATGACTCAAAATATCGTTAGATAAATAGATCTAACAGGTAGAAATTAGGGAATAGGAAACGTCGTAAACGATTTGCTTACCTCACTTCATTTTGCTTACCTCTAAAGGTACCAGGCGCTAAAGATACTTTCAGTCTTACCTACAGGGGAGTAAGGTGTAAAAGGGTGAACGTCTTTGAGGTCGAAGTACCAGGGGAACATAAACGCGAGAGGCTTACGCACAATCGGTTTATGCGCAGGTAAATTGCCTAATTACTGACACACCACAAACTAGTGTTGTGCGGTTGTAGGGTAAATTCTCGATCGGAAAGTTTTATAGGGGAATTTAGTTCCTTAAGTTACGAAAGTCCAACTAAGCTAATTTCGCACCAATTCGAAAAGGAAAAGTGAGGGAGTGTATTAACTCCATTCTGAGTTAGTTTACCCCATGTGCGTTTTCACATTATCCGATCCGATATCGGATGTAGGAAGGATATGAAAGGCAGAAATCAAAGATGGCGGCTTAAATATACGGCTTAGATATCGGATTGGATAATATGAAAACGCACTAAGTCTACCTTGCTACGAGTACAAAGATGCTGTCATAGCTTTAGGATATCAAGCGTGTCTGTAAAGTATAGGTACAACTTTGTAACGACATACAGGTTCGCGTATATAATACAATACAATACAATACAATAGTTTATTCTCAAAAACTTTGTACTTAGCCACGTCAGCAAATTTTAATTGATCCTACTTTGTTACCAACATTTAGTGATATAAGTCGACTTTCGTAACAGGATAACGACCAAATAAAACTTACTTAAAATCTCAAGTCATGAAATAAATCTTGGTAACGAATAAGGAATAAAAAAAAAAATAACTTTTTACTTAATTTTTGTACAAACTTTTCGAGAACTGCTGAGTTATACAAAGTGTCCCAAAGATTTGAATTAGTTTCAATTCCATTCCGTTACCATTTTCAAGTATTTTCATAGATTTTATAATGCGGTAACGATATAGATAGATCAAAAAATGTATGGCAATTTTGAAAACTATTTTCTGGTAGCAATACTGAGCCGAACTAAGCCCATATTTCCCGAAGAGAACCGTAGTGTAGCTACCACATTATTCGATGCGAGTACGCCACGAAAAATGTATGGAGAAAGTGTATACGCCCAAAGGCTTACTTTGAATCAAAACCAAACATTACAACCTTCTTTCGCTAAATTTTCACATCCCTAACCGAACTATAGTTCATTCCGAGTTTGAGTTCAAAAGCTGCGCCAATTAGCGCGGCGATTTGATACGAAACTCGCTCATTATTGAAGACTTAGACTTAGAGGAAAGACAACCGCCCTGAAATCAGCTATTCTTGCAACACACGGTCACCATTTTCCTCAATGGATGCTAATTTTGGAAATATTTTCTGTCAGTTTAATGTGTTTGAATAATTGTTGTAGCTTTTCGGCCTTTTTTCCAATTTTTTAACATATTACTAGGAGCGAAAGACATTCTTACTCTTCTAGAAATGGCCTTAAAACACTTTAGTTGTGTTTGTCCACCATCTCCTATTTTCCTCTCTCAGTTATTCTAAGGTTAGCTGGAAGATATCCCTTAAAGGGATAAGCTCGCCTATGTACATAACCATTATAATTATTCTCTGTACTTGTAATTTGTTCTGTACTTGAAATAGTGTTTACTACTACTACTACAAATAATAATTAAAGATTGCAAAAAATCAAACGAAGGGCGAGGGGCATAACTATGGTTAATAGTACATCGAATTTTATTAAGTAAAAATAGTTTTCATGACAATATTTTAAAAAAAAGAGAGCTACGTTTCCAAAGCGAACGGATCTTCTCCCATCCTCTCAAGTTCCAACTGTCAAGTTAAACGGCTCAAGAATTTAATATCGATTTGCAAAGTTTCAGTCGTCTTTGTAATAAACCGGCGTATTAGAGGTTCCCTGATTTCCCTGATGGCGTGCCAAGTTTTAAGGGCGGATGGCGAATTTTGCACGCCATAGGACATTAAAGACGCCACAACGCAAAAGGGGGAATGTTTCAAAAGTTACTTTGTGGTCAGTACAACAAAGTTCAATCATTTTTCGGGGTCGGCACCCAGAAAGGGAAAAAGAGAACCCTTATATCACTCACTAACTCACTTTGTTTTCCTTCCATCCGGCGTGTTTTGTAAGAGTTTTTCAACATTTTCAACGTCTTCATAAGTTTCCGTTTCGGCCGAAACAAATACAGCTAAATCCGAACATTCGGTTTCAACAAAAAACTAGAATATCCGATTTTGGTGGATTCGAAATTCATCAATTTTACACAAAGAGCACAAAAATATATGTATATATAAAGTACTGACGACTCATGGAGAGATATTTATATCCAAGGTAATAAAATGTTTTAAATAGGGCTTTGATCTAGTCTATCATGTAACAAATTTGCGGTCAAGAATTACAAACTTTCAAATTAATTTTGCCAACCAGAGTACTGCAAATTATTAATACTTGGCTGCCAGCCTTAGGGCTTCATAATTAACCCGGGGTCGGTTTTAGCACTAATTAATTATCAAATTGGCCTAATTAGCCCCACTGTACGGCTGGCAACCCGTAAAATAATACCAGGATTTCATAACGAGTATAGCGGTTAGGTGCAGAGGTGCAGCACGTATAATATGGCTTCCAGATTTTTTTTAAACTTGTTCTCTATACATTAGCGCTTACCATGGATTTGTATCTCTCGATATTTTATAGCGTAGGGTAAACTCGCCTTATTGAAACAGCCAAAAATCGTTTACTGTACTATCTCTCGATATTTTATAGCGTAGGCTAAACTCGCCTCATTCGGTGAAACAACCAAAAATCGTCTTTCGGAATAGTGCTTCAAAGCTTGTATAACCGAATTAGGCGAGTTTACCCTACCTATGGCAAGCGACAATATTACTTTTCCACAACAAAGTCACAGAGCTGCAGGCTAAAGTGTGACACAGCACAGTCACTGTAAAGGATCTCGAGAGCTCTCGGCCGTCGTCTTACTTTGTCTCCTTGTTGCCTGGGGCTGCGGCTCAGGCTGTCAACAGAACCGTGGAAAAATATTGTCGGAGCTAATTGAAAGAGATGAGAAGGCTCGACAACTGCATTTGTGGTGATATTATGAAAATAACAATTGTAATTCTCTATTGCAATTATCTTTTGAAATGGTATCAGAAGTAGGTAATATAAAAACAATGTTCAGATTAAATGATAGGGTTTTCAGACTCTCGGGTTGTATTTACTGCGATACACACAAATCGCTTGATGGTAAGCCATTATTGGCAAATTCTACCATCCGGCTTAGGACATCAAGTTAAAATTTGTGTTAAATCACTTTGCACTCTTGTAGATAAAATGCAACATTCTCATCCAGTTTTGAAGAATCAAAATCCCTTTACCAGTTGAAGTGGGGTAAATATTTATAAATATTATTTTCGTTGCTAATTAAACGCCAGAATGTAGGTACCTATTTATGTACAGTCAACGGTACGGTATTAAATATAGATGCGGATAAAGCGTCACAAAAACATGTATCCAGTTCCACGGCTTTATTGCTGACGCGGTAAGGTTGTGGATACGTAATATTGGCGCTCTGTCCGCATGATAAGTGATGATTTATATCACTTATTTATGCCGGTGACTGTACCTTGTCCTTGACTGTACTATTTAATTATGAAATGTAAGTCGCGTCCAATATCAGAGGCTACGTAGCCTACTAATTATATCGATGCGTAATTGGCGATCGGAAATATAATTTCGAACCAATTTAAAGGCTAAAATTCCAGTACTTAAATCCTTCATTTAGAGGCTCCATTTATGAAATAACTAACCGAATGAAGTCAATTTTGGAGCCGAAGCAAATGCCGGTAATTCGTTCGAGCGCTGGTATCACTTAATTCATGCGTCGGTAAAATAATACGTAATTAAAAATCTGTCTTTTCAACGTGAAGAATATTTTGAATAGAATTAAAATGACTTAATGTTATAATGACAAATGTGGTCAGGAATACACTGTCAAAATCTTTCGGGTAATTCTAGCCCACGTCGTTGTATGTACAATTGTGTCGCTTAACTTCAAACCTGGGTAAATCCATTCTGCTATAAGGTTGATTATCTTTCAGATCATAATAATATACCAGATGGCCGCGGGAGTAATAGGAGATAGATGACACGTCTTTGTCTAATTGTATTAATGACATAAGGACAGGTAGTCTATCTTGCGGCGACATATCATGTGCTAGGCCTGCAGGTAGGGTAAACAAAAGAGAAATTTCCATAAATAAACCATTCATATCATATTATATCATATAAAATTTATTATTCTTATAAAATATGTGGTAAAGTTTTTCTGTCAGAGCAGAGATTAGGTCATTTAGTCGGGTATATTTTTTTGATTTCATTTTCTTATATTAAGCCTACGTACATACTACGTACCCATTACCAATGTCTACACATTGAAAGAAAAACAAGTAAGACTTATACGAATGAGCCGATTTCATGCCATAGAAAATTGATTCTTTAATTGTTATTCTTATTGATTACTAAAAAAAGTAGTTACATGAGGTAACTAGTGACATCTTGTGTTTTCTCTCGACTCTAAAATAGAGGGAAACTGAAAACCCCAACCCCAACAATGCCGCAGTAAAACTGACATCAGCGCCATCTACGGGGCTACGTCGGAACTTTTGAAAGAAAGGGGCGCGCTACTTCGTGCGCACCCCAAGCTAAACGGGCTAGAAATGTCCTCCACCTTAGTACGAGAGCTGTTGGTTTCACGAGATTCGGATAGATGGCGCTGTTCTTGAAAATATTTTTACGGGGAATACCACAATTAGGTACATAAAAAAGCTAAATCTTAGTGATAAAATTTATGTGTAAAGCATATAAGAACAATACTTAATATATCTCAAAACAATACAATCACGAAAATTTAAAGCACATGAAACAGTTCTTTCAGATCCTTTTATTTCACATTAATACAATTGTTCTATTTTTATTAAAATTCGTATAATGGTGATCGATTGTTTAACTTTTTATATTTTTTTTGGTTATGTATTTGTCTTCTTTTGTGTCATTTTTTTTATTTAATAGTTTCACAGTGCCTTGGTATTAACTGTAACGCTGTGTTACTGTGATTTAGTAAATAGAAATACGAATTATTTGCATGGCGGATTTTTTTGAAACGTACAGCCTTGTTATGTTTCCACGGCACAATGTCAGTGAAATGACGTGAGCATAATCGATAGCCGTCGATCTACTTACGTGTACGGAGCGCATTGGCCTGTGCTCTGAGTACTTACCTGGGAACAAAACAAACCTATTTAATTATGTTTGTGAGATTTTTTTTTATATCCGATAAATAGACAGCAGATTTGAAAGTTGCGCCTATAACGGAAAAGATGAGGAGTGGCAGGTTGGCGTGGTACGGTCATGTAATGAGGAGGGATGAGTGTCATATAGGCAAAAGAATGTTGGAGATGAATGTTGATGGATGGAGAGGGAGGGGTAAACCCAAACAACGATGGATGGATTGTGTGAAAGAGGACATGAGAAAGAAAGATGTGAGTGTTGAGATGACGAAAGATAGGGGAGAATGGAAGAGGAAGACATGTTGTACCGACCCCACACAACGTGGGATAAGGGTAGGAGGAAGAAGACGAAGAAGAAATAGACAACAGATAAAATACAGCAATAATGGTCGTAATCTCCTGATTAATTGATTATTAAGAAATTAGAAATAGCTTTCATCACTCGAATATCTTAGGATTCACAGCGAACTGCTTTCGTCAAGATATTGGGCATTTTAAGAAAAATTGAGCAAATTAGAGCCGTAAATAGACAACTCAAAAAAGGAATACAACTATCTTATCATTGCCAAATTCGTGTTTTAAACTAGTTAACTTTCGTGCGAAGTATGTCAATGAAAGTGTAGTTAATGATGAATTTGTTTTGTAGGGTGCTTTGGGGTAATTTCGGAGCATAGAAAAGCTTGGGTTATTTCGAAAGGGGAATCTTGATATGATGGAAATACATAATGGTGATTTTTACGTGACATTAGAAATTAGACGACTTTCGAAATTACCCCAATGCAGGGTGCATTATAGTGATTTTCTAATACATCCTCTTTTAAATTGTGTTGAAAATAGAGCCTATAGGTAACCTTACCTATCAAGGTATACTTATTAGGATATGCATAGGATCCAATCCAATATCCAATCTATTTTAAGAGTCTTCTCTTTCCACACAAACTAAACAAATTATTTGGATCATGTTTTCTTATGGTTACCCGAGCTCCTGACAAAACAGCTCGCTTATCTACCTTTATTGCTTCTCCACAAGAAAGTCTAGAATTAAGCTAATATTGTGAAGGCAAACTGCTATACAATTTCAGCATTCAATTACCGCCAAGGAGAACCCAGTCTTCTTACAGATACAATAAAGTAGGAACTTGGATACAAGAGCCAGAATCGCATTTTTGTTAAGCCTGGTACTTAGTAAGAGGAATGTGTTCCGAGTTTATATTATAAGTTTTGCTAAGTTGTTCTTACGAGTAGCTGTAACTTCACTATCGAGTCTTAATATTGTCTTAAAGGGACTCTGCATTGTTGGCTTCGGCCCCACGCACGCCTTCCAAATGTCTGGGACCCCATGCTCCCGAGATAAACGAAAGACATACAAATAATAAAAATATTAAAAAAATATATTAGAACGGCACATAGGAAGGTACTTATTATTTCTTTATTCCGGTACTGAGAACCGTTCTGGCCTTCAGAAGTCTTACATTTTTTTCTCATCAAATTCAAATGCATGTGGATTAACAATGATGAAAAGTGGTAATAAAATTCACCTAAACCGTATGTAAATGTGGAAGCAGAAAATACGATGGACCACGAATATTTCACGTTTTAAAATAGGTTACTTTACTTGATAGGATACCAAAACACGAGTCTCATCATGACTTACATGGTATGAAAAAAGTGGACAGCGCCCCCAAACAGTTACAATACTTACTAAGTCCTAGGCCAAAATATAAAATATTTTTATTTATATTCACGTTACGTCTCGTTACAATAATTTTTTCGCGAAGTTTACACAATGTACTTATATTGACCGGGATATAGACCGTGATTAACTTTTTGATTATTGTCGAGCTCCCGATATTTCGACGCATATCGGGAGCTCGACAAAAATCAAAAAGGTAATCACGGTCTATATCCCGGTCAATATAAGTCTAATGAAAATAACCGTGAATCATTCAAAACTCTTATTATTCTAAATCATCAATATCACATGGTAGCGACTTAATAATAAATATCAATAGTCGAGTACATGCATTGGTTAAAGTAGGATGAGCATTAATCTAAATTCTCACAAACACAATCATATCACACACACTAAGGGTGAACCACATTAACCACACAACGATCACTATTAACATCCTCCTCGAGACCGCCATTTCCCGAAAAACAAACAACTTGTCGGCTTACATTACCCGCAGTAATCACCCGATTATGCATTCACACTCCAGCGTCTCCTGTTCGTCCTGGTCCTGACCCGCTTAGGCCATTATGTAAACAACTAGGGATGGGAACTATTCTCGTGTAACCGTTTCTTGGATCGAAAACCGGTATTTTAAAAAAAACGACTTTATGTCATCGTAAGTGATCACTGCTTCCCATGGAAACCCGAAACACCAGAAGTGTTAAAGGTACACTCAAGGATTTCAATAGTTGAGCCATTTAGAGGCCACAATAATTTTGTTACTTTATAGTTAAGCTATGAAATGTCCAGTATAAAATGAGCTAGAAGTGGATTAACAATTAGGGTCCGTGACGTCACGTTGTCGGTCTTCAAGATTTCTTGAAGGTTACACAAATCAAGAATTAAAACAATCTAAAAGAAAGTAATATATTTCTTGGTAAAAGATATTACTAGTTTCATTCAAGATCCAGTTAAATTTACAATCAAGAATTTAAAAAATCTTAAAGCAAGTAATATATTTCTCGTTAAAAGATATTACTAGTTTCATTCAAGATTCGGTTAAATTAACAGTCAAGAATTAAGACAATCTAAAAGCAAGTAATATATTTCTCGGTAGAAGATATTACTAGTTTCATTCAAGATTCAGTTAAATTAATAACCAAGAATTAAGACAATCTAAAAGAAAGTAATATATTTCTCGGTATTAAAAGATATTACTAATTTCATTCAAGATTCAATTAAATTAACAAACAAGAATTTAGACATTCTAAAAGCAAGTAATATATTTCTCGGTAGAAGATATTACTAGTTTTATTCAAGATTCACTTAAATTAACAATCAAGAATTAAGATTATCTCAAAACAAATAATATACTTCTCGGTAAAAGATATTACTAGTTTTATTCAAGATTCAGTTAAATTAACAATCAAGAATTTAGACATTTTAAAAGGAAATAATAAATTTCTCGGTGGAAGATATTACTAGTTCAATCAAGATTCGGCTAAATTAACAATCAAGAATCAGAAATCCTAAAAGCAAGTACCTAATATATTTCTCGGTAGAAGATATTACTAGTTTCACTCAAGATTCAGTTAAATTAACAATGAAGAATGTAATAATATATAATATGACTAAGGACTACAAATACTACTATAGACAACAACACCCACACTCAGTATTACTATAGACTATAAATTTGTATGATAAGAAGCAAGCAAAGCATTTGTCACGGGTTTTAGTAATGTTTGCTGGAAAAACAATTAGTAGGTACTGAAAAGTATCGAAGTAGCGGGAATTCCCGGTACGACGCAGGTACCGGACATTTTAGTCTGGTACTGAAGATTGTACCGGCACCGCAATCTATATACCTAAATATTGGCTTATATGCGTTGTACAAACCATAGCGAGGATTAAATACTTCGTCTGTTTGCATGTAATTGTATTGTATACCTATATATACTTACCTATGTTACGGAAAAAATCGTTTTTGTCTCAAGACAGTCGAAATATTTGAATCTTAAATCAAGACCTTCGAAAGCAAAAGCATTATTGCTCCAAGATATTATTTCTTGCTAGTTCTTGCAACAAAATTTACAAATCTTGTCTCAAGAAGTTGCATTTTTTGCTATGAGCAGTGTTGCTGTATTCATTTTTTACCCGATAATCTTGGAGAATGGTTTAGCGAACAATCTTCACACAATCTACCACGCTTTTGATATGTTTTTGAAATAATTGTAAAAGGCATAAAAAAATAAACCGTTTCATAAAACAACAAAGGCATAGAGCTACTTAGCGTGTTGCTACTTAGTTTTGCATAGGTACTTATACATTTCGAAAATTCCTTTCTAGTGTTTATCAAAATAATGAAATACGCATTATTTTTAAGTTTGATTAAAATCATGCACCAGTTACTTTTAGAAGTTTTTTTTTATTATTGTTTAATAGGAGGCAAACGAGTTGTAAATAAAAAAAATGTTTATTTCTTAGTATAGACAGTCAAGCAAAAAGTGAGAATAAAAAATGGCGGCAAATTTGAAAACTGCAAGGGCGCGGGTTTTACGTCCCATGGAAAATTTTAATTTCGCTTGTTTTTTACTCTCACGATTTGCTTGATCGTCTATAATTTATTGTATTTTTCGCATAATTTAAAACATACAGTTTTAAAAATAACCATACAACGAACAATTGACATTTAGATATAAAAAAGTTAAGCCTTAACGCGTGGCATTTTCAAGTGTAGGTATGTACCTACCAAGAAAGACACGTTACAAACCATACAAGTGCAATCACATAGATTACATACTGATTATCTATCATGAAGTTACGTATGTTTACTCATAAAACGTACTATTTCTAAATTAAACGTTTTTGGAATTTGCTTACAGGTTAAAAATGTCGTTTTTTTTATAGAAATGTCGATCATTTGTCGTACCTGCACTTTATTACTTAAGAAGAAAAATATTTTTTTCAATGATCTTTGCCTTCCTTAAAAATAGGCCCCCTCCAGAAGTAACTGGTGCATGATTTTATACTTTTGACAAGTAGGAAAATAAAGCCCAATAGGTTAGAAGGCGGGATCGCCCAAGATTTTCTTGAAATAAGGTACCTATTTTATGGTTGCATATAAAACAAAAACAGATTTTATTAAATTTTGCCTCAAATATGCATTATTTTGAAAAATACTACATGACAACTTTTATTTCTTACATAATTTGCCGTCGGGTAGCATTTTTAAAAATAGTTTATCCAAAAAACACCGAATGTTCCCCGTTTCGATCCACTGTGCGACGTATCGCGCCGTGCAATAGCATTAAGACGGAAAGAGACTAAACTTCGGGCCTCTTTCCCATGTGACAGCTTGGCAAAAAAGAGTAGAAATTGAACTATTTTTTTTATCATGGCTACACTTACTGTTTTCATACAAAAGAGACGTCAAAGTGATTCAATAGTTGCCATATGCAAGACGTTTTACATAGACAGTGGTGCCCCTATTATTTTCTACTCTTTTTTGCCAGACTGTATATAGACGGTCAAGCAAATCGTGAGAACAAAATTCAAATTTTCTATGGGACGACAATGTATGAGCACATTATTCAAATTTGCCGCCATTTTTTACTCTCATGCTTTGCTTAACCATCTATAGTTACATTATCTAGGTTGGACTTGTGATTACTGATGTATTTATTGGGTAAAAAAAACTGATACTGGCAACATTCTCAAGTTGTCATCCAACAAACCAAGCTAACGGCCGAATGTGATCTGCTCGTGTACTGTTCTGTGCTCTTTTCGCTCGTTTTTTTGCGTCGTTGTCATTGCTGTGAAAGTGTTATGGTGGTAAAATTAACTTGGTGATTGCAATCGCAAGTATACCTACTAAAATAATGGAAGAAGACACAGAAAACAAATTGGTATCCTGGGATTTGCCGTCAGTAGTCGTCGAGAACTTTAAAAGTAAGTTGTGTATTTTCTAGAATATCGCTGGCAGATCAAAAGGTATGGCAGATAAAATAGTTTCTCTTTAAAGCGTAAAGTAAGCATTTTTGTTTTACCAAGATACATATTAAATGTTAGGTTAAACAAAATTACCTAAGTACATCATTTACATTTTTACTCATTTGCTAGATATATTTGTATGTTACTAAACTATTAAGAACTTAAGTATTATCTTATCAAAACGAGACAATGGGCATTTTGACACGTGGATGTAAATAAAACAAGTTATATTAATACTCGAAGTCCCATTTTGTTCAAATAATGTGTGAAAATCGTGAAATTTTAAATCAAAATAACGAAAGCTTCTTAATCATTTATTTTGCAACTGCCATACATCTCCAAGGTCGATCAAGATGTTCATTTGTCTTCTGAAGTTTTTAAATTTCAAATATATTTTGTCACCATGTCGCAGTGGAAGACTTTGATTCAGCCTGTCTCCAACCGCAAGACTTAATGATATTGTGGTTTTGTGCTATTTTTAGTTATTACAGATATTTATTCGTTTTTGATCCACATATTTCGTTCATTTCCCATTTCAATATACATAGGAGAGGTCCGCGATAGCTATCAAATATGCTTCAATATAAGATATTCATCATTGATATCCAATTATTTAAGTTATTTTTTTACAGAAAATGATATAAGCAAGGAACAGTTCAAATATTTGGTTTTAAATGATACTTGAAAGAGCTTTGCAAACACATTGTGCACCGAATTAAACTAAAAAGTAAACTACAAGATTACTTAGACTCAGTTACTGATACTGAAACTGCATACTTCTTCAATGAAGATTTAATGGTTATTAAAGCGAAAACAAACTGTATAGAAGTGATGCAAGTTGATCAAGATCAGTCAGTTATTCTGACAGACATTACTTTGGATTTGGATTCCTACTTAAGTGTACCAAGTAGGCTTTCACTGCCATAATTTGAATTGAAGAGTATCCGCCAATGTACTCCACAAGTAAATAGTGTTCTAAATTATTATCAAAAATACAAACAATTGAACTCGCAAAAAAGAAGCATCATTGTTGATGTTTTGGTGAAATATCACTACACATTTATTGTTAACAAGTAAGTACTTAGCTAATGGATTATAGGAGACCAGACAGCAGTAGTTTCAGGCTTGGTACAGTCACCTGCAATAATGTCTTACACAACGAAGGCCTCAAAAATATCTTACACACTCTTACAATGTCTCATAAGGTATTAGTGGCAGATATTTTTGCAGCCTTTATTGCGTAAGATATTATTACAGGTTACAGTTGACTGTACTTGCATGTCAATCCAGATAGATTGACGACTAGTGCGAGTTAGATATTCTTTCACAAGGGAGCAAAATTATGCATTTACGTCAAGGGTAGTTGTGATGGTTTTCTGTCTGGTTTCTATAATAAAATTAGTATTAATACTTAAATATGAATGAAGATTATTCAAAATATTTTTTCCTCAGCAACATCAAACCAGAAGAATTCAATTTGCTAGCTGCAAAAATAGTTTCACTTTTCCCAACTGAAAGTATATATACCTACTATATGAAAGCTGTGCCAACATGCAAATCTGCTTCAAGAAAATATGTGTTCGCTAAAGGCAAATTAGTGGACAAGGTTCGAAATCTCCTATACATATCAGGAGAAAAGTGCAGGGGCTTAAACCCACTTGCTCTAATAGGGATTCGGATACAGATGTAGAGTCTGTGGAAAATAATCAAGGTAAAATCCATACTTATATTCGTACCTACTAATAATATAAATGCAATAGTAACTCTGTCTGTCTGTTGTCTTTTTTCCTTTTGATTTCACAAAGTATAGCGAAGTTTCGATAATTTTTTTTTGTTTTATTTCAGGGACTGCTTCAAATGACGACGCTATTTGGCTGAAATATAATGAGCTATGGGACCAAGTTTGTGAAAGGTGGAATAACACCTTTGAATTAAGACACAAACAATTGAAACTGTACATGATTTTCTTGAAACCTGGGCCATTTGAAAAGACAGCAAAGTAGATACTCTGGTAAGACATTCCTCAAAATAACTAGCCACCTCAATTCTATTTATATATGTATACAATTTATATTAATGCTTTTTATGACATCTCAGAATATTATAATAATAATGTTCAATACGATCACATACTATTATTATTATTTTTTGTAATTATTGTTCAACATCTATTTCTTTTTTAAATTAATTATTGAATTTATTTGAGAGTATTTTCTATTTTTAAAATGTAATATTGTATTGTACCCTAATTATGATAATTTAACTTTAACTTTGACATGTAAAATTGTTAATTTTATGAATAAATGAATATGAATATATGAATATGAATATTACAGATAAATTCCATACATATATAAATAGAATTGATTTTAGCATAAGATGTTTATTACTGGCCATGTTATACTAAAATGAATTCTGTGACCTATGAACAAAGCTTATTTCATAGGTCACAGAATTCATTACACCAAAAATGATTTTGGTGTAAGGTGGCCACTGTGGCCAGTTACTACACTAAATACATTAAAAATAAACGCCGTATTTCCTTTAGAACACTTCTCTTAATCAAAGCGTCTTATATTTATTTTAGTAGGTATACTTGCCATCGCAATCACCAATTTATTTTTCACAGCAATGACAACGACGCAAAAAAACGAACGAAAAGAAAAAGAGCACACAAGCAGATCACATTCAGCCATTAGCATTCAGTTTGTTGGATGACAACTTGAAAATGTTCAAATTCAAATGGGATTCAAGTTCAACCCAGGACCTTGTACTTCATAGGCAGAGTCACTACCCACGAAGAAAGATACAGAGGCCGTTAAAACGTAATTAATTACAATGCATTCATAATTGATCATTTTATGAAAATATGTGTGAGTCTAATGTCTCATATAATTTTTTTTAAATTTCAGACAAAATAATTCCGGTGCAGATTTACCTGCTATATTTTTTAATACCACCCAAAGGCCGGAAATCTAGGAAAGTCAAATTCTCAACCACTGAATCAATCCAGGGCTTATTAGTTCAGATAGATGTAAGTATTAGATGCATCCAATCCAAATTTATTCTATTTATTTTATTATTAATATACATTTATATTATTAACTATAAAAGTTGTGTAACTGTTCAGTTAATGTTTTACTATTTTACTCTTCGAGTCAAGCGAGTTCAATATATTTCATTTTGGTAAATATGTTCCCAGAACATATTAAAGTAGTATTCCATTTAATATTTCCCACTCATTTTTTATGAAAATCATTACTAGTGAGTGTGCATGGGACAACGTCCCACTTTGTCGATTGCTATAAAGCCGCTTAGTCAGTTTATTCATATAAAGATACAAGTAAATCTTGCCTTAATGGTAACCGACAAAGTGGGACGTTTTACTAAACACACTCTACGTATGTAAACTGTAAGGCATGCAAAGTTGCCATAGAGCCACCATAATGAAGTCATATTTTACTTACCATGTTTTGGTATTTGTTACTTCTTTATTTAATTACAATAATTAAGGGAAAAATTAAAAACTTTTCACCACACCAACTGGTAAAGGCTTACTTTGCTATTCAAAAATAGATAGCAAAATTGCATTTTATCCACTAGAGTGCCAAATAATTTCAAACAAAATTTCACTTGATATCTTTAATTTTAGCTTCCTGGTGGAAATTACCGAAATATATATGACTATTTTGAATCATAATTATTGAATAAATTGATAGTTTTGATTTAGTTTGATGTTTTATAGTCAGTGTTTTCTTCGTGTTGGTGTGGTGAACATTTTTGTGTTTCACTCGGCGGCAAAGTTTGTTTAACCTTCGTCCCTTGAAACCCTCGCAACGCACAAGATTCCACTTTTCGAACCACTCGCTACGCTCGCGAGTGGTTCAATATTGGAATCTTTCGGTTGCTCAGGTTTCAATATTGGCACGTGCGGTTAAACAACAACTTTGCCCCCTTGTAAAACAACTAACTATTGTGTACCTTAAAATTCCATTTTCTATATGACTAAGTCTCTGCTGTACATATTTTAATGAAGAAAAAAGAACTTATATTTTTGTAGTGGAGCCTCTGCTGAGCAGTGGGATATTCCTGGGAACTATGGCATTACTTTTAAATTATGTTTTTAATGCAGGACGCCGGAGATATCGACAGCGTAATCGCAGCCCAGAAAGCTAAGGCTGCAGCCCGGAAGGATACCGTGCAACCCTCCGTGCTCATACAACGACCGCTACAAAACTTCGCCCAGATATACATCGTTATTCATGATATCAAATACCACGTGCATTCAGCTGCAAAGGCGTTCGACTTGTTGTTTAAGATTTACCACGTTTTTCACGCCAAGTATCCCCAAGTGTGTGAGCACCTCCACGTAATTATTCAAAAAAAGTGTATCAAATCCATACGGCGTATGATACAGTAGGTACCACCGTATATATAGTTGACGTTTTAAACTTAGACGTTTTAATTTTATTATAGTATAGGATCTGTACTAAGCTCGATCTTCACCAACGTGTTAACCAGATGAAAATAAGTTTCTGAACATGTCTCCTCAATAAAAATGAATGGTCAAGATTATTTTTTAAAAATCTTTGAATTTTTTTTTATATAATCTTGACCATTTTTATTGAGGTTACCATAGTAAGACATGTTCAGAAACTTATTTTACTTAATAAAATATTATTTTCACCTGGTTAACACGTCGGTGAAGATCGAGCTTAGTACGGATCTTAGACTATAAAGTTCTTGAAATGTAAAAATATACTAAGCTACAGAAATTGTATCTATGACATTTGGTCTTATGTACCTACTTAAGTATTTGCACCATCTATTTACAATTGACGTGATTTATTCTAAGTTTGACTTGTAGAGAATCTTGGTACTTTGTAGCTCTAATCAATCTTGGTAGCTCATACATTTATGTACCTATATGCTTATAAGTCAAAATGTTTTCCGTTCTAAATTCAATTTTAATACTGTATAGTGATACTGATAGGTTCTGAATTTGTAATTACTTTCTTTAACTGGTGCATAAAATAAATGAGAAACTTACATTTCACTTTCATTCCATTATTTCCGAATAGGTATAAATGTGTTTCAAAATTAATTTGGCTTGTATAAATTAGACTGGAATACTGTCAAAACTCATTCATACTTAAAACGGCACAAGTCTTTTTGTAAAAAGTTAAAGCTTGAGTTGATTAGCACTTCTGTGGGTTAAGATAATTCTTCTTGTAACATGTTCATTCTAGTTGTAAAATAGAACGTATTCTAATTACATACTTACATTAAGCTTTTCTTTTAAGTTTGTATTTCTGGTTCTTGTTGTAAAGGGACACGCACTCCATCAAAATTTAAACCTCTTCTTTAAAAGTGGAAATTTGTGTATTTATCCTAGTTACAAAATATACCATTTTATTATTGTTTTATTAAGGTAGGTAATTTAATCAAGTCATAATTGTCGCAAAGTCTATAGTGATGAAATGACCATAATTATTATAAAGGTAGGCAAACAAAACTAAAGATGTTAAATAGATAAAAAAATACATCATAAGTATTTCATTTGAGACATTAAAATGATAAGAATAAAACAAAAATAAAATGGAAAATTTTGTAAACGCGCCAAATACACAAACGTCCGTATGAAAAGTGTTGTAGCTCATGTTGTGCCGTTCTCGAGAATGTTCTCCATTTTGTATAGGAAACGTTCTCGCTCAAAGCCCATAGTAAACGGAGAACATTCTCGAGAACGGCACACCTTATAGTCGTGATTAAGAAGAGATTTACCTAATTTGAATGGAATACGTTCCATTTTACGACAAGAATGACACTTTTTATAAAAATAATTAAACACTCTTAAAAGAAGAGCTTTACTTCATTTGATTGGAATACGTTCCATTTTACGACAAGAATGACACTTTCTATAAGAAGAATTAAACACTCTTAAAAGAAGAGCTTCACTTCATTTGATTGGAATACGTTCCATTTTACGACAAGAATGACACTTTTTATAAGAAGAATTAAACACTCTTAAAAGAAGAGCTTTACTTCATTTGATTGGAATACGTTCCATTTTACGACAAGAATGACACTTTTTATAAGAAGAATTAAACACTCTTAAAAGAAGAGCTTTACTTCATTTGATTCGAATAAGTTCCATTTTACAACAAGAAAGGAACTATTTTGCAAGAACAATTAATGCTTTTGAGTAAATTATCTCGGTTACTTAGAACAAGATATTTTCGTTCTTGGGTCAAACAATTTAGCTTTTAAAAAAAGAGCCTTACATCATTTGACCGGAATATGGGCCATTTGACAACAAGAACAAAACGCTCTTGAGTAAATTAATCAGCTATTTAGATCAAGATATTTTCGTTCTTGGGTCAAACAATTTAGCTTTTAAAAAAAGAGCCTTACATCATTTGAAGAGAATGATGTACGGCTCTTTTTTAAAAGCCAAATTGTTTGACCCAAGAACGAAAATATCTTGTTTTAAATATTTTCGTTCTTGGGTTAAACAATTTAGCTTTTGAAAAAAGAGCCTTACATCATTTGAAGAGAATATGTGCTATTTTACAATAAGAACTAACGCTTTTGAGCCAATTTTTAATACTATTATAAACAAAATACATTCAATCTTCGTTAAAGATCCTTTCAATGTTAAATTAAGAAAAGGAATAATTATGTCAAAATGCTTTCTCTCTTGAAACAACAGTTATTAGCTTTTAGTGGAAGAGATATTTAAAATGTTGATACAAAAAAGTAGTTCTTGGTCTAAGAACTATAATGCGAAACATTTTATATCTCAATCTAAGTAATTCTCCATTTTCCTTATATCGAAATCCCAAAAGATCTTGACTCAAATAATATTACTTGCTTCAAGTAATTTTTTTTTTCTGTGTACACACGTATAATTGAAAAACAAACAACCTGACGGCTTAAATTACCCGCAGTAATAACATGTTTATGCATTCACACTTCAGTGTCCTCTGTTCGTCCTGACCCGCTTTGACAGTTTTTGAAAACGGAAAACGGTATTTAAAGAAAAAACTGTGTTATGTCATCGTTTACATACGTAGGTAACCGAAAAACAAACAACTTTTTAATCATTTGTTTTCTCTACACTGTCTCTTTTTTCTGTATCTTTTGCTGAGGTGTGCCAATAAAAAGTATTCTATCTATTTATCTATCTATCTTGTCGGCTTACATTTATTACCCGCAGTAATGACCCGATTATACTTTCACACTTTAGCAATTTAGGTCATTATGTAACAACTAGGTTAGGAAAATATTCTCGTATCACCGTTTCTAATAACGAAAAACTTGTGTTATGCCATCGGTTACATACGCAGAACTGAAAAACAAACAACTTGCCCATAACTTTCCCATACCGTTAGCCCAAATTACATGAATCGTTGATTTCTAAATAAAAGTGTTCCTTAAACGGTTCTTTAAAAAATATATCCCTGTAAACCATAACGGTTTCACAAAATCTGTGCATAGCTCGTCTCTTAAAACGGCCGACTTAAACCCGCAGTCAACTATGAGATCAACTCTCACATGCATTTGGTTAAAGTTGGAAATGCACCCCAGGACGAGGTATGACGCTGGAAACGACAGTGAACGATATATTACATGAGGTAAAGTCTAAATTACACTGCGTAAGTCGCGCCAGTTTTGCTAGAATGTTCACGAAGAGTTTGCACTTATGTCGTCAAGTTGCTACTTGCCTATGTAAATTAATTTGTAAACGATTTGTTACAACAAGAAAAACCAAATCCGTGTCGGGACACACATAAAAAAGGGTTCTGTACCATTATACGTCATGAAAAGCTTTTCGAAAAACTCATGAATGGATTTTCCAGGATACTTTTTATCTACATCTGTATCTTTATTAACACTTTCGAAACCGGGCTCTACGCGGCGCTACGACATTTTCGCTACATACGGGGAAACCCATGTAATCGGCTACGCTTCTACGAGCGGTGTGCCCGACAGTCGGGTTCTTGGTAGCGAAAGTGTTAACTTGTCGTACTTGCATTCGTCACTTTGCTGACGCGTCTATTTTCATAATTTTTCATTTAACGCCGTGTCTTGCGTGGGCGACGGTCGCGCGACCGTCGCCGTCGCGTCTCATACTTCCATATCGATAAGGTTTGATTTCGTATGCTGATTGAAAAGTTCGCGGCTTAAGTATGAAATCAAAACCAAAGTTTTTTTATAATATTTTTATTTCTCTACGTAGTCCCCGTTAAGGTCTTTGCACTTATTCCATCTGGATTCCAAAGCCATTATACCACTTTTAAAAAAAAAAATCCTCCAGGCCTTCAAAATAGGTATCCACTTCAGCTTGGACCTCGTCGTTGGTCAAAAATTTCTTACCACCCATGTGTTTTTTTTAAGTTTGGAAATAAATGGAAGTCCGATGGTGCCAAATCGGGTGAATAAGGCAGATGCGGCAATAATTCAAACCCGCAATTATGAATTTCTGCCATTGATTTTAGTGACGTATGCACGCGTGCATTGTCCTGGTGGAAAAGAACTTTCTTTGTCAGCACTCCAGGTCTTTTTACTTTCAAAGTCGACGTAATCGACGTAAAAGTTCGCAATAATAGTCCGAGTTTATAGTCGTACCTTTTTGGAGATAGTCAACCATTATTACACCCTTTGCGTCCCAGAACACTGATGCCATAACTTTATTTGCCGACAAAATGGCCTTTGCCTTTTTGGGTGGCGGAGATCCAGCACGAACCCACTGTTTTGATTGCTGTTTAGTCTCGGGCGTATAGTGGTAGACCCATGTCTCATTCATAGTAACATATCTGTCCAAAAAGTCTTGAGGGTCAGCTTCATACAGGTCTAGACAGTCGCGTGAAATTGTTAGACGAGTGATTTTTTGTTCCACTGAAAGGAGCTTTGGAACCCATCTCGCCGACACCTTGGAAAACCCTAATTCGTTAACTATAATGTTTTGAGTTTTTTCATAGGAGATGCCTACGATGTCGGCTATTTCTCTCACTTTTAACCGTCGGTCTTGGATTACCATTTTGCATACAGTTGCCACATTATTTGGATTGGTCGCAGTAGTTGGCCTCCCGGAGCGAGGGTCATCTGCGATACTGACTCGTCCCCGCTTGAATTCAGCTGCCCACTTTTTTACCATCGTATATGATGGACCGGATTGCCCTAATGTACACTGCATATCTTCATAAATTTGTTTCGCAGTCAATCCTTTTTTATGAAGATATTTAATTACATCACGTTGCTCCAAATTGTCCATTGTGAAAAAACTGCTTACACGTATTTTTAAATGAGAGGAAAAACTTATTTTAAAATATTGCATTTAATTAAAATTTCGCGGGATGACAACTAAATAATGACAGTTCAAAATGACGGCAGAAAAAAGAAACTAAGTTTTTTTTTAATGGTCAGACCGCGAACTTTCCAATCAGCCCTCGTAACTGAGGTAATTAAACCGGTTCTCTAATGAACTCGCTGGCCCGACAGAACCACGGCACAGATAAGCATCTGATCTCGGAAGCCCGCGACAGGGGCCCGTCAGGCCGGCGAGGAAGTAATTATTAGAGATGCCACGGACTGATTTACTTCAACAGAATGTGCCACATGCGTATACTGTGTGTACACGGATTACTGATTCTATTGAATCAGTACCTAGCGGTTTAACACAACTTGCGAGTTCATACTTCAACTAGAAAGAAAAAAAAAATATTTGGTATAAGAAAAACATAGGTACAACACAATACAAAACGAGTGAACCGGTGTACCAAATAGGATGCCGCTCAGTGTAGACCGTGTCTAAGAGACACGGCACTGACTTTCAGGGCACCCATATAATTAAAACTAGACTTAAAACTAAAACTAAACTTAAAACTACATATAACAAGATCAAAACAGACCAGACAAGGAACATACAGATCTAAAATAGAGAGAGAAGAACAATCAAGTATCAAGACTCATTCATAAAGAAAGAGAGAGAGATAGTGCCAATGTTATAATTTAGTTATGAATGTGGCCGCTTAGTAGTATTGTAGTTGGATTTCGAGTAAATACTTTTTAAAGTTACACTTAAAAGAGTTTATCGACTTAGAGTTTATTATTGGTGGTGGTAAATTATTCCAACACAACTACTTCAAGTCGCGCGTCGCGCTAGATGTAAGTACCCAGAGACTCGCGCGCGATAACGCAAGCTATTGAAGCTATGCTAACCCGCCTGGTATTCATATGAAACGAGAAATTATCTCACATTACATTCGGAAAAAATATTGAAACTTCTCATATGCTTACACGCGATGATAGAAGAGAATAAAAAAATCCTTTAATAATGCCAAATTTCCTTAAACATTCCGAGAACTATTGTTTCAGCGAACTCATGTTGTTGACAACCTCTGTCAATAATCAATTTTTAAACGTAGAAAGTCGAGTAAATCGTGGCACTAAGGCACGCCACAGACAGTGTTAAAAAGTCATAATCTTAAAAAATATTTGTATGCAACCTGTCAGTTCGAACTGACAGAATTTTCAGATTGAACTGACAGGTTGCATACAAATCTTTTTTAAGATTATGAATTTTTTAGACTGTCTGTGGCGTGCCTAAAAAAAGCAGCATTAGAAAATAATAATAAGGGTTCTTTATTGTAGTGACAAGATTTGCTTAACCGCGTATACTAATTAACATCTCTAAAATATCAGAAAGATATTGCGAATGCCGCGGTCCCTGTTCTACAGTTAACGAACTCGAAATTATTCAATTATGATCCTCCTGTATTTTTTTTTCAAACCGGCCTCATTACATCACAGCGACATCCGATACTCAAATAACTTCTGGCACGAAACGGGAAAGAATGGAGGAAAATGCAAATATTTTCATACGCAATCGATAAGCCAATTAGTATTGTCATTTTGGAAAAATAATTAACTGTCGGGAATAATATGCCATGTTACAAAAATCATGAATTTTGTAAATAACTTGCAAAGAAATGCTGTGACGTTTTAAAGAACCATTGAGGTGAAAAAAATCTACTACGGAATAATTTTATTGACTAGAAGTCACGACCTCTGGGGATCTATCCTAGAGCCAACTGAGCCACCGACACCTCGACAAAAGCCAGCGAATCTTTCTCACATATGAGCGAAATTTCTTTAACCATAGCTACATATATTGTTACTTTCCCGGCTATTCCGTTCGGAAAATCGGTTGCGACACGATTACTCGGATATATCTCCTATCGGTTATATCTCTCGTCTATTGTCCTTTGAGTCGTCGGCAACCCAAACCCTCCTTAGAACTTGTACACTCTTTTTGCTGTGTACTTAACACAGCAAAAAGGAGTGCACAAGTATCTTTCTAATGGGTTGGCAACGCGCACGTGACACTTCTTGAGACCGCTTTCCATCACCAGGACCATATGCTTGTTTGCCACCGACGAAGTATTAAAAAAAATCTATAATTCTGTAATAATAATATCCTTTATTTATTTCTTTTCTTAGATTAGGTTTTTTACAATATGAGTATAAAAGTAAAATAAAATAAAACACTTACAAAACAATATAAAACATATAAACACATTATAAAAAACCTAACCTAGGGTGCCGCCAGCAGCGGGGCAGGGCCCAAGCTGCCGGTGGTTAGGGCTGCAGAGAGGAACCGTCGGACTATCCGCGCTGTGTCCAAAATCACCGCCTTCTGCATCTGGCCCTTGATCCAACCACCGAGCGAGAGTCTCTTAAGATGTTGGTCGAGACTCTTCGCTATGAGACCGTTCGCTGAAACGACTATCGGGACAATGATCGTTGAATCAACATCCCACATAGTGGTTATCTCGTGAGCCAAGTCTAGGTACTTACTGGACTTGTCCTTCTCGGCTTTCACGAGATTCTCATCATGGGGGATGGTGATGTCAACGAGCACGGCCCGGCGTTGCGGTCGATCTATTATCACAATGTCAGGCTTATTGGCTACAATAGTCCTGTCAGTGATAATAGATCGATCCCAATAGAGCGTGGCACGGCCATTTTCAAGAACTGGCGCAGGTAAGTACTTGTAGTACGGTACTTCGCGGTCCACAAGGCCGTATTGAAGAGCAAGCTGCTGGTGAATGATCCGGGCTACGAGATTATGCCTGTGCAAGTACTCACCGTTAGCAAGATGAGAACAACCGGAAATGATATGCCTGAGTGATTCTCCGGGACGGCGGCATGCCCGACAAATGTCGACCGTGCCGTCCTTCAGGATATATTTCCGGTAGTTGTTCGTCATCATAACTTCGTCCGCAATTGCACAGGCAAAACCCTCAGTTTCTCCGAAGAGGTCCCCGAATCGTAACCAGTTCACCGATGCGAGCAGGTCTACATCGGGTCCCGTGAGGGCCTTGTAGAACCGCCCGTGTAGCTGCTTGCTCTCCCATACCGCCTTGCGGTCCGCAGTACTTAGTACCACAGGTTTGCGCCAGTTCTCTTTCGCCAAGGAGAGCGGCGTGAGGTTTCCGTCCACTGCCACCACATCACGATGCATCCCACACTCGTTGTTAAGGAAGTAATTCCTGAGATTGTACACCTCACGGTTGTGGAGATTTTTGGCGTTTAGGAAGCCTCGACCTCCGCACTTCCGTGGGATGTACAATCTCATAACAGACGAGCGCGGGTGTAACATACGGTGTGTGGTAAGCAGTGACCGGACCCTCCGATCCAGGGCGTCCAGCTCGGTCTGTGTTCACCTTAGTATGCCAAAGGAGTATGTGAGTAGAGGCATTACCCAGGCGTTAAAGGCGCGCACTTTGTTGCCTCCTGACAAAAGACTGTTAAGGACTTTTGTCAGCCGACTGAAAAAGCGCTCCTTCACCGACCGTCTAATGCCAACATCCTCAATACCCAACGACTGTGACATACCAAGGTACTTATAGGTTTCTGATTCAGAGATAGATCTGAACGACATCGTCTCAGAAAGTTGTAAATTTTCTGAATTTACAACCTCCCCCGCTGTACATGCATAACCGCACACTTATCGACACCAAACTCCATTCTGATGGCGGTACTGAAAACTTCTGTGGTTTTCAGTAGCACCATCAGGTCTTGGGTGTTCGGTGCAAATAGTTTGAGATCGTCCATGTACAGAAGGTGAGAGATGACTTCACCCTCTCTCCGAAGCCGGCAACCTAGCCCAGAATCCTTCAGCAGGGTGCTGAGGGGATTCAGAGCTAGGCAGAACCATAAAGGACTCAGACTATCACCCTGGAATATACCTCGCTCAATCCTTATGAAGTCCTGCGGACCAGGGCATACTAAGGCATACTAAGGTGGACACAGACCGAGCTGGACGCCCTGGATCGGAGGGTCCGGTCACTGCTTACCACACACCGTATGTTACACCCGCGCTCGTCTGTTATGAGATTGTACATCCCACGGAAGTGCGGAGGTCGAGGCTTCCTAAACGCCAAAAATCTCCATCCCTACCTCCTGGTTGACGAAGGACTGTGGTCCACTGCCTCATACATGCGGCCCGGAAGGATATTAGAGCTGTATCAAGTTTATACAGCTCCAATATCCGCCTCAGCCATGAGTGAGGCACCGAATCATAGGCCTTCTTATAGTCAATCCAAGCGGCCGAGATGGCCCCCTTGTTCCGCCGAACTTGTTGGCAAATGGTCATGTCTATGAGGAGGAGCTCTTTAGTACCACGGGACCCAACCCTACATCCATTTTGAGCGGTGGCCAAAATGTTGTTTGCGACAATATGCGCGTTAATTTTTGCTCTCAAAATGGATGTAAGGAGCTTGTAGAGTGTAGGCATAAGCCGTGCAACTTGAGAAAACTCAAACATCCGGCCTAGCCCAATGACAATCGTTGACACTAGATGCCGATCGAAACGCAGTCTGGCTCTGTCGCGCCAATACGGAAGAGCGATAGAGATAGATAGCTACGAAACCGATATTAACGTATGCGTTTGTGCATTTGGCTATGTAGTACGTACCCTGATCGGATTTTCTCCCGGCGTCCCGTTGAGGGAAATATTTGTTTGCAAACTGAAATAAAGGAATATGTCCTACTTAGGTACGTAAGTATTTATACTTGACTGGTTTGTTCACATACGGGAAATTTTATTAAAATGTATAAGGTAAATAGGTCGGTAATTGGTAATAAAAGAATGGGAGACATTCCCATATTTAATGGATTTGTTTCCTTTGAACACGGTTTTATTTAATGTGCGTTTCTGAATTTGGTATAATTTATTTAGTACTTCGAACGACCGAGACATTGCACTTAATGATGGGTCATTCCATTGTGACGGGTGGGATATTTATACTCTTTTTTGCCTACATTTTGCTTTATTTCTGCCAAACGGCAACAATTAGCGTATTAAATATGACATTATCAATTACTTGAATAATCAATGCGTACTGTACCTTCAAAAAAAATATGAAAATGTCATTATTATTATGAGAAATTGATGGTATAAGAAGTGTGACGGGTGGGACTTCAAAGTGCCTCTCCTCTCCGACTTGACTTACACAATTCGCAATTGGTAAGAAACTACGAAACTTTTGTTAAACAACCATTTTTTATTTAATTCCTGATATTATATAGATTAGGTATTAGTATAATTTACGCAAATAACTCGTAAAACAAAAATAACTTTGCTTCTCAATGCTTGTGACGGGTGGGACAGCGCTTTGTGACGGGTGGGACGAGTAACATTTGAGTATACAAATATATGAAAAATATAAAGACAGTTCGTTTGTATTTACTTTAAATCAGCTCTTTTATTAATTATTTAATGTTACAAGTAATAATTTCAGTAGTTTTCTTAGAGCATTAAACCAAAAAAAATATTTTTTCAACTTGAATTTTTAAAGGTTCAGAAAATTGTCAAACCTTGTCAAACAGTCTATTACCACATACTTTTATCAGTGGGTCAGAAATAATGTCAAAAATTTTACCAGTTTTAATGAAAAAGACTTCTTCCTGACTCGATCATAGGCCTCATTGCATTCATTGTGTTCTAAAAAGTAATACCACAACCGAATTAAGCAATATTAGACATATAATTTGCTTTAATATAACCCAGTTAGGTTTAACTAAACTTAAAAGAAGGATTTTATACTCATTAACTCAAGTTTTATCAGATAACCCATTTTGCTCACCCGTCACTGTGACGGGTGGGACCTACTTTGAAAAGCGTTAAAAGTATACTTTTATTCACAAGAGCAACGCGTTTTTTAGCTAAAATAACCAACCTCAACCTAATTGTTACTTTCACAAAGTAAGACATCAAGAGTTTAGATACTTTTAGGGTAAACAAGAAAAAACTTTGTTTTATTGTGACGGGCGGGACGTGAGTTACGCATTGTGTAGACGCCCAATAAATCCTAACCATGAAACTTAATTTAAATTTACTTGCCACTGGTTTAAACAGCTTTAAATATATTTTCTTTTACACATATCACTTTCTCCATAATGTTTATTAAAAGCGCGAAATAGCGCTGCCAACTTAGGGTATATATATGCCACCTTAGACAACTGGTGCTAGGGGTACGTTTGGACACATATAAAATGCAAAAAAATGTCATAAAAAGGAAAAACTTAGGCATAATGTTCTATTCATAAAATTAGGCATAATGTTCTATTCTCTAGATGTAGATTTAAATGTAAATTAAGTTATTTAATTTTTATGCCTGTGGTGTCGGTTTCGCTGGAATGACCCTGATGTAAACCTGAACCTGTACGATTTTAAATATTTTCAGCTTACTGTCATTGGATTTGTAATCATGTAGCTTTTTAAGGTCAAAAGCTGTAAAGAACCAAATCAGTAAAGGTTTTCAATGTTTCATTAAAAAATACTCACGATTTGTTTAAAATAATAACGTAGTGTTTAATGCATTTTATCAACGGAATGTAGGGAAAATTACATAACTGCCGAGATATTCCCGGTGAACTACAGTTCTTCAAAAAAGGAGTGCACAAGTTTCTAATGGCCCTTGAAGTTGCAGGTGTCCATAGTTTACGGTGACCGCTTTCCATCGGGTATACCTGTTTGCCACCGACGTGGTATAAAAAAGACACGCATAGTAATTTTCTCATACATTCCGTGTTAGCACACGTTCAACATGTCTATCGCATGAAAGAACCGCGTGCCTAAACAATTAGGTTATTTCAGGCAGGTCTAGGCCATTCTGTTCTGTACCTAGGTTATTACTAGCCTAGTTAATATGCTCTAAAGCTCGGTCTTCATTAGGGAGTGGCGTTTTGGGCGTGCTTAATTAGCGCACGTCTGGCGATGGAGTAGGGAGGGGAAATATTGCTCAGAAAACCGGGTTTATCGGTAGCGGGTTGTCCCGGGATTTTCGTACGAGTATATGTCGAAGTCTTAGTCTGCAGGTACACATGATTGTAGCGAAATATACTACCCATCCTTATGTCATTAATACAATTAGAAGAAGACGTGTGACCTATCTCGCGGCAATCATATGCTAAACATACAGGGGTCCTGCTTTATCGCTTAGTATAAAGAAAAGATTTGATTGTACCCTCATACGATTACCCGCGAATGCGTCCTTTTAATAAGCAATAAAGTAAGTATTTTTGCTGGGAAACGACTCATATTTGCCAAGCCAGGCCTCAGTAGTGGTTTGTACATTCTAGTCTATATTATATCTAGTTTGTACATTCCAATATTTCTAATTGTAATGCAGCATTCAAATGTGGTATTTAGAACTTGGTTAGAATATTCATATTTTAAGATAAAATGTCTCTACAATACGCTCGCACTAATCTTAGTGTTAATTTAATAGAGTATAAATACTTTTTTTTTTTATATTTTAGCACCTACTATTTCAAAAATTTCAAGACAAAAAGCCGAAATACCCCGGAGCCTCCCTTTCCATAATCCCGGAGGGCCAACCCTATCCAAGAGCTACTAAACATGAATGCTAAACTAACAGAGTAACAACTACATACAACCGTACTAAGACATCCACAACTACATACTCACTTACTCAGCTCTTTCTCTGTTAATTCAGTACCCTGTGGCACAGGTTGTAGGGTTACACCTCACAAAAGCATTATTAGTTTGCGAGCTGAATGAGATTATGAATTTATATGCGGTACATTTGCAGCTCATGCATTTCAATTTTACACATTTTCAGAGTGAATTTATTCAGGTAGTTAGTCTGAACACTTAGCTTTTCATCAGCGCGAATGGAAATAAATGGGTTCAAAAGAGAGATATGAATATGAAGTTTATTTGGAACACGAAAGGACATATTATTAGATTAAATTTTAATAATATATAAGTATAAAAATGTTATGTAGGAGAGTACAGTCCACCAATTAGAATCCTAGGCCACTGTAGAACCCTGTCGTATTGACACGCGACTTTGAAAATATAGTTTTAAAGTCATATAGAGTACGTATGCGTTGCTTCTAGAAAAAGTACAAAAGGCATTCTTAAGATTTCTTTACAAGAATATGTACAAGTACTATCCATTCCTATATCCTACTAAATTCTTGTTAGGATGCCTCGATTTCAATTCTTTACAAGTAAGGCGTAATCATAAGCTTCTGGTTATGGCTTGTAGTACTTTGCGGGGAGACTCTGACTGCCCTGATCTAGTGGCACAGATAGTGAGGCTCTCTATTCCTTTCCTGTCCAAGCAGGAGCTACGGCCTAGGACTCCCAACCTTCTTGCCATTCCCACAACGCGTACTGTGGCGCGCCAAAAGTTTCCCCTTGTTCCGAACTCTGAAATTTTTGAACGCGCTTCTGTTATGGGCACCTGAAAGTGATTTGTTTGCGAGTCGATGGGCAAGTGTGTGCAGCGTCTGTCTGAAGTATTGCGAGATGATGGATGGCAGTGCTGTTTTATAAAACTGTATTTGTAAAGTGTTGTCTTGTGTACCTACCTACTCTAGTATCTAAGTCTGAATTGTACAGTTATTTGTAATATTCTGTTATACTGTATTAATTTTTGTTTGAATAAATAAATAAATAAATAAATATTGTTAGTAAATTCGAGATGTTCTATAGTAGATTTACAAGAACATTTATTGGTGTAACTAGTTATAAGAACAGTTTTAGTAAATAATGAATTATGTTCATTTTAAAGTCCCCTAAAATAACCTTTTTAACAAAAAATAAAACCGCCTTCAAAGATAAGCGCGTTACAAAACACGGAGAAACTAAAAAGCTAAAAATAATAAACCTTTGAATTCAGATTTCTTATCGTATTGCAACAATCTAAACATCCAAATTATAAACAAATCAATCATTTTCATCGCCTTGCTATTTCCTGTTTGCCCCACCCAATACGCAGGTTGGCCCCGACTCCAAAAATAATTGATTTGTTTATAATTTGGATGTTTCGATTATTGCAATCCGATTATTGAAATCTGAATTCATCTGGTTTCAGATGATTCAGCGGGTTTATCCGTTTGAAACAAAAGTATTTTAGTAAACGGATCACAATATTGATTACATAATTCGAATTTGTTCGAACAACAAAGTCAAACTTATTAAAAGATATTTGATTGAATCCGCCAAACATATCTTTAAAACAATATGTGTCATGTTGCTTTTATAACATCGACTTGTTGATTCAAATAAAACATTGATTCAATCGTAAACTAGAACTAGAACTTTCCTTTGCTAATCCGCGAATAGATAACGTGCAAGTCAATCAGTGCTAACCTGTTATAATTACTTAATTGCAATTAATTTTCCCACCCTCCCACCGCAAAAATAAAAATAAATACGCATGTAAAATACGCAAGTAATTATAACAGGTTAGCACTGATTGACTTGCACGTTATCTATTCGCGGATTAGCAAAGGAAAGTTCTAGTTCTAGTTTACGATTAACATGGATTTCCGCAAAGTAACGCCTGATTCCATCGATTACATTGATTCAAATAAAATAAAACTTGTAGAATGTACTAGTTACACTTAACAAAATCTAACTTGTTGTTTGAACCAAAGCGCACGTAGTCGCTATTTTAACCAAAAAACTTGTTGAACGAACATGAAAACTGGTTGCTTTATTCTTATTCTCTCAGTGTAATTTTTTACACTTATTCGGCGCCGTCGTTTTACGCTTGAAAACATCAGCTTTCAAAAGTCACCTTTTTCAGAAACAATATTTTTGTTGTGACAAACTCTGTTTTACATTTCGTCGGTTTCGCATTTCTCTCTTTGTCTTTTAACACAATTTGGGAGCGAATTAAAAACAACACGGCGACGTAAAAACTACCTCTTTTATTACAAAAGGCTCACCATTGTTTCAACTGTCAGCCCGGTTCGAACAATACTCATAAGATCACCGCGACGATACCATCTGATCTAAAATGAGAGTCCACCGAGGAAGCACAATTCGAAATTTCTAGCTATACCTAAATATTAGTAGAACCAAATTGAAAAGCAGAACATAATCAAACTCTCGAGTTTGCAAATCGCAATACAAGACGTGCGACAATAAAATTGCAACATGTCACTTCAATTAACTTTTTAGGGCTACAATTTTCATTTCCTTTTGCTACGAATATCATCCAAAAGTCACACTTTGCAGGTTAGTTTGACACCGTTCGCCCATTAGCAACAACATCCCTTCTTACACAAGTAGCCCCGCTGGGAACAGTCAACTTCCCGGCTTACAGTTCAACTTACCGAAACAAAGCGGTCTTTTCCTATTTTGAAATTCAAAACACCTACTCTATATTGTCCAGTTATAGCTACTTATGTATAAACTAGCTACGAATACTATTAGACCACTTAATAACTTTTTAACAAAAAATAAAACCGCCTTCAATAAAAGCGTGTTACAAAATACGGAGAAACTAAAAAGCCAAAAATAATAAACCTTCGAATTCAGATTTCTTATCGGATTGCAATAATCTAAACATCCAAATTATAAACAAATCAATTATTTTTGTAGTCGGTACCAGACCTGTTCGTCGCCTTGCTATTTCCTGTTTGCCCCACCCAACCATACGCAGGCTGGCCCCGACTCCAAAAATAATTGATTTGTTTATAATTTGGATGTTTAGGATTCATTGCAATCCGATAAGAAATCTGAATTCGAAGGTTTATTATTTTTGGCTTTTTAGTTTCTCCGTGTTTTGTAACACGCTTTTTTTGAAGGCGGTTTTATTTTTTGTTAAAAAGTTAATTTATTTGTTGATTTTTAGTGGTTCCTAGTGATATTATATGTATCAGTCCGAATATATGTACAGTAGTGAAAGAATTATCCTTTAACTCCTAACCATTGAGGAGTTGACCTTCCATCATCAGCTCAGCTACATAAAATTATTACCATCAGGCGTAAATACTGGTGTACCTTTGAAAAATACACTAAAAACATTACATGTGCCTATAACATTTGAAGAGTTCCCTCGATTTCTCCAAGATCCCATCATCAGACCCCGACTTGGTGCCAATGGGACCATCTCGGGGTTAAACCCGTTCGATCAAAAAAAAATTTTGAAAATCGGTCCACGATTCTCGGAGATATCGAGTAACATACATACAAAAAAAAAAAAAAAAAAAAAAAAAAAAAAAAAAAAAACATTCAGTCGAATTGAGAACCTCCTCCTTTTTTTGAAGTCGGTTAAAAACATCAAACATCTCATAATCCAACACTCAAGTCCGCAAAATGCGAGCGAATCCATTCTAATATTATAAATGGGAGAGTGTGTGTGTCTGTTTGTTTATCCGTGTGTTACGCGAGCGAATCCGCGGGCAAAAGCTAAGATACATATAAAAGTCGCATCAATCTATATAGACATGGGCCGAATATTCGGCAAAGTCCGTATTCGGTCCATCTATTCTCTTATTAACTAACATGTTTAGACTACTTTTTACATTTCTTTTGCTAATCTGAAAATAACTAACAAAGATCACTTTTTACTGGCTACTCAATCCTACACCGTTAACCCATTATCAACGACAATATTAGGTACTTCTTACTCAAACAGCCCCGCCGGGAACAGTCAACTTCCCGGCTTACAGTTCAACTTACCGAAACAAAGCGCTCTTTCCTGTTTTGAAATGCAAAGTGCTCGATATTTGGGACTTTGCTACTCAACTTTGTTTCACTTAATAACGCTTGTTGGGCTTACAGGACAACTTATACAAGTTTCTTTGTTTCAATTTGAGTGTAAATACAGTATTGGAGTATTTTGGTTACATTTAAACAGCTGCTGTAGCATTACTTATGTAAAGCTGAACTGGAGGTCTCGGGTTCGAATCCTGGTTAGACCATTAATTTGCGTATTCATCAGGATTATTTTCATACAGATTTATGAATATACTCTGTGTAAAAAAATTAATAGTAAGTGCCTATTAATGGATCGATCGATTTAATTAATAATATAGTATTTTGAAATAGATATCATACACGAAAGAAAATCGATTCCCGGCTCGGCCACCAGTGGGCCTTGTCTATTTTTCGTTCGTGTATTATATCTATTTCAATTTATTATTTATATATAGTAGTGTGACTACTTGAAAAATAACAAATCAAAAAATATTCCCTACTTGAATATAGAATTTTGTCAAGTCAAAATGACTAAAATATGAAAGCAGGCACGAAATATTCAACGATAGATTTCGTTCGCATTTGAACGTATTATTCGTCATTATGACAATTTTCGTTCTTTCTCAATTAGTACGACATTTTAACGTTAATAATTTAATGCATAATAAGCAATTTGGCTTCACACGGGGTCGCTCGACAACCGATGCTGGTGTTGAGCTAATTAAGCATATTTTCGATGCCTGGGAGGAGTCACAAGATGCTTTAGGTATCTTTTGTGATTTATCTAAGGCCTTCGACTGTGTTTGTCATGAAACATTGATCAGGAAACTACATTATTATGGAGTCAGAGGATCAGCACTAGATTTACTCAAGTCCTACTTAAATGGTAGAATACAAAGGGTAGATGTCAATGGACAGAGATCAACTGGGTCATTGGTCTCTATGGGTGTACCACAGGGATCAATATTGGGGCCTTTCCTGTTCCTTATCTACATAAATGACTTGCCATTCCTTGTAAAGACCCACCATGATATAGTATTGTTTGCAGACGACACCTCACTTATTTTCAAACTCAAACGACAGCAACAAGCTCACAGTGATGTAAACAATGCTATCTCTAAAGTAGTGAACTGGTTCAATGCTAATAATTTATTATTAAATGAAAAAAAGACTAAATGTATTAAGTTTGTCACTAATAGTAACGTAAGGAATGAGCAAACAAGTGTCGTTGTGAAGGATGAGGAATTAGAACTGGTAGATAGTACAGTTTTTCTTGGTATAACTTTAGATTCTAAACTTCAGTGGGGTCCCCATATTGTTAACCTCTCGAATAGACTTAGTTCTGCAGCTTTTGCAGTGAGCAAGATCCGTCAGTTAACAGACGTGAAAACAGCTCGATTAGTTTATTTTAGTTACTTTCACAGCATTATGTCATATGGTATTTTACTTTGGGGCAGTGCTTCAGAGATAAATACCATATTTATTCTGCAGAAGAGGGCTATTCGAGCAATATATAAAATGAACCATAGAGACTCACTTAGAGATAAATTTAAGGACATTAATATAATGACAGTGCATTGTCAATATATTTATGAGAATATTATGTATGTACATAAAAACATTTGTAATTTTAAGAAAAACTGTGATGTACATAATATAAATACTAGAAATAAACATAAACTCGCGGTGCCCTTCACACGGCTCTGTAAAATTAAAAAATCATTCATGGGTAATTGTGTTCGATTTTATAATAAACTTCCGAATCATATTACTGACTTGTCAATTAATAAATTTAAGAATCATGTAAAGCGTGTACTCATTTCCAAAGCTTATTATACAACACAAGACTACATGAATGATAAAACAACGTGGGATTAATTGTTATTCGAAATGGTTTCTTATTTTTACGTTTATTATTATTATTATTGTTGATGAAATTAATATTGTATTTTTTTGGACATTGGATTTTTCCTAGAAATATTCTAGACATGTATTTTTATATATACATATACCTAATTATATATTTTTTGTTTAACGATTATTTTTATATGAAATTGTATATTATAGACTCAATATTATTATGAACAATAATTTACAACAATAAATTGCTCTGATAATTAGGTTAGATTAAGATCATAATATATATGTAATGAACTATTCATAAGAGCTTGTAACTAGGCCTACATGAATAAAGATATTTTGAATTTGAATTGAATTGAATTTTAACGCAGCTTTATTATAAGAAAATTCAATAGATTTATGGTCTGTCCAAGGTTATATATTTCTTGGTAAAAATGGTTGTTTATTTTTACTTATGACCTCAAAGGTGACTTATGGTTTTCCTGCGGTAGATAGCTTTACCAATCCTTTAAATAAATTCAACATATAAACGGGTAATAATATCAAGCTATATTTAATATCCCTTCGTTCAATCCCCCCATTGTTGGGCAGACATTCGTCTATTCCTTTTATGACGTCACTCAAACGTTTTAACGATCGTTTCTCCTTCCTATTGTGCGGTTTCGCTCGCTATCAGCCAATCCGTATTCATTTCCAGCCGAGAGTGAGTTAAGTTCTTCCAGTGTAATGTGAACTTTTCTGTGATATAGGAGGTAAAGAAACCTGCAGCACAGAATATATAATAGTACAAGTACAGAAGGCCCACTGCTTTGATGTTCACGAAATACCGCCTTTTAAATGCCTACAAAATTCTAACAAAGAATCGAGCCGCACGTGCGCAGCGTCGGACGATAGGGTTGCCTATGGATTAAAACGAATTAATACTTCAGATGAAATGTATGCTATTATATTCCAGTCTTGGGTACTTTATAGGTATATATATACAGTATTTATATATTTTTGTTTAAGTCCCAACATCACAAGCCTCATTGAACTTTTCCGTGGGACTTAATCAATAGTAGATCTGTGTAAGATTGTCCTATTTTATTCATGATGTCTATTTAACTAAGCACCATTAGCCATTCACACGCGGACATCGCATATAAAACTTTAAAAAAACTCGCGACGTAAAGTAACAATAGAAAGTGCGAACGTGCGTTCCGTGAGAACTCGCGCCACCCCTGATTAGGCCGCGAACTCGCGGCCGCCAGCATGTACTTGTAGCGCGGCGATAGAATCGCGGAGTGAGCCGCCCCTGCCTGCAGCACCAGAGGGATTGAAAGTGCGTTATCGGCTCTTCAAGACCTTCAGATCTTTCGCCCCTTTACCGTCGATCATAATCTAAAGGGTGTACCGAAAAGAAACTGTAAATTTCAGGTGAAAAAATCAGGATGAAATTGTTAGTTGGTTATAACTACCGGCTTGAAAAAAAATACCAGGAGGACCTAAATTAGCTTACTTTTACACTTTTTTTTTAATTATAAATGGGCTTACTCTTGGCCACAGACTAGCCAAAGGCAAAGACTTTTTTAGTCGCCACTGTATTTCCCCGTGTGGTGACGGGTTTAGAATTTCACCACCCCCTTTCTTCCCGTGGGTGTCGTAGAAGTCGACTGTGGGATATGGGTTAAATTGTGGCGTAGGCGAGAGGCTGGCAACTTGTCACTGCAATGTCACAATTTGGATTTTGTTTCTTTTGCCAAGAGTGGCACTGAAACTTAGTAGTTCATGTGCTCTGCCTACAACTTTATGGCATACAGCCGTGATTATTGTATGCATGTATGTATTTCCGGTTTTGATCGTTTCGGTAAACCTGTAGTCTCCTGAGACACGACTATCTGAGGTTCATTCGCGATCAACTCAAAAACTGCTGAAAAGATTTTCACGAGTTTTTAACATATGATAAGCAGAAACTTTGAACACTGATTGACTTGCATGTTATCTATTCGCAGATTAGCAAAGGAATCTTCTAGATTTAGATTCTGATGTAATTTGTTTGTTTTGTGTACATACTTGTTATATCGGGATTGCAGACAAAAAGTCATTTTCAAAAACACAGTATTACACAGCGGGACAATTTTCAAATGATAGAATTTTTTCCTTGTACATTTACACCTTTCCTTGTACACGTCCCATAATTTGAGCTCCATATGCATCTTGTATCCACTGAACATGTATATGACCAGTGGACATACAGTAGTTGAAACTGCCCCCCAGTCGTAATTGGCCCACTGTACCTTATTGAAAAACATTTATTTCATTATATAGGCGATTTCTATTTCTATTTATAGATATACTGGCTATGGGTGGTGTGAAGCTATTGTTATCATTATCACGGCACTTTGTACACAACACTGACTCCTTTCAGACCTTAATTATTCACAGTACGAGTATAAGGTATACAATAGAGAACCCTGTATCTGGATGGTAAAGCTGGTCAGATCCAATAACTCGTTGAGTGGTTAACATAATTTACGGTGCCTTTATTACTATATTAGCAATAAACGGCGGTTCGTAACTATGCCATATTGTTGTTATTACGGCGATACAGTAATAAATAAGTTGTTTAATTACTTATGACGCCATCTAACATCTTACACACGAACACTGCTAAAGTAACGTAACGGATGATGAAAGTACTTACCGTACCACAAAAATCACGACCCAAATCACTAAATTTTGTAGTGATACTACATACATCTCATTTTTTCCTCTCATTTTTTTTTAATTATACGTTTTCAGGGAATAATATAACTCGGGTATCCTCAGTCAGAGATTTGGGCGTTACTCTGGATTCACAATTAAATTACAATTTACATATTGATAATATCTGTAATCGAGCGTATAAAAGATTAGGTATGATTCTTAGGATTGGCCAGCCCTTCAGGCGGCCCAACACTTATAAACTATTATTTTATTCGTTTGTTAGGAGCATTTTGGAGTTTGGTTGCGTTGTCTGGACGCCGCAGTACCAGGTCCATATTGATCGACTGGAAAGGATCCAAAATATTTTTCTCAAGTCTCTTTGTTACAGAACTGGTAATTATTTCGAACGAACTTCGTCTGCTGCAAAGCATTTTTGTGTCCCTTCCCTTAGTAGTCGTAGGCATTATTTAGATGCAATGTTTTTATTTAAAATTCTTAAAGGCGTGATAAAGTGTCCGAACCTTTTAGACTTAATTACTTTCAGTTGTCCGCGACACCCCTACGTCCTAGATCTCTATTTCATATTAGTTTTGCTCGTAAAAATTACTCAAAGCACACTTTTTTCAGACGAGTCCCTAGTTATTATAATAAGTATCTATTTGACATTGATCCTTTTAACACTTCTTTGTGTAGTTTGAAAATTTTACTCAAGCCAAAAGTGTTTTAGATTTAGATTTAAAAACACTAGTATTACAAATAAAATACCTAAGTGTACATTTTTGTTCGGTTTAATATGAGTAACTAATATTTACCTCCTCTAATTAAATTAATTATAATTGTATCCGATCGTAGTAAAGAAAATGTATTTAGTATTTAGTCTAATGACTGTAAAATTTCTTAAGTATTAGCTACTGTTCATGATTTCTTTTGCTTACCTATTAGCTTACATACCTAATTTTGTTAGTATGTTAACAATCTTTATATTCAGTAATGAACCTCCAGGTCTTTTTTTATCCAAATTACTTAGTACCTACATTGTAGTACACCAACTCATTTTGTTTATGTGACTGTTTGTGTTCTAAATAAGTAAATTAAAAAAAAAAAATATATGAAAATTAACCTCAATATCACCATCGGTTTTTGATGCCGTTTTTTTCCACAGAAAACATACACCGAAGCTTAACGCCCATATAAAATCGTGGCTTACCTTTTGAACTCCTAATTTTGCATCCCTTTAGGCCAACTAGAAGCCCTGGACTTTAGATATGCCGCGATATAAACACTAGGCTAAGTCAAACTTCTAGGACTCAGTACACAGTAACTATAGAACAGAACTGGACTTTGCGCACACCAAAATGTTCCTTTTTTTAACGTAGAATTTAGTAAATCCGATCACATCCCACATCTTTCGGTATTTCCAAAAAAGTAATTAGATATTGGTTACATGAAATAGGTTAGAGAATGTACGGTAGGAATACGTCAGAATTTGACAAATAGAAAAAGTTGGTGCGTTTCGTTTCACGTAGTTCGGAGGGGAGACACAAATAGAAAAAGGTCAAAGACTTGTTAAGAATTGCTATTAAATCCCGTGTGGTGATAACTATTATTAAATAGTATAAATAATGTCGATACGGTTTGAAGTTTGATTTATTCAAGGTTTTTTAATAGGATTGAGTCTGATATGGAGAGCGGACCGAACAAACGGAACGCAGGTTTTCGTGGGTCGGTTCAGTTGACGGTTTTGACAGAAGAGCACAGGATCGAGACAGGTACGTGCGCGCTCCGTTAATTTTTTTATTTGATCCGGTTCCCGCGCCGCCGCACGCGGCCGACTGCGCCTTGACATGCTGCCAGGCGTAGTCCTTGTATTAGTAAACTAAGAAATGTATATCGTGTGTGAAGTGTGCGTGCGTGCAGTGTGTTGAAAGCCCGCGCGGCTTCTGAGTCTCCACCGTAGAGTACAGCTGACGGGGACGTGGGCTGTATGCCGGGCGCTGCCGTAACGGTAGCGCCGGCGACCTCGAGGTGTTTTACACGTCCCCCCCATCATTCGCCGGCGTCGTCTGACCGGCGCCCTTGGCGCGGGCGCGTCAACGATGCGCTGATAGCGTCGGCGTCTCTCTCCGCAAGCTACAGCTCCCGGACCCGGGCTGTGAGTCGCGCGGCGCCTGTTCTGCCGCCGACCAAGCTAAGGACTTCACGGGTTCACACTCGCGACCTAAACCCGTACCCTGACGGTACCGGCGCTGCAAACAACGAGACCGCGAGTTCGTGAGTGCACAAACATTTTCCCCCCGTTTTCTTTGGACAAAGACGTACGCGTATTTATCTATCGTACGACACCGCGCGTGTAGACCATAAGCGGCTAGATTTTAAGTTTAACCGGCCTTGAGCCCATGTAATCGGCCCCTAGGTTTTTAGTTCCGATGAATTATATTTGCATGAATTGATATTTTGGCATTATCATTCACATCCACTCTATGAAACCCACAGTGTTAGATTAGTATAGCAAGAGGACCTTGTACTACAAAAGTCCGAAGCCTTACCAGAGTTCATTCCGGCATACTTTTCATATAACACCCATTTACTTCCACTCCAGGGAATCTGCAGCGGCGGGTTCCCATTTTATTCACTACAATACATTTTGCAAAATAATAATTAAATAGCAATCTATTCACTACAATTTGTGGTCTGTAGGATACGACGAACCAAACGATACCAGTGTACCCGATGAGACGTATTTTTCTCCTTCATCATCAAGGCCATCATAAGGCCTCGTACATCTTGACAGATGATTTAAACAGCGTCTGAATGTGAGAGACAACTCCTCTCGTGACTATAAAGACCTATCCAGGAGCGACATGAACGTCAGCATTTTTTACATTTAAATTGAGATCCAATCGCCGAGGGGACAGTATGGCGGTTGCGTCTTTTTGCACGCTTTAAGGCTAAGTCTTGAAACCAGCGTGCGACTGCGAGCCGAATGGCATTTCTCCGACGCCAAACGAAAACGAAACGCCGCTCCAGTTAGTCCGGCGCTGTCGCGCCAATACGCACGAGCGATAGAGATTGATATCTACTAGCGTTTCGTTTCGTGAGCGTTAGTGCCATTCGGCTACACACCCAGGTGTTGTCAGCAGTAGCGGATTGCCCTAAAGTGCGCTCGTGCGGTGCACTCCCAAAAATAATCATAATTAAACTATAGTAATACATCAATTATGGTACCTCAAATTAATGTATTATACTATATAAAAACTATTGCAAAAAAGTCCAATCAAACAATTACTTATATTTCTTAAAAGTTCATTATACAGTCTATATTAATCCGCCAATTCCCTTCCTATACAATTTCATACGCACCGCGCTCAACGGAGCGCTTTGAATTGCGCTCCTATGGAGAAATATTCAGTACATTCTCTAATACGAAATTCAGTAAGAGCGAAAGAGAAGTTTAGTCATAGCTCCGCGCGTGAGACAGAAGATTATGTATGAAATATTAGGTAAATCTGGAGCGCCGCTCCTAGGGACGTTTGACCACAGAGCTATATCAAGATAGAAAGAAAAAGTATCATATTTAGTACCGCGAACGGCAGTCTGCTCGACGATTGGATGTCAAAATTAGTTTTCCATTGCGGTTTTAATTTGACGAGCTCGATTTGGCGTGCGTTCAAAACAAACGAGCTATAAATATGAAATAAATGCTACAATAATGTGTATGTAATGATTGTAATGAAAATAAATTGATTTGTTCTTAGAGTACGAGCGATGTAAAAATAAGCCATGAATTCAAACTGTCGAGTCAATTCACAATTGTGGTATCAAGTATTTATCTATTTATTCAACAGATTAAAAAGTATGCAACACTAATTAAATTACAAATACATTCATGCAAAAATCTTAAACTAACTTATATTATAAATATTCTAAACTACATTAATAATTAAATAGGATAATCCAATCATAATAAGAACACCAATAAATGCGAAATGTTACACGATCGGTCTCCCTGTCAACCGCCAAGCTTTTTCCTTCTATCTCGATATAGGTCTGTGGGTTTGTCCTTGATTACCGTCTCGGTTGCATCGCGCAGGCGCGAAATGCGTCGCGGTCATCCGCGAGCCGCGTATTTCGCGCGCTATTTTGTTAATTGTTAGTAAACGTAGTAAACAATAGATAAACAAATTTTATTTTAAGGCACGCGCGGGAATACAATTTTGCCTTATTTTGAAACCGTTTAAATTGTTTTTATTGCAAGTGTGTGAGAATGGATGGATACAATGTGACATTTATAAAATAGTGTGAAAAAACTTTTGCAACGCGATTAGAATTAAAAGCTAAAGGACCACCGCGGCCCGACCTTAAACTTACGCAAATATATTTTTCAAAAACCAAAATTTTACACGTGTTTTTAAAACGGAACAGTATGAAAAAACACCGTGGTTATGTGGATGTGAAAAAAGTGACAAACTGTTTTGCTTTCCATGTTTTTTATTTATAGCGGGCGCGGACGGCGGAGGTGGTGAGTCTGCATGGACCTATACCGGCGTCAAGTGACTTATCACATCTTTCGATGAAAATAAAAAAAAAACATTCACAATCCCGCATTAATTTACTGAATGAACTGCAGTTTTCGTCTATTCATTTTTATGTTTTACTGTTATTAACCCTGAAGCTGGGCAGCTATATAAACTAAATAAAGAATATTTTTCACTGAAATTTAAACTTATAGTTCAGGCATTTGTTGGAAAATTGAAGGAAAGAAAAAAAATGCATCTCTGAGCCAATTTAATATGATTTAAATTTAATCACATTGAGTAAGTACAAACAGGAACACTAGACTTTATGCCGTTGTAATAGGAATTACAAATACACAGTTAATGTAGGCTACATACATGTAGGACCTTGGTCCTTACGATGATTATTTGGGTGAACACCCACAAATTACAGCTGCGAGCCGCCTCTGGTTGTCAGGTAGACCTTTTGAGACTATACTTCTCCACTCATTGCGGTATAGTCCCTATAATTGTGGCTTTTCTTTTTGTAGGCGCCTGAAGGTACAAAACTACCAGAGCAACGATGTTATTAATTACTGTAACTTTACTCAACTTTCCGAGCTCTGAACACTGATTAAATAGTTTTATTTTGACAAACAGTTTGCATTCAACTTTCGAACCTTTTGCATCAGTCAGTAAATTGATAAATTCGACTTTTAGCAGAAAAATATAATCAATCAGATATAGAGGTATATCATGCGTGTAAAAAATGATATCAATCTGAAACGTCCCGTGAGTCCCGTCACTCACCTCGAAACCGACTAATCTACGTAAAAATCCTTAAAATTCCAAATCTCCCTTTTTGCAAATGGTCTTCGGATTTGTTTGACGGCTCGAGATTTTTCAAACCGCCCTAATGGTGGTAATTAATGGCTATTAGTCGGGCCGAAGTTCGAAATACGATCCGGACTCATTAGACTAGGGCCAAGAGTACACTTGATTACACTGTGTTGCGAACCAAAACTCAACTGGCTCTGTCGCGCTAATACGGAAGAGCGATAGAGTGAGATAGCTACGATACGCTCCGGAACGTCAACGATGGTGATTTTGCCTACGCACCCAGGTAATTATGGTTGTAGTAGCCATTCGCAATCGAGCCGTTTTTACAAACTTTTTTCCATAGCGAAGCGATATCGTTTTTTTTAAATCTTATCACATTCCGTACGCCATCGTAAGCAATCAAAAATAAGTACATTTATGGTTTCGTAGACATTACGCTTTACAATGTGATTTCCACCTGTCTTTCTGTTAACGGATTAAATTTTAAAATGTACATTACAGACATATCCGATATTTGAAAATTTTATACTGTATTTTCAGTTACGTAATTTCTCAACTGACAGAAGGTGAAAATTCGCCGCTTAGCACCAACGAAAATGTATAGTTAATCCATTTTACATGGAATTTGACAGTTGACCGCCCACTAACCCTAAGTGGTTGGTACAAGTGGGCTTTAATCATTTTGTCTTACCTACATGTCAGCTTGAGAAATTAAAAGCACGATTTGGGAGGTAAACGTCTTTGTCACAAAAGCGTATGAAACGAAATGCTCCCTAACGATTCTGCACCGAAGTGCAGCTGCACCGAGCCAATGAACGCATTCCCGCAGATGCACTTGCTCACGTACAAGCATCGAGTGCTCCCAAGTCTCCCCACCCGCACAGGTCATCATTGTAGCTTTTCTGAACTGAAGCTTTTATAAACTACGGATTTCTACGAGCATACTAGATACTTTTGTAATTCCTTCATTAGGCTGGCTTCCCATGGATATTTTGGATTTCGACTTTCCAGACATTGTTTAGTGATAAAAGTATTCAGTGTGTCAGTTCCAGAGTAGTTAACCTCAAATAATCGATGGAATCAGGCGTTACTTTGCGGAAATCCATGTTAATCGTAAACTAGAACTATCGTTCGATCGTTGATGGCATCATCAGAAAGAAGCGAATGGTTATGGTTAACAATATGTTGTATGCGGCACGTCCTTCTGAACCGGTTAAGAGGTGTCAAGCGAGCATTACTTATGTTGGCAAAGTGTCAGAGGACATTTATAAGATTTTGAAGTCAAACGGCATTCCTGTGGCCTTTAGGACAAATAACACTTTGCACTCCAAGCTTTGTAACGGCAAAGATAGGATCGAGAAAGGGAAAAAATCTGGGGTTTATAAGTTGAGCTGTGATGTTTGTAACAAAGTGTACGTGGGCCAAACGGGCCGCAATTTCACTACTAGATATAAGGAGCATATGGCATCATACAGGCACAACCATCCAGAGAGATCCAATTTTGCAAAGCATTTGATAGAGAGTGACCATACTGTATCAGAGAATCATTCTTTTGATGTTTTACATGTATGTGAGAAAGGGCTGCGTTTGGGGGTTCTGGAACAGTTGGAGATAATTAGGTACAACAATAGGGGTTAATCCTTAATGAGCAGTTGAATGTTGCGTCATCGCCGTTATTACGAATTTTTCCATCTAACTTGCTTGGTAGGGGGGTGGACAAAGTATAAATATGGCCGACCATTCTGGGGACAATCAGTCAGTTGCGGGACTTCGGACCGTCAACATCAGCTCCTGAGGATGCCTCGTAGAGAGGCGAAACACGTGTCGAGTTTTGTATTTTTGGTGGTGGGTTGTTATATTTATTTGCGTATTTATTTTTATTTTTGCGGTGGGAGGGTGGGAAATTAATTGCATGTAAAAAATACGCAAGTAATTATAACAGGTTAGCACTGATTGACTTGCACGTTATCTATTCGCGGATTAGCAAAGGAAAGTTCTAGTTTACGATTAGTTAACCTCACACCAAAATGTCTCGAATAGCCTCGAGTGATCACTCAGATTATTTTCTTATATTTTTTAACATTATTTTGTACGTATTGCGAAATTGATAATATTTACGTGTCATATCCTTTTTTGCGTACGTATTCTTCAAATTCCATTGCATTTCTTGGAGGTTTCACAATTATATTTGGAATTAACTTGCTTCTATTATTAGTTGACATAAAGTTCAAGCTGAGCAGCGTCATTTGGCCCTTTGGCTCACATAATTTAGTATTCGTTCATGAAAGTGTAGGCGCGGGTACTCTCCGTTCAATCATTCTGCGTTCTCGTTACTGCCCAGATAATCTAAATTTAGATACAGTTCATCATAATTCATAAAGTTACATTTTGTTCGACTATCAACCTAGAATTTTGAATATTGCTTTAATACAATGTCCGATTGCTCGATTTAGTGGCGCAATTTTGTTTAACTTCGAATTGTACCTATATTCAATATAAATCGTTAAATAACATTTTCAATAATGGAGAAAGTGAACAGCCACCAAACGGTTACTAACTAGAAACATACATTAAATATATGTATTTTCATACTGTCTGTTTACGCTGTCGACTAATGTATTCTAAAACACCAAAAAAGTATGGCAGATATAGATTAATAGTAACTGTAATGTAACACGATAAGTAAATAAAGTTATCCACCACCCCTAAAGGAACTCCCCTTGTTTGAGGCAAGCTTACGGCGCGGCAGATCTGATAAAGAGGCAATTTCTCTCGGCAAAGATTGCGCTGGTCCGGGCGGGCTAACTCCATCAATATTTCATTCGCCAATAACGCCATGTGCATGGATGGGGCTAGATATGGGAGAATCTATCATTTGTAGACAGTCTTCTTCATTTAAAGACTTACACTTTTGGTCAATCCATACCAATATTATAAATGGGAAAGTGTGTTTGTTTGTCCGCCTTTCACGGCAAAACGGAGCGACAAATTGACGCGATTTTTTAAGTGGAGATAGTTGAAGGGATGGAGAGTGACATAGGCTACTTTTTGTCTCTTTCTAACGCGAGCGAAGCCGCGGGCAAAGGCTACTATTATATTGTTTCGTAGTCGCTCATATCCTGCGAGTATATAAATTAGACCTTACGAATGATTAATAAAAAACGATTCTAGATGGAGTGGAGTAATTCTCTCTCGAGTTGATTTTTTTTCTCTAGGAAATTAACTTTCCGTATTATATGTGCTTGACGCAAATCATAGTCGCAGTAGATCTAGAAAAAAATGCCAAAAGATACTTAAAAATCGGATAGGATTTTTGCAGCAACATGCAAGAGCTTAAAGCTGATGAGTGGGTTTAAGCTCGAGGTCGTTAGTTGTAACAAGTCCTCAGGTTGTGCCGTGAAATCCCAGTGCTGGCAGGCGCCCAGCAGAGGCGGGTAATGGCGCCCTAAACGCTGACAGTAACGAGGTGTAGGCGTTACAGATATATCGGTTGTTGGACATTTTAACGTCGTCGGGAGAACACAAATGTTTAGCAAAAACATTCAAGATTGGATTTATATACACACGTCATCATCCTCCTTGCGTTATCCCGGCATTTGCCACGGCTCATGGGAGCCTGGGGTCCGCTTTGACAACTAATCCCAAGGTTTGGGCACTAGGCAAAGCGTCTGCCATCTTTTCCAACCCGAAAGCGTCTGCTATTTCTAACCTTAAAATATTATATGCAGTGCAAAATAAAGCCCGAAGGGGACAACTATGAAACCTTTTAATAAGTCAAAGGAAAGATATAAAGTTAATGAATTGACTGTGACGTCACTCCTCAGTATTTCATAGTAATTCCATATTAGCAAATCGTTTTGATAGTTCTTAAAAAGTTAGGAAACTAGCCTATTAGTCCGGTTTCCTCACGATGTTTTCCTTCACCGAAAAGCGACTGGCAAATATCAAATGACATTTCGCAAATAAGTTCCGAAAAACTCATTGGTGCGAGCCGGGGTTCGAACCCGCGACCTCCGGAACGAAAGTCGCACGCACTTACCGCTAGGCTACCAGCGCTATTTATATACACACGTAAAAAGAAGAAAGATAGTACGTGTATTTTACAACAAGCAAAGATTAAAAATAAACACACACACACGTGTAACAACATGAAACACATTGATAACTAGAATCCAATTAGAATAAAAACTACGAATTAAACTCGACACAGAAATAAAATAAAAGGAAGATAAATTTAAAAGTGGAAAATGTCTGCCTTGGGTGAGACTTGAACTCACGGCCTAAGTATATCAGTCTCACCCAAGGCAGACATTTTCCACTTTTAAATTTATTCTAAGCCTAGTGGCATCGATTGCAGACGTTTCTACTAATCAGAAGTTAAAAATAAAAGGAAGATGTTGTGTTGTGTCTGTTACTGTTTGTGAACAATTACATACCCACAAAACTTTTCGAATTGCAATAAGTATGTCGAAGGACGAGCAAAATAAGCTTTAAAGACAAAATCTTAGTAACAAAATCTACAGTAACAAAATCTTTATCGTCAATCATAAGACCCTTCAGAGATCTTACATGTGAATATTTCACGTTTATTATTAATATTATTCAATCCTTTTGGAAAACATCTCATTATGTTCCTCATCTTTATTCAAATAGTAAGTTCAGGCATTACCTTAAAATGCTTTACTAAATGAACCTAAAGGTATCTTACACGTGAATATTCCATGTTTATTACCAAAAAACACACTGAATCCAATCCTTTTACATATGCGATAACATCTCATAGGTATTTTTCTTATTTCCATTTAACTAAATGCCGAGTTCAAAGCATTTTCAATAAAAGGAAATTGAAATGTGTTACTAAAGACGGTTCTTACTGGTACCACGGATCCAAGACCCATTTGAACACAAAAATGCGAGCCAATCACGCAGCCGAACGCAACTAGTTGCGAGTGTTGCGACCAATAGCGAGCGTGATGCAAACGTATCGACCAATCGCGTTGTCCTTTCCACCGATACACACTTGCACACCAAACAAATGTTTAGACGGGATTATACGAGAGTAAATCCTAAAAACGTCTCTGATATTGATAAAAATTGGTACCAGATTTCTAATCATTATCGGCGGTAACAAAAAAGGAAAGTTTCATACAAACTACCGGGGACATTTTGGAAAATCATGGACTCTCATCCTAATTTTTACCAATATCGAAGACGTGATCCAAATGTACAAACTTTTTGGGAATTGCTGACGTTGGGCCTATCTATTTATACTTTTGAAACCAAGTATTTAAGAAGGGGTAAGTAATAAGTATCCTATGATGTGGAACGTTTTTCCTGACACATGTCAGGCTTGACCTTAAAAAGCAGACAAATGACAGTGGATTATGGCTGGAGTATGAGCATTGAATCAGGGTTGCCATGCGTACGATCACTTGCGTACATTTACGATAATTTCAGCCGATTGGAAGGACGCTACTCAAATTATTCTAGTGGTAAAAATACTAGTCATAAAAATATTAGTGTTTTCTTGATAGGCCACTAACTAAAATTACATCAGAAGTATGACATTTTAACCGCCTATTGCGAAGCTGTCAATCGTTGAGAGATAATTAAAATTAGGTATGTCGTGTTGCATACAATTTCGTGGTAAACTATTATTGCTAATGTGTTTTTTGTTGGTATTGTTACGTTTATGTTTGTCAGGAATAAAGGATTTGTATTATATTTTATATGTCTATGACATGCAGTAATATCGAAAAGTGATAGAGACCTAAGAGTGCATATTATATTATTCGAACAAAAAATATTTTGACTTGACTAATCCTTTTCGCTACGTTTTCCGCACCTACCTTTTGCTTTTTGCCTCGTCCCCTGGTAACCCTAGCACGAACGGGTCAGCGAGGGTCGGTAAACACTTACCAAACGGCAGGGCTCCTCATTGTTATGCGCTCCTGGTCGCTCTGAATTCGCGGCGCGGTTTTATTTCACGAGTGCCTTTTTTGCGGGTTATCTACATTGCAGGCTGTGGCGGGAATCGGCATGAATTTTACAACGATTTTTAAAGGTATTTCAAATCAAAAACATTGTAATCTGCAATCACAAACAATAATTTTGACATTCTAGGATCCAAGAAGGAAATTACAGGCACCTCTTGGAAGTACGGCATAGCGTATGATATTCCGCTTTGTGTGGTAGGGCACAGCACAGCGGATATCATCTCGCTTGAATCTAGAGCTCAACTGGGGAAGTAACTCCGTCTTACAGAAGACCACGGCCAAATAGCACTAGACCCTAAGTATAGTGTTGTATTCCTGCCGGTGAGTAAGGCTGCCAGAGCTCAACAAGGGTGCGGTATGCTGGTGACGGAAGGATCTACGGAACTAATTTGTTCCGTCTATTGTCCGTTGAGTCGTAGGAACCCGAACCCTACCTCCTTGGAAGTTTCTTTTTTCTAATGAGTTGGCAACGCGCATGTGACACTCCTTTGAGTTGCAGGCGTCTATAGGTTACGGTGACCGCTTTCCATCAAAAAAAAACTCTCGTTTTATGATAACCAAGATACTCTTTAGTTTTGCTGGCTTCTTATTCCTTAAGGGCCCCGCAGATAACCAATTCACCGGACCGGAAGACATCGTCTTGCGTGTTATTAGGCCCTCTTATTTTTGAGATTACTTATGTAACAGGCCGTTGTCTTCCGGCAAATAGGTTACCTTAGATGTGCAGTTTCAATAAATAAATCCATAACTAACTGCCGGCGTGTCATGCTTCCAATTTTATCACTTATCCACGTGGATAAGACATCTGTCTCACACTGACATACTTGCCAAAGCGTGACGGATATTTTACTCACATAGATAAGTGATAAAATTGGAAGCATAATACGCCGGCTGGACGAAGGATATAAAAGTCACACTCCAATAGTAGACACTAGCCTACTCACACGGAATAGTACATTAGTGCGAAAAATTTGAAGTTCGGAACGAGTGGCCATAAATTAAAACAAGACCGAAGGAGAGTTTTAAATCGACACGAGTTACGAATTTCCTTTTCGCACGTGTGTCGTACGACGTTTTTCAGTACAGAAGGCCCTCCGAAGTTACGATTTGACAAGAAATGGATCACTTCTCGCACTAGTGCGTAAAAAAGCACCTCCTGTACTGAAATGACAGTTATAAAGCATCAGTAATGATCCACAATGAACCGTCTTTAAGCTAAGAGACAAATTTAAAATGTTAAACGTCATCTAAGACACTTCCCATGCACCCCTGGTACTAACTACATCAACCTTCTCTTTATATCGCACTCTGATTTCAAATTTATTCAACTTTATAAAGATAATTCTTTTACAGACTCTCAAAGAGTTTTATACCCTTTCTGGTGGGATATAGAGGTGGTTTTCGTGCGGTCTCAGGTTGTTTAACAAGGGATCTCGAAGCGATTGCTCTTGAAGCTGGATGGTGGCTAGGCATCTCGCGGGTTGCAAGGTAAGTCGCTTTTAAACTTAACTTGAGAATATAGTGGATAATGTTCATTCATGTGACATGGTTCATTCATGTAATATAGTATAACATAGATATTGTTTATACCAAATGAAATAAATATATTTTGAGTTTAATACACAATAATAACATAATATACTATTTAGTACTGACATGTAACGATCTGTTATCAAATAAATTTTTTCATTTCATTTCATTTCATGTCGCGATAATATAGTCTAAAATTTCGCGTAATTTTGGGGAAAATATCCGATCTACGTCTGCAAAGCTCTGCTACTCCAAGGTTAGCTGGAAGAGATCCCTTCTAGGGATAAGCTCGCCTTTGTATCCCTATTCCTACAAATTGTATAAACTGTTGTACACAATAAAGTGATTACTACTGATATTACAAAATGGGAAAATGTCTGTGTCTGTTTGTTTGTCCGTCTTTCACGGTAAAACGGAGGGACGAATTGACGTGATTTTTTAAGTGGAGATAGTTGAAAGGATGGAGAGTGACATAGGCTACTTTTTGTCTGACGCGAGCGAAGCCGTGGGCAAAAGCTAGTAAATTATAAATTTCTATCAAAAAGAAATAAAACAATTTTGATTTCAGAGGATGCTTCTCTTTCAATACAGTTTATAGTGTTACTATTAGCAACTATGGAAATAAATGAAAATGTGATATTGCAGTGAGAGGGTGCCCATCGCCCACACCACAACACCATATCCCACAGTTCACTTTTACGACACCCACAGGTGAAAAGGGGGTGGTAAAATCATCACCAGCAATAACAGCAGTGTAACTATTAGTTACAAATACAAATCTTCAATACCTTCAAATCTAGGGTGAACAGGCATCTTCTGGGCGAGCTCACTCCATCGTAGGCCACGTCTTTGCCTTTGGCTAGTCTGCGGCCAAGAGTAAGCCCATTTATAATAATCAGAGGGCGGAATCGCTCATGGCAAAAATCAAACGTCAATAGAGTTCGAACGTTAAATTTTATCGACATTTTCAGCTATCGATAAATTCAGTCACCTTTTACATTTCTGACTTTAACATGACCTCTGATTAGCTATTCGACCATTTGATTTTGACCTCTTTGATTAGATTAAAAGTAAATTGTATGACCTTTGACTTTGATTATCATTTCTGTCACTAGCCCTTCAACTAATTCACGTTTGAAAAAAATGGTTAAAGTTGTATTGTGTTGTATTGTTAATCCAAAACGAAACACAGACAACATATGGATAAAAAAGTATCCTTGCCTTACTTACGACGAAAACCACTCAACAGTATACTGATAATTTCAGTTTTATCGACAGTCGATAAAAAAATAACGCTCCAACTTTATTGACGTTTTATTTTTGCCATGAGCAATTCCGCCCTCTGATAATAATAATAAAAAATCTCTTTTTCACATTGTCATAAAAAATCGAATTGTATAACGTTTACTTTCTTCCTTCAAACACTTATGACAAAAAGGCCTTCGCACGGAGCACAGAGACTTGTTTACCAACGGAAAGGTCAAGATTTTCTTTTGTACCCAAACGGGCCCAAAGGGTCTCTAGATTATGACGCTTAGGAGTCGTTGAAATACTGTCTATATACACTACCGGACAAAAATGTAAGTTCATTCCTTGTTTTCAGTACAATTGGCGTGTGTATCTGCAAACAATAAATATAATTTAACCAAATAAAACCAACCGAGGACATTTATCGCATTTGCACTGAAATCAAAGGATGAACTTAAACTGAGCGATTCTAAGGTGGAAAATATTACAGCTAAATAATAGGACATCGTTGTTTGCAGGAGTAGGTAAATTTAATTTAATTTATTAAATAATTTTAATATCCTGTCAAGAAAATCCAAGCTCTGACATTATAAATTAGCGTACATTTTAATCTTAAACAACAACGTAAAAATATAAAAGTTTAATAAAAAACTATTTTCGGTTCTTAACACAGTAACAACAATTTGTAGCTATATTTCTTCCATTTCACAACATCTTTATTCTTTGAAATTAAAATAAACTTGAAAGTCACCAACTGCTAAAATAGGCACGTCTCAAAAGCAGGAACCCATACAAAATGTTAATAAAAACAAGTCATGAACAAATAAAAAACAAAAGTTGGATAACAGCCGTAGCAACTGATGAATTCGCTAGTCAAGCCGGAGTAGATAAAAACTCAAAGGTTCCCTATAAATTTGATTCCCTGAAAGGGGTGACTGTAATGTGGGGCAAAAAATCACTCCGCGCGGCGCCGCAAATCTTTCAATTTGGCCCCTTCAGGGGTCTTGCTTCAATAAGGGCTTAGAAACTACACGATATTGTTTTGTGGTTGTTTTCTTTGACGGGATAATTTAGCTTGAGGTTTATTTTTTTTACTACCTACTCCAGAGAATGCGAGGTGCATTTAAAATGTATATAAACGTTGTAACTTTTATAGCAATAAATAAATACAGTAACGAAGAAGGATCTAGCTGTATTCGCTACTTGAGTCTTGTTATAACCCGAGCTTGATATTGTTAAAACAAACTCTAAATACAATCGCTAAGGTTTGGCAGCCCACAGACCTAGCGATGAAAAAAGCCGGAAAATTCCCGGTTTTTTTCCATTTCACTTGTTTTTTTCAGAAATTTATAGAAAGAAACCGCGAAACTTTCGGCTCGTATTTTTCGGAAAAAAACGATTTAAACCGAAAAAAACGAATTGAAAAAAACCGAATGCAGTTTTCAATTTAAAAATTTCAGTTAAAAAGTATTTACTTGACTTTTTAAAGGTTTGGACACCAGAGACAGAAATCGGCTATTGCCAAAGCGTCTTAATCTAGACAAGCGGTAGCGTGTCAAGCCAAGTTCAAGTAACAGAACTGGCGAGCAGCACCGTGTGTTATATTACACGAACCATTTGGAGCCACTTTTGACCCCCTCATAACTCAAAAACTATTTTACATAAACGTGTCAAATTTGGCTCATATATTGAGACATGCGAGATAGACATATTAATTAATAAGCGTTCTCTAGTGGTTGTTCACTTCGACGAAAAAGTCGTCGAAGTGAACAACCAAGGCATTTATCATATTATTGAACTTGGCTCTCATTTCACATTTACGTTTTTGATGGGATAAATTAATCTTTATTCGGGCGAATTTGCACCTACAAACGGACTACACCGACCACATGGAAGAAGAAATAACTGAAGTATATGATGAGAGTGACAGTGATTTGAGTGACTAAATAAATACTTATTTTAATAATGTGCTCGTTTTTTTCCTAAAAAACCCGAAAAAAACCGAAAAAAACGAAAATTTCATGACAGACCTACAAAAAGAGGAGCGGGATAGCCTTTCCTTATTTTAACTTGATCAGTCTATTTGAAATAGAAAAGTTAGGAGTTCGCATTAAAAATAATCGTTTGGCCTACCTATTGACAAGCACAAATATAGATTTTTGCACCCAGTGATCTTATCATCGAAGGTATTTTAATTGTCAACAGAATTATACCTAAACGACAATTTACACAGTTTTTGGACTTCAATTGTAGTAATTGTTAACCCATTAATGCTTTATTTGACTTACACGTTTCGACAGCCAAATTAGCTAAGCCCTACGCAAACAATCACATATAATGCTAAGCTCTCGACACAATAGCAGACGGGCGGGTCAAATCTTGTTGACGTTAGCCTCACTCCCGAGCCTTGACAGTCAGTTCGAACTTAGATTTTTGACATCAATGTTTTGACAAACTAGCACGTAGTGACCCTGTCTGCTAAGCCGCGGTCCTGTGGGTTCGAATCCCGATAAGGGCATCTATTTGTGTAAAGGAACTGATGAGAACAGACATTTGTTACTGGGTCATGGATGTTTTCTAAGTTTATACTTAAGTATTTGTATATAAGAGCTTTGAAGCACTATATTCTGAAAGATGGTTTTTGGTTGTTTCATCGAATTAGGCGTGTCACCGAACGAGGCGTGTTTACCCTATATATCGTTGTCTCAATACCCACATCACATCTTGAGCTTACCATGGGACTCATTTATTATGTGTAAGAATTTCCTATAATATTTATTTAATGATTTACATGTTAACAAAATGACATAATTTAGATATCAATAGTTACGTCTGAATTGTGTTCCCAGTGTTCTCGACATTATAGTAATGTTGCAAAGCCGAGAGATCCCTGGGGGACTCTCCGACCGTACCAGGGAACTCGACGGAGTTTGGGCTGGGGCCACTTTATTGACAAAGACAATACATTTCAAAAATTAAGCTAGAAAGTAGATATCCTTGTTAGAAAATTCTATTTTCCCCTCACTAGCTCGGAAACACGTGTTTTGTCCTTTAATACCAGCGGGTAAAAACGCATTTTATCCGCTAGTGGATAAAGTAATTTGACCTTGAATAGAAGCAAATTGTCTACTTTAAAATTGATAAAAGTGGGTTAATCTAAGTGATGAAGATGTTTTACCACCTGTGGAACTAGTGGAAGCAGTGTTAAGGCGTTTTTTGCGTTGTTTTTTCCTCGCTATAGTGAGGGGAAAAGATTTGTGTTACACACGAGTGCAAATGTATTTTACTTCTCGTGTGTTGAAAAACTTGCAAGCTTAGGATTCTATTCTCGAACCACTCGCTTCGATCGTGGTTCAACTATAGAATCCTTTCGCTTGCTCGTTTTTCAATTCCACACTCGGCGTTAAAATACAACTTTGCACTCTTGTATAACAAATAACTATTACTTAGTTAAAAATCTCCTTCAATATAAAACAGTGAAAAATGATAAATCGTCTTCATCAGATTGAATTCATAAGTAGTGAAAATGTCACAGTACGTATATTTGTTTATTTTACTAAAAATATTTTTTTTCGTAAATTATGAACGATAATAATAGCCTTATATTTTCTACAGGTGTTAGTCCGTTTTTACATTATCTGATCCGATATCGGATGTCGGAAGGATTTCAATTGAAAAAATTCAAGATGGCGCCTGTAATGTATGGGATATCGGTCCTACATCCGATATCGGATCGGATAATGTGGAAGCGCACTTACAGAAGCATCAAAAGTAGGTACTTTATTTGAGATGTCTTTAGTTGTCATAGCCTAGCAGTGTAAAAACCTACTTTCGAAGAGTTATAGTCTGTTACTAAGGAGTAATGCCATTGAAATCGTACCATATTGTAAGTTTGTCATGATTTCTGAAACTATATTTCATTTCAAAGCAATGAAGAGGCACACTGACATTTTATCCCGCCAGGTGGCGCCTGTGCAAGTGCCTAGGCATGTGACTGTCATTCATATGTGAGAGAAAGAAAAAACATATCATCTCGCTCTCACGTATGAAATTCTTTATCTGTGCAATGGACTAATAGGGTGGCGATGGCGCCATCTGTCACAACCTTTGTGTGTGCCTCCTCATTGCAAAGTGGCAAATCTCCCGTGGCCCTTGCCAATTAAACGGTACCAGGCTGGCATAAAACTGCGGCAATAAAGAAAGCACACATTGCACGCCGCCGCCGCCGGGGCGGGATAAAACCCGATTACGGAGCGTTGTTGTTACTTTGTAATCGCTATTTTAGCCCCTGTGGCCTATTTCACAATAGTGTCAACTGTCGCCCGACAGTGACACTTCGTCGTTCATTGCCTGTTCGACAAGGAAATATTAACGCTGAGTAACAATGTTACTTGTCAACCCAGAAATAGGCACAGAACTGTCAGTGTCAAGTGCCAATGTCACTGTAGTGAAATGGTCCCCTGCTACTACCATACCATTTTCTCAAGTATGTCTTAAGGAGCCCATTGGCTATCATTCCGTCGGACGGCAACGGCCCGTCAGGTGACTCGCACTAGCATGGTCGACTTACCTGAAAAGAAATGAAACAATATATTAGTATTTTAAACATAATAATGTGTACAACATGATTTAGATTTAACAAAATTATGAAATTAAAGTGAATTGTGACTTGTTTCATTTATTCAGTTTTAATACATCCATACGAATATTAGAAATGGGAAAGTGTGTGTGTATGTTTGTTTGTCCGTCTTTCACAGCAAAAGGGAGCGACGAATTGTCGCGATTTTTTAAGTGGAGATAGTTGAAGGGATGGAGAGTGACATAGGCTAATTTTTGTCTCTTTCTACCCCCTCCCGCCGCTTCCTTAAAATGGGGGGTAAACGTTTGTATGGAGCATTCCGCAATATTTCGAATTTAGATAAAATGGAAATATAATCACAATATTCAAAAGTAAAAACACATAAATAGGTTTGATTCACACCACCCGCACGTTAAAATGATATGTAGTTTCTACCACATATGTATAGGTAAAAAACCGCCTTCAAAAATAAGCGCGTTACAAAACACGGAGAAACTAAAAAGCCAAAAATAATAAACCTTTCAATTCAGATTTCTTATCGTATTGCAATAAGCTAAACATGGTTAAAAAATAACCTCATTCGATAGCCAAGCCAAATCTAATTGGAACTCCAAAATAAACCACTCAGTAATACGACGTCCAGCTCAACCTACTTCTAGTCTATTATTAGTGACCTAAAATATCCGGACTACTTTAGGTCTTATCGTTCCATAATAAATGAAGCCAATATTGGAAAAACCGTATCTAATCATAATATAATAATCCAATATTAATGTAATTATATACATAATTTTTTGAAATATCTGCAGCAAATTAATATTACAATTAGTTTTCTTTTGACCATATCTGAAACTTCAGCCGTTTCGTGTACTCTGCCTAACCCAGTTAGGAATCAGGTGTGAGTTTATGTATGTGTGTGTATGTATGTATACTACAGCCAGCATGTTGATAACCCCAGAAACCGCTCCTCCATAATACCAATGTCTTCATTTTCTCTTCATCTTGGCATAGGCTTTTTGTATATTATGTAATATACATGATAACGAACTCCATTGCAACAAATTTTGACTAACTGAAAACAGCTATATATTTAGGTATTTGTATAGAATTTACCTATGGTATACAAAGAACTTACTTTGCAGTACAGATGGTGTTTTTATTACGCACTAGTGCGAGAAGTGGTTCATTATATATGCCAGGTCGAAACTAGAGGCTCATCTGTACTGAAAAACGTCGTACGATACACGTGCGAAAAGGAAATTCGTAACTCGTGTCGATTTAAAACACTCCCTTCGGTCGTGTTTTAATTTATCGCTACTCTTTTCGAACTTCCTTTTTTACGCACTTGTATCGTGATATTTCAGTTTCTACAATCTACTCGTATCTCAAAAGCATTAAGTGTGTCAAAATAAGATTTGCGAATATCGAATACAGGTTACGAAGTTGTGAGTGCTCGATCAAAACTCGATATCGGCAAAACTTGGCCGGCTGTCCGGAACAAAAATCTAACACTAGACATGAATAAATTTACCATCTCGCTCGCCGCGCCGGCCGAATAGAACACCTTGAAGTTCTGAACTCCTAGTCAAATAAGATTTAAAAGTCTTTCTAGTTTCGTAATAAAATCATCTTTTTAACTGTTGCAACGAGTAAAACCGAAAATAAATTACACATATGAAAGAAAAAGTGACCAAGTCCTCTGGTGCCTGAGGCTGGAACGTGAGCTAAAGCGACGAGTAAATCGTTGATCAAATGATATCACGCAGCTCAGTTGTAATTATCAATCCGTAAATTGACATTAGAATGAATTTGAAATCATATGTAGCCTTCTATAACAGAATGGCCTTTTTGCTTAGTGCAATACAAACGTTTTTCATTTCAAATTCCATCAGGAATTCGTCCTTAATGCTAATAAAACAGACCGTTTAGGCATTGAGTGAAAATTTTGTATGTATTTAATGTCTATTCTTCAGATTTGACACATCTGTACAAAAGTTTTCCTTCTAAATAATTACCTATGATCAATCAATCAATCAATCAAAATATTCTTTATTCAAATAGGCTTACAATAAGCACTTTTAAATTGTCAACAGTGTACTATATTCATCTTATTCTAAATATCAGAGCAATTTATTGGTGCAATAAACAATATTGTTTTAAAAATTCATTGATTTAATAAAATGATATCAAAAATAATGTATAAAAAAAAATCCTAGTCTAAAAACTTCTAGAATAAATTCTAAATGTCAAAAAAAAATTGTATAAAAATACATTGAATTATCAATATCATCATTAATAAGCTATATAATTAATTGTTTTCAGCAATACTTGTATCCCACTGTGTTGCATGAGCAGCCACCAAAGCCCTTTTTCTCTACGCTTACATCCACATTTACACCGGTCAAATATATTGCAATATAACATTGTATAAAATTTATTTTGCTTTAGTTTTAGTGCAAATAAAGGTCAGTAAGACGAATAGTTACTTTGGTAAACAAAAAAAATCTATTAATAGAGAAGCCAAGAGTCTGGTAGATTGGTTAAGGTAAAATAGTTTACGCTAAAAGTTTTAGGTTGAAAGTGCTATCTATTCGATCTTACTTTCTTTGATATCCGTTTATCTGAAAAAATTGTCTAAGCTAACTTTGCATCGATTTGACTACTACTAATGAAGAAATAAAATACAGTAAAATTTTGAAGTTTAGTAAATTAGAAAAATAAAACAGAATTTGTTACATTTTACTTTTTCCTTTTTGAGGGTCCTGGTTCTGCATCTTGATGGCACAACTCCTGTAGTGATAGAAAGTCCACTTGAGTTGTATTTGACCACCAATTGCTGTGGAATAAACTACGGGAAGGGAAAGCGCCCACGCCAATTATTAAGATACTGGAGAAGTGGTATTCCCAGCAGAAGAACGTAGTAAGATGGAAGTCAACTCTGTCCACAGCCAGCGGGCTAAACTGTGGCGTGAGATAAGGAGGCAGTATATCTCCAGCTCTCTTCAGCGAGTACATGGATGGGCTGTCGCAAGCTTTGACCAGTACCGAGGTTGGCTGCTCCATCAATGAGCAAATGATAAATCACATCGCATATGCAGACGATATGGTCCTACTAGCACCATCGGTGGGAGTTATGCGTAAGTTACTTGCAGAATGCGAGAGATACGCCAGCCAGCATAACGTGAGATACAATCCGGACAAGTCTGAATTTATGCTCATGGAGGCAGCACATATGCCCACACATGTACCACCTCTTTTTCTTGATGGAGTTCAATTGCGGAGAGTATACGAAGTCAAATATCTTGGCCACATCTTGTTGTCCAGTTTAAAAGACCAGGAGGACATAGAAAGGCAGAGGCGAGCCACCGCAGTAAGGGCAAACATGTTGGCTAGAAGATTCGCCAAATGTAGTGACAGCGTAAAAAGACAGCTGTTCCTCAGTTTTTGTACAAGCGTGTATACTGTCGAGTTATGGTCCGACTACACCTGCGCGGCGGTGAGAGACCTGCGCGTGCAATACAACACATACTATGTACTGATATTTCGTTAAACGGAGAATACTATGATTCGGGCACGTCCACGACAACGCTCGTGAGATTGCATCGATGTTATTGACCCTCAGTGATATGCTTTAAAAACCAGTCCGTACAAGAACAATTTCGGATATTAATGAGGGTTTTCTACTCGTAAATATTTTTTTCCGCCAAGCGGCGATCCTGAGCTCTTTCTGACCGTAAACTTAACTTACTAAATAAATGTTGATTTGATATACGCAAATATGTGTCTGAGTAATACTTGAACAGCCCCCAAATAATAATAATTCGTTCTCAGCTACGCCTCCTGTAAATATATGTAAACTATCCCATTTGGCCATTACCATCCACCGATTATTTCTGATCCAGTTATACCCCATTACTATCATTTTGTTTTTTTATTTCTCTTTTTGACCAGCTTTTATTTTATTGCAAGCTGTTAGCTTCACAACAGTTGCATTTTTCTTCAAACCAATCCGTCCATTTCTCACGCATTTACCCAATTCACATATCTACACATTCTAAAAGGTCTTATCAACATAGTGAAAACTACAGACATGTTACCTTGTAGTAGTGTTATTTGATAGATAAGTAGTGTTGGTTTAGATTAAGGTGTTTTGAGTAGGTATTCGTAAGACTCGACTGAGTTTTTTCAGACATTAAGGGCCAGTTGCATCAACCACATTGGTGGTGGTGCGTCTTCATTCGACACCCCTGCTGGGGTGTGAGTGGCCCCTTCCGCGCTGGGCGCTGTGGGGGCTGTGTCGGGGTGCGCCTCACATCATCATGACAGATACATCATCGTCACGCAGCAGACGTCTATGGAACTTTCCAATTCCCATACAGTAAAATTTAACGATGACAGATGGTTTGATGCAACCGGCAATAAGTCATTAAATCAAACTTTGAGACTCTATTACAAGTATTTTGTAAAGTATTCTCAAAGGATGCAAACACATTCCTAAAAATGTCTTTATTAATAGTTATTTGTTATACAAGGGGGCAAAGTTGTATTTTAACGCCGAGTGTGGAATTGAAAACCGAGTTGAAAGGATTCTATAGTTGAACCACGAGCGAAGCGAATTGAAAAGAATCGAACTTGCGAGTTTTTTAACACACGAGAAGTAAAATACATTTGCACCCGAACACAAAACGTTTCCCCTCACTATAGCGAGGAAACTACAACGCAAAAAATGCGTTTATCACTGCTTCCAGTAGTTCCACAGGTGGTAAATCATCTTTATTACTAGGTTCATCTACTTTTATCAATTTTAAAGCAGCTAATTTGACTTTATTCAAGGTCAAATTACTTTACCCACTAGTGGATAAAATGCGTTTTTACCCGCTGGTATTAAAGGACAAAACACGTGTTTCCGAGCTAGTGAGGGGAAAAATAAATATTATTCTTCTAGCCTTACAATCTGATCTGTATGTGTCAAAAAGCAGCTTTTTGTTAAGCCATGAACGTCACGATTGACAGATAGACACACAGAATCGGGCAGGATCTTTTTATCAGATAGCTCGATTCTTTTAAGATGCAGTCAAAATCAATTAAAGATTCTATTCGAGACATGACAGACTGAAAGTATTAAAACCGCCAACTCGTGTCGTGTAAACGATTCGAGTCTTCAAACTCGATCTTAAGAGACTCGAGTACAACACTATTGATAAGTCGCGGCACGTCAGTGCTCAGAAAGCGGAAAATGCAATCTGGCTGCGCCAGTCAACTGACACATCCTCAACCGTAACACCAGGGCATAAGGCCCATGTTTAGCGTTGTACCAGGAGAGCATAATCTAGAGGTTGTGTGTAAGGCACTAGCCCCAGTAGTAAGCTAAAGCACTGGAGACTCGCTGCGCCAGTCAACTGACACATCCTCAGTAAGCATAAATGTAACCAGGAGAGCAAAAGATGGTCCCCCCAGCAAAAGCTAGTAAGCTAAAGTAAACAAAAGATGGTCCCGTGTAAATAAAAGAGACTCGCTGATAACGCGAGTGAGTTATAACGGAGGCACACCTGACATTTTATCCCGCCAGGCGGCACCTGTGCAAGTGCCCCAGGCACGTTTTTTTTTATACTAAGTACGTCGGTGGCAAACAAGCGTAAGGCCCGCCTGATGGAAAGCGGTCACCGTAACCTATGCACGCCTGAAACTCAAAGGTCACATGCGCGTTGCCAGTTGCCACCCCATTAGAAACTTGTACATTCTCTTCTGCTGTGTTAAATACACAGGAAAAAGGAGTGTACATGTACAACTTCCAAGGAGGGTTCGGGTTGCCGACGACTCAAAGGACAATAGACGTCACTGTCATTCACATGTGCGAGAGAGAAAAAACTATCATCTTCTCGCTCTCTCGTATGAAATTCTTTACCTGTGCAATGGACTAATAAGGTGGCGCCACCATCTGTCATAACCTTTGAGTGATCGGTGAACTATAAATCGCTCGCTCTCTCTTTTCTTTACAGGGGAGCGACTATCTTTTGTTCACTTCTATTGCCGATAGCTCATCGCTAAATCGCTTTTGGTGGGACTAGTGTGTAAAGGGATTAGGTGCACGGGGGAAATTAGGGGCGCTGCGATGGCTCCGGAGACAGAATACTAGTACTAGATGGAGTGTTAAGACGGCTGACGTTTATATGAAGTGGCGCTTTTAAGCTTATAGCTTTATCACACTGGCGATTTACGGCAGATATGTCTAGGAAGCGAGGCAAGTTTGCCTATGTTTTTTTTTTCAGAATACTGTGGTAAAAAAAGTATATAGGCTCTTTAAGACGCGCTTCAGACTTTTGGGACACATCACGAACACGTTATAGAGAAACTGTAGTAAAAAATCGAAAAACCTTAGATGTTCTCCAGTTAAAGAAGGTTACATTGCATTGCTGTCGTTTCTTACAATAGGCTAGTTTCCTACTGTCATATTATGTGGGTATATAGCTATGTGTTGGTGTGATCTACCCGTCTTTAGAAATAAAGAATCAGTCATTGCTCGATCTTGTCGTTTGGTTGATATGCTCCCTATACTTTTACACCTACTAGTCAAATCAGCGTCTTTTTAAGAACTGTCAAAGCGATTTGCTAATATGGAATTACTATGAAATACTGCCTGTGTGGTGACGGGTTAAGAATTTCACCACCCCCTTTCTTCCCGTGGGTGTCGTAGAAGGCGACTATGGGATATGGGTTAAATTGTGGCGTAGGCGAGAGGCTGGCAACCTGTCACTGCAATGTCACAGTTTCGTTTTCTTTCAACCCCTCGTATGCCAAGAGTGGCACTGAAGCTTAAGTAGTTTAATGTGCTCTGCCTGCCCCTTTATGGGATACAGGCGTGATCGTATGTATGTATGTATGAAATACTGAGGAGTGACGTCACGGTCAATTCATTTAAATACTTTATGTCTTTCTCTTTGAGTTATTAAATAGAAAATATGTTTACACATAACTTCTGTCCACATTTTTCTTCTAATTATGTGGTGCTTTATTTCGTGCACTGCATAAAATATTTTAAGTATAGGAAACAAGCCTATTAAGATGAAACGGATATAACATGTATACTCGTATGATCTAAGGTCAAATACGGAGTTGGAGGGGCGTAGTCTATGCTCAGCGAACTAGGACCTAACATAGACGGAAGCCGTGCATTGCACATTATTCATACATGTATATACATTGTACATGTACAAGATGTCTTGCTGGATATGCTAAAGAGAGCTGAGATACGACAAACGGAGGTAGGTACAAAACTAGACAACATTTGTAAAATGAACTATGAGTAACGCCAAATAAAAAAGTGTCAATAGAATACCACACTGGGGTTCAGTCGAGTTTATCTCCACATGTTAAAAAAATATTTGAACTCGATTCGAGTATTATGAGCACATTGGGCATATTATAGAGCAATAATATACGTTCGATACGTTCAACAATTATAATAATTATCATTATCTTCCCGACTGCAGTACTTTTATATTTGCAGAAACCTTAATTGTCTTTAAACGAATGGACGTTTCCCCCGCACACCGACTCTAAGCTGTATTTCCCAGCGGTCTTGCTACAATATAATTAAATTTCCAACTTCATACTTCGCCTTTAAAATATTTAATTCAATATAATCCAAGATAGCTGTAATTTCTGTCTCTGGGGGTTGATTATGTTTCACAATTTGAATTATTTTCATCTTAATTTAATGAAACTTTTGAGTCGGCATGTCTCGTTAAGACTACGCAGCGTAAGCATTACTGAAAATAATAGATAAATAGTTTGTTTCACAAGGGGGCAAAGTTGTTGTTTAACCGGACGTATTTACTGGATACCGGATGTATTACGTAGACGCCAATATTGATACCCGAGTAAGCGAAAGATTCTAATATTGAACCGGAGTGTAGAGAGTAGCAATGGCTTTAAGTGAAACGGTTCAGCCACGACATTGGTCTAAGCGCGACAGCGGTGAGCGGCGGCCATACATTGGAGCGAGACACAGCGATGGGACTTTTCATTCGCACGTATGGCTGTCGCTCACCGCTGTCGCGCTTAGACCGATGTCGTGGCTGGGCCGAAAAGGCGAGGCCTGAGTGGACGCTCGGAGCGGAGCGTTCGGCGGGGCATGCAGCGGAGCGAGCGAGCGTGCGTCCACCCTATGCAGCGTCGACTCAGGACACTTGTATTAGCTTCGTGTTTGACATGCACGCCGCACGCCCGATATGGACGTGCATTCAAGCCAAACACTAATATACTTGCTTTCATAATGTGTGATATTGACGAGATTCGGGCTAGTATCAAAGTAATAGTATTTTTGAATTCAAAATCTTCAATATTTTTGGAAGAGATCCCATTAAATATCCGCCTATTGTATATTACCTCTGTAACTGTGTCCCGGCTTATACATACATATTACATATTCAAAATCTCAATATTTTTTAAATATCGGCTATTAGTATTCAAAGCTACGCGGCTCGGAAATGAAAAACAAACTCGACGTTACAATTATTCGTATTGTTTTTTTTTCTTGAACAAAGGGATTTGTTCGCGAACGGAAAGGAAAATCTCGAAGCTTGTTAGAAATTGTATTAAGAACTGGCCCTGTGAGGGAACTGTAGGACCGACTGTGATCAGTTAAAAAAGAAAAGCAAATACATTTTCTCTGCAGAAAAAGATTTTTAGATATACTTTTTATATTAAAAAAAAAACTGAGAACAACACTTTTAACTGATCCCTTAACAGGTAAGGTTTAAATAATGATCAGTTTACCATATCAACGCCTTTCATTTCAAAAATGCCGAATGAATATTTCTGATCTGATCAAAACGACAACAAACCATACATTTTATCTGCTGATATTTTGACTGCAGATCAATTTGTGAACTGTCATGCACAGATAGCACACGTTACATTAAAATTCACTCAACAATTTCGTTAAAAAAATAGACATGGACATGAAACGAATTTGAGCTGATACGTGTCCCGTATCGGAATAACAATACAGTGGTAAAACAAGCAATGTTAGTGTGAGACCATGTGTTTTTAATATTTATTTGATTTCATAACGCCACGGACAATGACATTCATTGTATGGAGAAAGTTAACAACGACTCCAAACCAAACCGTAACGGTACTAGAAAGAAAAAATATAACGTACAAGACAGGAACTATTAATAGTACAGATTTTTTTGGGGTAATCATAGAACGTCTGCTCTAGAGGCCAAAATTTTCAGTTTGGTTTTAAAAAATTGCAGGCAATATTTTGTAAAAAAGTTATTTTGTTAACGCCACGGACAATGACAAATAATATGAAATCCCTTAACAACGTCCTCCAAGTTGTTGCGCCCTAAAAGAAATACTTAACGTGGCCATTTAAGGAATTAGTAAAGACAATTTTCATTGCATGTTTGAGAAAACGATATTTTTCCTTTCCTTGGCCTTCCACGAGCTTCCTGCTATCATCATCATCATCTCCACCGAGCCGTTTTCGGCCACGGCGACTGTGTTTTACGGTTGAGAGCGTCGCTGGTGTGCTCTCAGGTGGCTGACGAAGCCAATTTTTGCTATGAATGTATGACCACACTCGCGGCAGGCCAGCACCCCCCGAAATAATTGTAAGATAGATAGATTTCTTTATTTCATGACAAAAATTACACTATAAATTTGCTACATGTCAAAATTATGTTTACCTTTTCATCATGATCGTCCAAAATTACATAATAGATTCTAAATAAAAATAATTGTGTCTCCCAATAAGGATAATAGCCACAGGTGGGTCTGGCTTTTAGCTCACCGCCTTTAGAGTTGAGTTCTGTGCGCCGTCTAGCTTCAAACAGGTGACGCAGCACCTGCGTCTGCACAATATTGATACATACAGTCATACACTAAAATTAAAATAAAGGAAGTCGACTGTGGGATATGGTTTAAATTGTGGCGTAGAAAAAGGATGGCAACCTGTCACTGCAATGTCACAATTTCGTTTGTTTTCAAGAGTGGCACTGAAACTAGAGTTGTTTAATGCTCTGCCTCCTCCTTTATGACATACACCTATCATATGTATTGATGTACATATGATAGGTACGGTACAGCAAGAAAAAGGTAGTGTAAAATTGCCTCAAAAACGCTTAGAACCCCTAAAACCGGTGGCGCATGGCAAAGTTAGCAAGTAATTTGAGCGGCACCGTCGTATTTTAATCTCGTTGCCCTAAACTCATCATAGACGCATCAATCGCAAAGTTTATAAAAAGCCCCAAAGTTCGCCGGCTGCTGGCCTAGTATTCTCATCGCAGGAGCAAGAGAAACACTCTTCAGTACCAGTTTAAACTGACCTATAGAGTTAGAATGATGATGATATGACCAGTGGCAACCACACAGAGCAACCAAGAACCTAGTCGATCATATCCACCAGAGTAGCAACAGCAGACAACAGTAGTTCATGCAGACCGAAAGTACACAGACATTAACTATATTGAAAAGATAACTGTAATCATAGCTCGTGTGGTGACGGGTTAAGAATTTCACCTCCCCCTTTCTTCACTTATGGCAGGTCACAAGATGATTGTCCCACGCATGGCAGGCCACGAGACGGTAGACGCGGACCATCCCTATAAGTCGCTATAGTTTTATTTTTCCTTGGTCTCGCTTCTGCTCGGTAAGGACAGGGCTGAGCAACGCTGAGCGTTCTAAAATACTTTACAATTTTGCGGTTAGATTCCAACCAGAATTTTTACAAAGTCAAACGATCTTGGGGCAGTTCAACGGCATCATAAGTATTTTTAGAACGAGCGTTTTTTCCCAGAATAAGACCTACCTAGATTGATTTTTCTCCGAGAAAACAGGAAAATAAGTCGTCTACGACCATATAAAATTAATACATTTTATAAAAGCGTTTTTTGTCGCTGCGCTGTTTTCTCCAAAGATCATCTTACATGTCAATAATAATATTTTCACGTATTTTCAATGTTTCAACATTTTTCAATGTTGCATAATGTCAATAATTCACGAATTATTCACTTACAAAATGATTTATAGTTATACTAGCTTTTACCCGCGGCTTCGCCCGCGTAATAAAAGTATTCATTAAGATTTTCATTTGGATCCTTAGGTTTCTCTGTAGGTATATTTATCTGCGATTATTTCGATTGCACATAATACTTTTGCTTGCAATGATTGTAGAAATATTACACATCGACCACAGCGTAGGTAATTCTATATACGCTGGGGAAACCTTTACAAACATCCCACATAGCCCGTATTTCGACACTATGATCGGTGGGTAAAAAGTACTTTTTTCTATTATCCCTTACAATTTTTTACATTTTGCTTATACTTATCGCAAACGTAATCTTCAAGCAAGCAAACAACGATCGTCTTAGAGCACATTGATTGTAAGAGACCGCCGACCGATTATCCGTATCCCTCTAACGATACCCATATTATCCGTATCCGTATCCGTATCCCTATCGCTATCGCTATCGCTAACGCTGTCGCTATCGCTATCGCTAACGCTATCGCTAACGCTAACGCTATCGCTATCGCTATCCCTATCGCTATCCCTATCGCTATCCCTATCCCTATCCCTATCCTTATCCCTTATCAAGATGTTTAATGATATAACACTTTAAGTTCTCGCGCTTTGTACACATATTTAAAGTCACATACAGGTCGAACGCGATTAATTAACATTATTTTTACCTTTTTTCCCAACGTTTCGGCCAGGTTGCACTGGCCGTGGTCGCGGAAGACTGACGTCCCAGCAAAATGTCACCGTTAATGTTTATTTCCCACCATGTTTATTTTAAAGGTAAAAATAATGTTAATTAATCGCGTTCGACCTGTATGTGACTTTAAATATATGTTTAATGATTTCTTATCAAGTGCTAAAATATAAAGTTTCATGGTTTTATCTTTTAAAATTAAGAAATCCCATACAAACTTTCAACCTCTTTTTCAACCCCTTCATCCCTTTTTTCGAAATAAAAAGTAGCCTATGTTCTGTCTCAGGGTCTAAAGATTGTCTGTTCCAAATTTCATCAAAATCGGCTGCGTGGTTTAAGCGGGAAAGCGTAACAGACAGACAGACAGACAGACAGACAGACAGACAGACAGACAGACAGACAGACAGACAGACAGAGTTACTATTAAATATTAGTATTCAATGTTATGAAAATGTAGATTATTGACCAAATTGACATATTTATGAAATACAGATACAGTCTAGCTTACAAAATACAGTCACCGGCATAAATAACTGATGTAGCGAGACAGAATAACATTACCACGCACGAGCGCGCGGGCTCGAATACTTTCTCGCTCGCACACCATCACCCGTCGCGCTCAGCGGATCGACCGGCCCGAGCGCGCGCGAAGTACTCCGAGCGGCGCAGGCAGCGCAGGCGGCGGGGAAACCGTAATAAAAGGCGCCGCGCGGCCGCCGATCAGTCAGTTGTTAGCTAGTGCCGCTAGTGGTCTAGCTTGGGAGACGGCCTCTGCTATGCCCCAAGTCCAACCAACAAATGAAGCACGGGTCGAGACCGTCTACACGGACCGCCCATAAGCTTCATAATCGGTTGGCCTTTGGTCTTGCAGTGGTCGTCCCTGAGGACCTTCAACTCATGTTTAGCTAGGTACTCCACTTGTATGATGATTATTTGTAATATTGGAAGTTAAACCAATAAACAACTGGTTCCTACTTGGCGTCTTATTCCAACCACCCTACATTCTGGCGCCCAGCTTAAAAACAAGTAGGACAATGGAAAAGTCAAGAGGGAACAAAATCACTACAAGAGGCAAAAACTACGCAATTTCTACGAGTATAGTTTTGGTGCAGGGGGAGGGTTCTGGCGAACACCCTCACTAGCAATGCTGCGTCAACGAGAAACTGGAAGACAATTAGCTGTACATGGATCCTGTTATTCCTGGTACTCTTACGGGACGTCACAGAGTACCAGAGGGGAGAATGCAGCAAGACAAACTAATTCAGTTGTGACCTACCGGTCAAGCATGAGAGACGGCCCATGCTATGCCTCAAGCCTAACCACCAAATGATCACGACGGGTCGAGACCGTCTACACGGACCGCCCATAAGCTCATATTCGGTTAGCCGTTAGTCTATCGACAAAGTAAGGGGTGAGAATGCCGATGCGTACCGCCCCCGATCATAACTTTCGCCCAAGTAGGGCCCATGAATGAAATGTACTGTCGGACCTGCGACAATGGAAACTACCCGCACTCGGAAAAAAAAAAAGTCGCTCTTACCCTACAATAAGGATGTAAGTGGCGAATTATTTACAAAGGAGGTAGCAACGGAAGAATCTTCAGATACATCAATACAGAGTTGAATTGCACTATGGACACTATCGGACCAGCTTCACTCCAGGGGGAGGGTTCCGAAGAAAACCTTATCAAGCAGTTCTGTAACATGACGAAACTGAAGAATTTGTTCTACTCACGTACCAGAGGGAGAGACAACAACTCCTGCTATTCCTGGTACTCTTACGGGACGTTAAAGAGTACCAGAGGGGGAGAATGTAGCGAGACAGAATAACATTACCACGCACGAGCGCGCGGGCTCGAATACTTTCTCGCTCGCACACCATCACCCGTCGCGCTCAGCGGATCGACCGGCCCGAGCGCGCGCGAAGTACTCCGAGCGGCGCAGGCAGCGCAGGCGGCGGGGAAACCGTAATAAAAGGCGCCGCGCGGCCGCCGATCAGTCAGTTGTTAGCTAGTGGTCTAGCTTGGGAGACGGCCTCTGCTATGCCCCAAGTCCAACCAACAAATGAAGCACGGGTCGAGACCGTCTACACGGACCGCCCATAAGCTTCATAATCGGTTGGCCTTTGGTCTTGCAGTGGTCGTCCCTGAGGACCTTCAACTCATGTTTAGCTAGGTACTCCACTTGTATGATGATTATTTGTAATATTGGAAGTTAAACCAATAAACAACTGGTTCCTACTTGGCGTCTTATTCCAACCACCCTACACTGATGATTTTTGTATCTTGTCACTTTAACGTCGTGTATGAAATGTCGTACGAAGTTGTCAAACGATTAAAAGCGACAAGGTACAGAAATCATCACTTATTATGCTGGAGACTGTACCATGTATATTTTGACATAAGCAGTATAAATTAGTATTTTTTCGAATTTCAAACACAAAGAGTAAATCCCTTTTTGCAAATGAGTATGCATTACGCCCTCGCCACACTGACGTACGCCTTCCATCAAACGTTAGAAACACCAATTTGTCCTCCCAGGCTAAAACGCAGTATCTCACACACCAATCAATAGAGATCGTTATCAAGGTGCACTTTTCGTGGCAAACGGTACGGTTGGCAAAAAAAAAACAAATACTTACATTTAAATATTCACTTTGTTCTTAACTACAATATAAATACTTACCTTCTTAGGATTACACCTCTACGGTACAAAAGCCTTTTCCGACCAACTATATATTTTTAAAACAATATAGGTACGTAAATGACATTAATTATGTCATAAAAATACATTACACGAAGGGTAGATAATAGTTATTTGTTATACAAGGGGGCAAAGTTGAATTTTAACGCCGAGTGTGGAATTGAAAAACGAGCAAGTGAAAGGATTCTATAGTTGAACCACGAGCGAAGCGAGTGGTTCGAGAATATAATCCTGAACTTGCGAGTTTTGTAACACACGAGAAGTAAAATACATTTGCACCCGAGTGTAACACAAAACTTTTCCCCTCCCTATAGCGAGGAAAGTACAACGCAAAAAATGCGTTTATCACTGCTTCCAGTAGATCCACAGGTGGTAAATCATCTGTATTACTAGATTCACCTACTTTTATCAACTTTAAAGCAGTTAATTTGACTTTATTCAAGGTCAAATTACTTTACCCACTAGTGGATAAAATGCTGATATTAAAGGACAAAACACGTGTTTCCGAGCTAGTGAGGGGAAATATATATTATTTTAATCCAAATAATCAAATGCACTCTAGATACGACTATCTAGAATTGTTATTCAAGTACCTAGTTCAAGTCAAAAGTAGTGCACGAAGCCAAATCTGTTGAACAAATTTTAGTTATTTATTTAATGTAATTTAGATAAGTAATTATAAATATGTATAATATTTCATGATTTGTTAAATATATTTATAATGTTTTAAATACTTGTGTATTTGTTTTTTTGCCAACCATATTCTGCCACCAATACAGCACGCTGATAACGATCTTTACCAATCAACTGCAAGAATTTATCTAAACGTCGTTATATTAGAGTTCAATTTTGCAGATGAATTGTTTCAGTAATGGCAGCATAGGAGAGTAGACATGACGTCCCGGCTAGCCGCGGACCGCGACAAGCGACGGGAAAACTGCCTAAATCAATCCTTGACATGCCATTGTGAACTTTATGGCATAGAGTTAGTGTCTAATAACGTCTGGTAAGGTTAAATTGATAATAAGCTCCCGGATTTTATGGAATCCTGGTAATTAGGACTGGAATTTGCAACCTTAATTATAAATAAAATTATACCAAATATACACACTCGTGTACGTTTTTATTAAGATCAAATTCCTTTTTATAAATCTTGTGTTATATGAAACCAAACGTAAGTACATAGGTACCTACCTATATGCATCAAATATGAAAGGAATCTTAATTTTTCATACATTTTTTAATAAATAAGATACTGTTAAATGATTCAAATTTACAATGTCACCACCAGCCGTTGTCTGCCAACTTTGTCCTTAACGCCGTGTCTTGCGTGGGCGACGGTCGCGCGACCGTCGCCGTCGCGTCTCATACTTCCATATCGATAAGGTTTGATTTCGTATGCGTCGCATCGCCGTCGCGCGACCATCGCGCGACCGTCGCCCACGCAAGCCACGGCGTAAGAGATTGCCCCGCGAAATTCATCAAGTTGAATCATTCCAGTGCCTAATTAAATTTAAAATGTGTTCAATAAAGGGCGAAGTCGTAAAACTGGCAATGATTATATAAGCCCTAAGTAATTCCGCTTTATAACAATCCGATAATCGGTAGCGGAGTAACTTGGGATAAATTTGCATTAGCTTTGATGAAAAACTCTTGAACTAGGTCTTAGAGTTCAAAATAATTACTTTTACTTACTAGATTAGGAGTACGTCACAGAAAATGTATGTTTGTATGTATTTCATTTATTCTTGAAACAGTTTCGGCGCAGTTAAAATGTTCCATAGACTGTATTTTTATATTAAACCAATAGACAGGTTAGATAATAACATAGTAGACTTGCTAAAAATGCCCAAAGTGAAAATATTGGTTAAGGGAACGACACAATGTTTTTCATATTTCCACGACATACCTAAAATTTCATGATCAGGGGGGCTATTTTTGAATCTCGCATACGGGATTTTGTCACTAAAATACCGGTTGAAAACGGTGACTTGCTTATTATTTTCAGTAACAATTTTCTGAATTCGAACGCGTGAGACTCAAAAATCGGCCCGCTAGGGGGCACCGTTTTCAACCGGTATTTTACTTAGTGACAAAATCCCGCATGCGAGATTCAAAAATCGCCCCCAGGCGATATTAGGTACAGTCTGTCAATGATAGGTAAAAAAAGCTCTTTACTATGTAAGCATGCGCTTTTCAACCTGCATCCAAATGTCCATAAAAGTGATAGAAATGCCGCCGAAAGTTGATCCGGGCATAATATTTTAATTTGCGCCCCGTCACTCACCGCCCGTTGTAACAATCACTACCGAAAGTCATGAACTTATGAAGTACCTCTTACCAACTTTCTGTTATTAATCTCTCTTTAACCCCCCAACTTAACACTTGACATTTCGCAAACGCTAACATAAGACATGCACTTACCCCCACCTTACGACTATAGTTTTAAGGTCCACATTCGGTCACATCGCGTGTAAAGTGTAACCTTGAAATATACCAAACCTCTTGCGGTCTTTCAACAAATCAACACTTATGACCTAGATATTAAAGTCCAGATTAGTTCATATCTTGTGTATTATGATGTGGTTGAAAGTTAACGAGTTTTGGTGACTTTTGTCGAAGCAAACGGCAATCTCTGGGTTAGAGTGATGAGAATACACCCCCTTTCCCTTCTTTCCCCTTTGAAGGACTTAATAGAAACGTCAGCATTAAGGGATAAACTAACGTCGATGACCTCTAAATTGACATTATTAAAACAGGAGTCGTATGCTGACTGTAATAAGTACAGATGTAATGCGAAAAGCTTTTCCATCGTATTTTTCCGGAATTTTTCGTATTTTTTATGCTAGTTCAGACAGGGCTAGTCTAGTACGTCTTGTACTAAGACTGACTGAAATAGCATGACACGTTCGTATACTAATGTTTAAACTATGTTTCCGTAAAAATACGTAAGAACTTTTTTTGCGCTACATCTGTAACCGGTGATGAATTTGTCTGGATTTTTTATTGCCAGATGTCAAAAGTGACATTTTTAGGGTTCCGTAGTCAACTAGGAACCCTTATAGTTTCGCCATGTCTGTCTGTCCGTCCGTCCGTCCGTCCGTCCGTCCGTCCGTCCGTCCGTCCGTCCGCGGATAATCTCAGTAACCGTAAGCACTAGAAAGCTGAAATTTGGTACCAATATGTATATCAATCACGCCAACAAAGTGCAAAAATAAAAAATGGAAAAAAAAATGTTTTATTAGGGTATCCCCCTACATGTAAAGTGGGGGCTGATTTTTTTTTTTCATTTCAACCCCAACGTGTGATATATTGTTGGATAATAATCATAATCATAATCATAATCATATTTATTGGTAAAATCATATTACATGTCAAATCACATTTACACTTATGTATAAGTACAATAATATAAAATACAACAGTATAATGAGAGTACAATAAAATTATCTTATTATAAATAACTCATTGTAGTTATAGAAGGCCTGCTCGACAAGCCAGTTTTTCAATTTAATTTTAAACACTGACGCACTAGGAGCCGCGACGACCTCACTCGGAAGATGATTATAAACCTTGCGACCCATGGCATGAACGAGCTTTTTCGATTTGGTGAGTCTGAGAGGTACAAGGGGTAGTTTTCCGGCTCGCGCACTCCGGGTTTCATACCTACGGTGAACCTCGTTTCTGATAGGCATGGATTCCACCTCCTCGCGAGTAATCACAGCCATTTGTAATATTAAAAGCGAAGGGAGCGTTAGAGATAGGTATTCAAAAATGAATAAGGGTTTACTCAGATCGTTTTTTGATAATATCAATATTTTCGGAAATAATCGCTCCTAAAGGAAAAAAAATTGCGTCCCCCCCCCTCTAACTTTTGAACCATATGTTTAAAAAATATGAAAAAAATCACAAAAGTAGAACTTTATAAAGACTTTCTAGGAAAATTGTTTTGAACTTGATAGGTTCAGTAATTTTTGAGAAAAATACGAAAAACTACGGAACCCTACACTGAGCGTGGCCCGACACGCTCTTGGCCGGTTTTTTAGTTACTATGCGGAAATATATGCGGATTTTGTGTGGCATTTTTAATAGTTCACAAGTTCGCTCGATTCTCGCTCGTTCACACAATAAAGTTGGCACGATTTTTTCGGCAAAGCGTTTTTGATTTCAACGATCAGAGATCCGCTGACGTGAACCGCGATGTGCCTAATACGCTGCTGGCGTTGCCACTCTGTATGGCGAGAGAAATTTGCTGGACTAAATAAACCCCAGATCTGGGGTCGCCGCATTTCTCCCGCATTCACTGCCCTAACTGACGAATGTTTTTTTTTTTTGCGTTAGCGCACCACAGGCCGCTTGTTTCTACGGCTACTGAGTTAAAAGCATAGATCTGCTGTATAATATTAATATAAAATATAGCGGGACAAATCTCGACTGGGGGGCAATTGTAACTGATCCATGTTTTCCATTATTACACTATGGCGTTGAATTCTACACGTATCCACTGAACACGCCTACCATACATGACCGCGGAGGACACTCTATTTAATAATGCAAACATTGTAATAAAACATGGAAACAAGAGCGTGTCGGGCCACGCTCAGTGTAGGGTTCCGTAGTTTCCCGTATTTTTCTCAAAAACTACTCAACCTATCAAGTTCAAAACAATTTTCCTAGAAAGTCTTTATAAAGTTCTACTTTTGTGATTTTTTTCATATTTTTTAAACATATGGTTCAAAAGTTAGAGGGGTGGGGGGACGCACTTTTTTTTCCTTTAGGAGCGATTATTTCCGAAAATATAAATAATATCGAAAAACGATCTTAGCAAACCCTTATTAATTTTTAAATACCTATAATATGTTATCTTCTTCTAAAATAATAACGAAAGTTGTTGCTCTAAAAAAAGAGAATGTTTTATTAGGCACAAACAAAGATATTTAAATTATAATGCACATTGAACATGTAACAACCAAAACACTTACCTAAAAAAAGAGAAACAACATTTAATGCTATTATTCCCTATCTTTATATTTTAAACGATTTACAATGTAACGTTATTTATAGAATAAAGCCTTTGACATTTTATGTGAAAAATACAGCTGTCAAAGTCATGGCCATGTCATAGACACTCACAAGAGTTGTAGGCTGAATAGGTAGCAAAAAGGCTTTATTTACATCTCCCCTCCCAGTCTCATAAATATCTCATTATGATATTTATGAGAAAACACATTATATCATTTACACAACTAATTAAATTATTTTGATAACGGAACAAGTTTCGTTATGTGAAAAAAATTCGACTCTAATTTCTTGTGGCCCGTGTTTATTTTATAGATGGAGTCTGATATTTTTTCAATGATTTTATATGGCCCTACCTTTATTTCATCGAGTTTCTTTCTATTTAAGCGGTTTCCATTTTCAACATAAACTAAATCTCCTATTTTGAACTCACATATTTTCCTATTTTTATCAAATTGTTTTTTATTATAATTATGTGACTTTATTGTATTTTCCAACGCAATTTCTCTGTCTTCTAATAAGTTCTTCCACGTTCCTCTTTGTTTCAATTCTTTCGGTAAAATATCCACATTTTGTCCTTCTAATAAATATTTCGGGGAAAACCCTGTCACTGTGTGTTCAGTTTCATTATATCTTTGCGTACATTCGTGAGCAATAGTAGTCCATGCTAGTTTATCCTTTCTTTCATTAATTTTGCAACGGATTTTGTTGACCAAAGTTTGGTTTAACCGTTCGTTTAATCCATTGGAAAATGGAGCATTCACTGCAGTGAACACAATGGGTATATCTTCATTTTCTAAATAAAGTTTGAATTCTCTTGAATTTATACCTGGGTATTGATCAGATAAAATCAAACCAATTTTACTGTTCTGTGGAACTTTTTGAATAAGTTTTATAAAATCGTTAGCATTCTGTGTTTTAGATGTTAAAATATAGGCATGTCTAGTAAAGTGGTCTACAAGTAAATGTAGATATGTTTTTGTAGAGCGTGAGCCACCAAATCCACCAATAGTATCTATAGACACAATTTCGAATGGGGATGTAGCAGGACCCAAGTGTGACATTAATCCATATTTATATTTTCCTCTTGACTTATTTTTTATACATATTTCGCAGTTGTCACAAAACTCTCTGATATGTTTAGATAAATTTTTTGCCACATAAAATGGTTTAATCTTTGTTTCCATTTGCTTTATGCCTAAGTGACAGTAATAATTATGTGTATTTTCAATCACTATTTTACAAAAATCTTCTGTTAATATAATTTTATCTTTTTTTCTAATATTTTTATAGTATACGTTATCTTTTAACTTCAATTTGTCTCTATTTCTTTTTATTTCTTCATTTTTACCTTGATCATCTATAATGTCTTTTAATTGAATGAAATTTACAATTTTTAGTATTTCATCTTGATTTTCACTTGGTTCTAACACCGGATTCCTACTCAAACAATCTGCTTCTACGTTGTATTTCCCTGGAGAATAAACGACTTCAAAATTAAATTGTGACAGATAATATGTTAGGTCTCCTAATTCTTCATCTGTCCTAGCCTTAATATTCATCTTTTCCAGTGGTTTGTGATCTGAGAAAACAGTAAATTTCTTCCCTATGAGCCAATATTGCCAATATTTTACTGCTTCCTTTATCGCCAAACATTCAAGGTATATCGCTTTCTTCTTTTTCTGTGTGTCATTTAATTTTCTTGAAAAATATGCGCAAGGTTTTTCTTCTGTATTATTTTGTGGTTGTTTTAATATCGCTCCTATGCCTTGGATTGATGCATCCGTGTAAATATGTATTGGTAGATCTGGGTCAAATATTGCTAAAATAGGTTTTGAACATAATAGTTGCTTAATGGTCTCGAAGGATTTTTGGCAACTTTCGGACCAAATAAATGCCTGTCCTTTTCTTAACAGATTATGTAAAGGGTCTAATATAATAGATATGTTTGGAACATATTTTCCGTAAAAGTTAATTTTACCCAAAAATTGACGAACATTTTTTTGTGTTTTTGGTGTCGGGAAATCTCTAATTGCAATTAAATTATCCTTAAGTGGAGAAATCGTATTGTTTTGTATCACGTGCCCTAAATACTTGACGGAATCTTGAGCAAAGTTACATTTTGAAAACTTCAGTCTAAACCCTTCCTTTGATATTGCCTCTAAAAGTAAAGACAAGTGTTTGATGTGATCTGCAAATGTTTCCGAAAATATCAAAATATCGTCAATGTAATTCACTGTGAATTCTGATAAACCATGTTTTCTTATAATGCTACTAAGGACTCTTTGAAATATGGCAGGTGACGTCTTCAAACCAAATGGAAGACATGTCCATTGGTAATGCCCTTCTTGAGTGACAAAAGCAGTTTTTTTCCTATCCTCAACCTTCATAGGGATTGACCAAAATGCTGAATTTACGTCTAAGGTTGAGAAAAATTTACACTTCCTAGTTTTAATCATCAAGTCTTCAATTAATGGAAACGGTTGTGATTGAGGAACCACGATTTTATTTAGATCTCGGAAATCTATACATAACCTAGTTTTTCTCCCGTCTTCTTTTTTATATGCCAATGTTACCGGAGCGGCGAAAGGGCTATAAGATTCCTCAATCAAGTTTTTTTGTGATAGCTGTGACACCTGCTGTTCTATTTCTTTTCTATCTTCAATTGTGCACCTATAAGGTCTTTTGCTACAATATTTATCTATTTGGAGGTCAATGTGTGCCTCATAATCTTTCACCGTACCTATATCAAACTTATCTTTTGCAAAAAGTGGTTTATATCTATTAATCAATTCATCTATTTCAGATTGCTGCTGCGAAGTCAGATGACTCACTACAGCATCGAAGTTTTTAACCTCTATGTGTTCATTAAAGTTTATTTCATATATCTTTTCTTTTTTATTTTGAATCTCTTCTTTTATAGATAAATCACTATCTTTTAAGCCATTATTTTGTTTTTCTTCTATTTCGAAACCTACATCGGGATACATTATAGCTCTTCCGGGGTTTTTACCTTGGTCACTTTCTAGGTTTCCTAACATCCGTGTATTTTGTGAAATTTCCAAAGTGTCGTGTTGGTTAAGGTGGAATTGTTTTATACAATCTAACCCAATCAAGAAATCATAGTCAAAGTTTGTCTCATCTATAACGAACACATTAACGTCATGATCCATATCAAAAATCTTTATATTTAAAGTTACCATTCCTATAGGATTTTTAACGCCATTAATTGTTTTCAAGCTAGCAGTTACACCGTTATTATTAATAGAATTATTTTTAAAACGTAATAACTTCGAACTTATTAAAGATACATTTGATCCTGAATCATAGATTCCAAAAAGATGTAAAGTATTATTTAACACTAGCTTTGTTTTAATTAATGGCAGAATAACTAGTTTTTTGGATCAATTTCATTTAATTCTACCTCCAACTCTGAATGGTTAACACTTCTTATCTGCTCTCGTTTCGGCCCATCACTATTTTTATTTTTAAACCAGCATAGAGATTCAGGATGATACCGGTTTCCCTTATTTTCTTTTTCGCAAATTCTACATGGATGATAATCTTTTCCATTCTTATTCTCCTTACCCTTATTTTCTAAACTCACCGGCTTCCTTTCCCAAATCTTCTTGCTCACTAGGTGCTCTAAACCTCTAAGATTGTTAAATAAATCCTCCGTTTCCTTAAGATCTTCTCTGTCTATTCTATCAGCTACAAATATTGGTAGCCCTGTAGCAATAAGGTCTATCAACGTAGATTTATCCATATTTTTATTGATCTCTAGCAGAAGCCTTTCTTTTTTTATAGCATATTCAAGTAATGATCCCTGTCTATATTTAAAGAACATTGCATACCTGACCGGCGACCAACCTTTGTCCGCAAAAGTTTCACAAAACATTTTCTTCCATTGCGTCCAGTCCGAGTCTATTGTATGTTTAATTATCATTGACCGGTACCAATCCAAACAGCAATCTTCTAAAAACAGCCTAAGCGCCTCAATTTTCTGAGTATCTTCTTCAATTGCTACTCGATGGCATTCGGTTTCAAAAGTAGTAAGCCATTGATTTGCATTTGTTGTTTTGTTTGTAAACTTTTCTAAAACCATCTTTTCTGTTAGCTTCTTTATGTTGTAGTTTTTGGATATGTCCCTCTTATTATCAGTAAAATTTTGTAAAATCTTTGCCAAAGCCTCTTCCGAGATACCCGTAGCTTGCGTCTGTAATGGAGGTTCAAGTGTCATTTCTTCTAATAAATAATTTTTAAACTGCATATTTCCGTCTTCGTCCAAATAAACTTTCATCTGTTCTGGTGTCAGTGATATCCATACCTGTCTCTTATCGTGTCTTTTTTGTAACGTAAGTTTGACTCTCTCATATGCCGCGGTTTTAGAAATCATTTCATGCAGTCTCACTGGTTGCAGTTTCTCCGGCATCAAATAAATATTTTTGTCCGTGTCTATAATTGACGTAATGCAGCAGACATTTGTTTTTGGATCTTCGCCCGCTTTAACAACAAATTCGAATTTCAGTTTTTCCATTGTTGTTTAATAGCCGTACAAATGTTGTTTTATAATATGTTATCTTCTTCTAAAATAATAACGAAAGTTGTTGCTCTAAAAAAAGAGAATGTTTTATTAGGCACAAACAAAGATATTTAAATTATAATGCACATTGAACATGTAACAACCAAAACACTTACCTAAAAAAAGAGAAACAACATTTAATGCTATTATTCCCTATCTTTATATTTTAAACGATTTACAATGTAACGTTATTTATAGAATAAAGCCTTTGACATTTTATGTGAAAAATACAGCTGTCAAAGTCATGGCCATGTCATAGACACTCACAAGAGTTGTAGGCTGAATAGGTAGCAAAAAGGCTTTATTTACATACCTATCCAACAATATATCACACGTTAGGGTTGGAATGAAAAAAAATTTCAGCCCCCACTTTACATGTAGGGGGAGTACCCTAATAAAACATTTTTTTCCATTTTTTATTTTTGCACTTTGTTGGCGTGATTGATATACATATTGGTACCAAATTTCAGCTTTCTAGTGCTAACAGTTACTGAGATTATCCGCGGACGGACGGACGGACGGACGGACGGACAGACAGACATGGCGAAACTATAAGGGTTCCTAGTTGACTACGGAACCCTAAAAATGGACCAGTTACATTTGCCCCCCAGTCGAGATTTGCCCCGCTGTATCTTAGTATGGATTATTTCTAAACGGTATGGTTTGTCGATCTGGTAAACGCGGCCTAAGGTAATCGTTATATATGGGTTCATCTGTCAACGGAGACTTTGTTCAGCTGGTTCTGATTTACGATATCACGACATAGATATTTAGAACGGTACCTACTTTTTTAAGTCTGTGAATGTATTTACGAATGACTGTGGTATCACTTTGTTAGTCATAAGAAAATAAATAGTGTAGTTTGCCGTCCGCTAAACCAATAACACAGTATAAAACCAGTAATAACTCTTCTTACAAACTTCACGCCGCGCGGTGTGTCCCCCTCCCACCCCTCGCATGCGGCGAAAACATGCGAAACTGGTGATTATTGGGCTGAACAGTCGGGGCCGCGTTTGCGCGCTGTGTTGACGTGTTGAGTTCGGGAGAAAATGACGTCAGCACCGAAGACATATTTTCGTTACTGTAGTGTTTATGGGTGTATGGAAAGTTCTCAAAATGCGGAAATGTCATTCTTTAGAATTCCTAGACACCCAGAAAAGTAAGTGGTTGTTATATTTTTGCAGTGTTAGGTACATTATTGCTTACGTAAATGGCGTAAAAGTGAGATTTAAAGCTAGAATGACACATTAAAATCAATAAGGATTTATCTGTAACGACATTTAGGTAGATGCTGCCAATAAGGCCAATAAGGGATCTCGGAAAATTTTATACACAAAGAAAACTCGAAAAATACGACAAAAAGGCATAACACCTATAAAACGCACAAAGGGTCTAAATTACTCCATTAGGATCTAACTTTTTTCTACGCATTTAGTTCTTTTCAAAGTTTTTCTAGTTATCACAGATCTAAAGGTCACATCACACGGGTGAAATCTCGCCTCCCTTCCACGAGCGCTATAATTCGAGCATTTTGTGGGTACTCAAAGACCTTTAGAGACAAAGCGAGTACACGCTAAGAAAAACAGAGATTTCGACAGACTTATATTTATCTAGACTACGCTAAACTAGTCTTTTAGAACTGTTTTTGTTTGCCCTAAAGGTGTGGATTGCGGAATGGACAAGATTGCCTGTATACGATTAAAAATGCGACTTAATGAACCGGAATAACGCCAAGTGTAACGACACTTTCAACGGAAAGTACTCAGAATTTTAATCATCTTACAATGGAAAGGTCATTCTAAATATAGTGAGGCAATCAAAATACACCTCGTAAAGGTAAATAGGGAACTTGACTGCAGTTCAAATAAAATGTTTTATACCATCCACGAAATAAAGCATCAGATAATTATAAGAAAATCATGGACAGAATTTATTTTTAATCCAATTTCTATTTAATAAGTCAAGTCGCGCGCGGTCGGCCATTGGTCACTGACGGTCTCGCTTACAAAAAAAGTGTAATAAATCTAGCAAAAATGTGTTTAAGTGACAGTGAAGCTTTAAAAAACCTGATAAGTACGCTCCTTAAACCTCTAGAACAAAAAGTGATTGAATTAACAGCAAAATTAGATCAAATACACAGTGAAAAATGTGAATTGAAACCAATTTCAACAACAAAGAAAATCGAGAGCTCAAGCAAATTAACGACAAATAACAGCGCACCGTCAACACCCGGTAGCAGCGCATCCACACCGTCCAGCCGGCCTGCTCCCACACACGCCCCGGCGCAGCGAGAACAGCGCGCATCGGCCCTGCGCACGAAAGAGAGACTCGCCGCGCAAGTGAAGCAACCGACCAAATTCAAACGAGCAAATGAGCCTCTAATAAATTATAAAGTCTAACTATCTTAACTTGGTATTAGACCTCCTATGCTTATGCTATGCTAGATATTTCCAGTTTTTTTTAATGCGTAATAATATTGTGCATCATAATGAAAAAAAACATTAAATGTAGGTATTTTATTGTAGCCGACTATGCTGTTGAAATATTATGCCACGAGCGACGCTGTCGATATATCACAGAATATCAACAGTAAGAAACAGAAGGCCTAATAATTTCAGTAGCTCATCATGATAACTTTAGTAGCTACGACATGCTACAGCGTAGCACATCAGATACCGTAGCACACCGTAGCGTGGGTAGCGTAGCTACGTCTTTAGCATTAGACTACATCATAAATTAAATGTAACAAGATCATACCATCCCATACATTAAAATGCGACCGCCTACGAACGCGCTTACACTCCACCACACATAGATGGCGCCACACAAAAAGTCTTGTAGCTTTCGATTATACTTGTAGATGGCGTTAAGTATCACTTTTGACATAGATTTACGGTACAAATTAATACAATAAAAACAATTTTACTCGAAAGGGTATAGATTAAGCTCAAAAAACACACAAACTATTATTATTACCCAAAAACCGACGATAATAGTACATTACGAATTTACGATACTAGTGCAAAAAAAAAGGAAGTTTGAAACGAGTGGCGATAAATTAAAACATGACCGAAGGGAGTGTTTTAAATCGACACGAGTTACGAATTGCCTTTTCGCACGTGTATCGTATGACATTTTTCAGTACAGATGAGCCTCCGAAGTTTCGACCTGGCATATAATGGACCACTTCACGCACTAGTGCGTAAAAAAAACACCATTTGTACTGAAAACTCCTTAAAAACCTTCCACACGGCACCTTTCAATTACGCAGTCCCCTGCCCAGTCTACTTCACAAACATACAATTCTACACTTTACATCATTGCAACAAAGACCAGTATCATGACCACTGGGGATCAATGGGCAAATATTAGCTCATGCATGCACCAGTGTTTGAAGAGATTTTGAAGAGATTATTGTTACTTACACTTTGCAAGCACTTTAGGGGCGGTAGACGACTTTATGATACTGGGAGATCATCAACATATGCCCCCATACATGCCCAGGGTCGCACTTTTAGAAGATTATTGTTACTTAAGGCCGGTTACATCGAACCGTCTGTCACCGTTAACGCATTCGTTAAATTTTATTGTATGGGAAGTTCCATAGACGTCTGCTGCGTGACGATGATTTGTGTCTGTCAGGCTGATGCAACTGGCCCTTAGTGTAAGGTCTGAGTGCACGCTCATAATGGGCGGGCAGCGGGGCGCGGGGGGGCGGCGTGCATGTCAAACAAGCTCAAACAAGTGTCTTGAGCCGACGCTGCACGCCCCACGGAAAGCTCCGCTCCGAAGCCTCCGAGCGTCTCTCAGGCCTTACATTTACACTCAACAATGGAATCGATTGGCATCAAATAAACACCAAGTGAAAAAAAAATCATACAAAGTGTATGGGATGCCAAAGCTCTTAGTGTGATAAAGTAGGCATACGCACTGAAAGTGCACCTAACATTCACACATATTAAGAGCTTTAATGAAACTCATTTTCAAATCATTTACATGAAATGCTTCCTTCATACTAAACGTAATTTTATCCCTAATAAGTATCCTTTTAGGATTTTATTACCACAGACGCGTATCTCTCATTTTCATTGTAAGCAATAATGTGTTTTGTCATTACCAAATAAGGTTGCTTATTAAATTACCGCTCGGGGCTTTATAGGAGGTTTTAAGATTAACCCTCCCAAATCGCGTGTAATAAAGTAAATGGGGAAAGAGAAATGACAAAATGTGATTTCACCGAGGACGCTTCTGATGCGACAACTTGTTACGGAATTCATCTCATTTTGCTGCGACCGCGCCGCACCGTTTTTTCAGAGAAAATTCAAACCTAGGTTTCGGTATCTAAATAATCTTATACTATTAAACGAGCAATTCTTGTATATTTATTTATTTATTTATATATACCGACGATCTCGGAAACCGCTCTAACGATTTCGCTGAAATTTGTTATGTGGGAGTTTTCGGGGGTGAAAAATCGATCTAGCGTAGCCTTAGATCCCGGAAAACGCGAATTTTCGAGTTTTCATGAGTTTCGATTCCGCTTATCAGTTTCGGTCTATACTAGATCGTATGTCGGGTAATCCCGGCCATGTTTTTGTTTTTGTATTGTCTAAAGACTTCAATCGCAGAATTGTATTTTTTATACTAGTATCGTACATGTATTGTCGCTTCAATCGCAGAACGGGCGGCCGCTCTTAATCAATTGAGCTACGGAACCCGTGCTGGATTCTCGCGATTCTTTCCTTTCTTTTTGAATATAATAGAATAGAATTCATTTATTGTGTTCCATATCAAAGTACATAGAAAAGAACATGTGCTGACATAAAACATTAGACGCTAATAAAGGACACACACTCAGCAGAGACCGGAACTTCTCATTTCGTAGGCCCTTGTTTAAGGACTAGGCTTCCCGGCTGTTCAAATCACACGTCTTCTTCTAATCGCATTAATGACATAAGGACGGGTAGTCCTAGTCTATCTCGCGGCGGCATACTTTAGCGCCAATCATGTAACCCTGCTGATCATCAAAATAACATCAAAATGCTAAAACAGAACCGGCCCTCGGACCGTCTTTGAGCGGAATTGTTTTAAATCGTGGATTCTTTTGCAAATGGCCGATTTTTGGAGTGCTCTTTGACAGGTAAATACGAGTTTATTTCGTTTTGTAATGCTTTGTATAAGTTTATATCCTCTGGGTAATTAAATATGGAGATCAAATATCATTGTTTGTTTGACTATGAATATTTTAGGCGTTTAACGTTTATATTTCGGTTAGCTGAAGTAAGCCAAAATGTTATTTTTGTAGCTAATTTCTACCTCATTTCTAAGATTATTCTGGAAAGTATTAGCTTAGATGTACAGCTATAGGGTATTATGACAACGTCCATGGCCTAGTGTTCTGTTGGAACAGACAGTTCGTGCAAGCGTTAGTGAGTTTTCTAGCACCAGCGTAACGTAATCTCTATATTAATAAATACATATTATATTCCATAATGATATCCATATTTCACACGTCTTGAATTCATCACTTTGTATATAAATAATACTAGTTCTTTTTAATATCCATAGAATCTTAGTAGATATTACACATTGACGGATTTTCCGAGTGCTTTCTATAACACAGGCAAGGCTAGTAGAGATGCAAAGAAAGTAAGATAAGAAGACAATAAGTATAATAATAAACAATTTGCCACTGTGAACTTGTGGTAGAAGTTTAGTCATATATCATTAAGTGTCTGTTAAAATTGTAACAAAATCTACAGAACCTGTATACTAGTGCTGCCATCTCTGGTAGCAACCATTAAATAGTACAATAAATTTAGTCTGTTTGCAACTGTCAAGGTTCACGAGTTTTATTAGTGTCAAAAAGACAGTGTTAGTCTCGGCTACGCATGCGTTTTCAAGATGTCCGCAACACATTTCGTAGTCATTAACAATCAACCAGCCAAGATGTACTGGTTCGTCTTAGTGCTAGGCAAGCGAATGTTATATCCCCTGCTCGTCACATTGAACAGCCAGGGTTAATGAGCCGTATATTACCCTTCCTCGTTATCGCTTCCATTATATATAAAACTATATGGTATTATGAGTTTGACGTCTTCATATGAAGCTATAAGTATAGATAGGCTATAAACGTAAGGGGAATTACGTGCAATACTTAAGCGTCCCCCCACATCTAGCGTCTCGCGAGTCGCGAGCGTAGTGTCGGGCCAACTGTATGGAAAAAGGCGCCGCGTCGGCACTACGTCGACGCAACGTCGCTCAGGCTTTAATTGGCCCGAATTGCGAGACGCTTTGATGAGAATTGTTTTTCGGTGGGTTGTCGCTCACAACGCTAAGTTTCCACTAAAGATGTGTGAGAATTCAAAGCGAGGAATTAACTATTTTAAGAATTAACAAAATATTGTCCACCACACAAGAGTTTCGCTGAGTGAAGATAGATACAATACAATACAAATACACACCTCAATACAGGAAACAACATAGTAAGTATAAATAACAACTTAGAAAATATGAAACAAGAGGCGGTCTCAACCCTAAAAGCGATCTCCTCCAGACAACCAAGACCCATTTATACCTTAAGATAAATGAAGTTATTCTATTGATTCTGGACAAACACATCACTCTCTGTGCACACTCACACATCTATAATGAGAATGCATTTTAATTTTAATTCTCTACATATTATTATTATATTCGGGGCCGCCCCTGTTTCCTCGACAATTTACTATTGTTAAATTATACTAAGAGATATAATATTTTCTTGTTTGTACTTGAAAAAGCAATATAGAGTAAATGCAAGTTGTAAAAGAAGTGATTTCCCGAAACGTGGCACTGGGCATGCTGCCAACAGTGGCAACGTCAGAATCTAGCTGTGTTGACTGCGTGGTATCAATATATGGAATATATTACTAGTTTTCAATTAAAAACTTTTGGATCCAGCGCAGTTTCAATAAACAGTTATTTGTTTTACAGGGCCGCAAACAAAAACCGCCAGTAAAACACAGTACCAACACGAGGAAAATGCTTTGTAAGATATCAAATAAAATCAAAAATATTTGAATTAGATTTAAATTTCAAATTAATTATTTAGTTCGTTCTACCAATTGAGGCTGAAGTCTCTTATTGGAATTGACATACTAAAACTATTAAAAAAAACCCAGACCAGTCTCTTTGATCGATAATTACAGCATGGTACATTCCAAGCTTATCATTTCTCAGGCAAATTTGCAGCAAATTTCACATTCTACTGACTATATTATTACAATATTGCACCTAAATGTGAAATTTCAAGGAAAAGCACATATCTCTCTCTGGTTTTATGTTTTCCGGAAAAAATATGGTAATGTATTGTATTTTGGACGTAAATAATATCTTACACGAGCTTTCTTAATTACAAGATTTATCATTATATATAATGAAACGAAACTTGAAACCGGCACGTGTCAATTTCTAAATGGGAAAATATTTCGCAAGAACCATAAATGCCGTATTTTATTACAACCATATTGAATAGGACAGTGAAATTTTAGACATTTTACTCCACTTTTCTAATTGAGTGTCAGATTTTGAATACGAAAACCGAATCGACCAATATAAAATAATATATATTCATAGAACCTTGTCACGAAATTTCGCAAGAATCGTTTGAGGATGGCGACCTGCAGAGAAGAACATACTAAAACAAAAAGCGTTGCCAATTGGGGATCATCCACATATTACGTCACACCAAATTTCAGTTTTTGGATCCACCTCCTATGTAACGCTTTTTTTGTATCCCTTTAACTGGGATTGTCACATTTAGTATGACCCCCCCCCCCCCCTTACACTGTGACGTAATATATGGATGACGCCTTGCTGGAGTCAAACCCTCCACGACTTCGTTAACAACAATTGAAATTAGTCTCTTCGCTTCTATCACACGAACACACAAAACAAATGCAATTTAAATTGACTTACATAACAAATAATTATCACATCTAAACTGGAAATGCACCTAATCGCGTGAACTCCTTTTATTAAAGGCAACCTTTATAAATAACAATTACCCGCTTCAAATTATTGGCGTTAGGGGTCGAGCTTTTGAGCCGTTGTTTGTACAGGCTCGAGCCAAATTACTATAGTTGAGTCTTTTGTTTAGGGATGTCACGTTTTGTGGTGCTGCAACTGTTTAACCGTATTCGAATCATGACATTCATTCAATTATTGGTAAATCATATTATAATTAAGCGACACTTCAAATTGTTGGCAACATACTAGAGATTGAGGACCCTGATGATTAGTGAATATTACCATGCTGACCGCCCTTCTTTACCCTTCTAATAAATTCGCAAGTTTTGCATTTCATATTTCAAATTCAATTGTATCGTCCCCTCCGTTATATTAAATTTAAATACACAAGTATCTTAAATTATTGGTACATTGGATAAAATATTTTCCTAAAATGTAATCAGGTCAGGCTTGAGTTTTCCATTATTATAACACTTTATATTTTACTACAATTTAAAAATGTGTAGAAAATCAGTATTTTCGTTCTTCATTTTAACAATACTTAATCAAAAATTCAAAAAATTATCGTAGGAGCACAGCTATAATGAAAAGGTCTTGGATCGTCTCATTAGATTTTTATCAAATTCCTAATTTGTCTCCTTCTGTTCTTCTGTCTCATTCCTCATTCGTCACTTTCGATGACATCTTTGATATTTTTTTTTTGTCATGTTCGCTGTCTAATTTGTTTTTAGTCGCAGTTCCATACGAACTTAAAATAAGATCAAAGACTAGGGACCTTCATTATTCGAAGGCAACGGAGTAAGAAAAATAGACCAAGGGAGGAAAATGAGGACATAGCATTAGTATGATAAACTGCTTTCTAAGTGCCCTCTTTCCTCTTAATTATTTAGCGACATAGTACAAAAGCTCATAAGTAAAGGTACAATGTTATTAGGTTATTAAAATTCGACCGACGCCCCCGCCCTTACGTTTACGTTCAGGTAACTGTAACTTAGGGAGGGAATAAAAAAGATACGACGGCAAAGTGCCTGTTACGTTCCGTTTAATGTGGGTAAAGGCAGGTTTTTTTTTTTTTTTTTGTTATAAACTGGCCAGTGATTGACCTTAGTCGCACCTGATGGAAAGTGACGACAAGGCCGAGGTTGTAGCTCACTGGTTCAGTAATAGGTACGGCGTAATTTTTAGATTTTGTAATTTATTGTTTGTTAATATGTAATTCATTAAAATTATAAGAAATTAGAGTTAGGAGAGGAAAAGGAATCAAAACAGTCATAAATTTAAGCGGATATAATAGACCCAGAGCCCAGGCCCGCCAGACCTTCCTCAAATTCTCAAGGATGAAACTTTGGGACAATGTAGAGTTCATATCAGCGGTTAATGTGTGCATATTTTCTAGTTCGGCCCATCGGCCAATTTTTTGCTATCAAGTGATGAAGGTGAAAAAAAAAAGTGCTTACTTTCCTTAAATTCTCAAGGCTGATTTTTATATATGTGTTAGAGCACGTTGTTAGAAATTCGTTATCATCAATGCCAGACCGTTTCCGCCGGCCATAACTTTTACCAGACGCGACAGGCAAAAAACGACTCTAACTTACCTCATTTTCTCAAGCCTGATTTTGATATATGATACGCAGGGACCTGTAACTAGACCGTTTGTAAGCAGCCAGACCAATCGGATGGACCCAACCATCCGCCAGACCGACTTAAAGTTTCGATATGAGCATTAGTAGAATTGAAATATTCCGGGTCTATAAAAGCTAAAAACTTGAATTTTCTACATTAAGCTACGTGTATATTGTATACTTGACGTAATAAGCGACTTTCAAAAATTTTACTTCTAAGGAAATAAAAAAATGAAAGTTTATATGTGGTGCAAGATTAATTTTAAGCTATGAATTTTATTTACACTGCGTAAGTACATGTGTATTTTATTATAAATATAACTTTTACCAGACGCGACAAAGTTGGCAAAAAACGACTCTAACTTACCTCATTTTCTCAAGCCTGATTTTGATATATGATACGCAGGACCTGTAACTAGACCATTTGTAAGCAGCCAGACCAATCGGATGGACCCAACCATCCGCCAGACCGACTTAAAGTTTCGATATGAGCATTAGTACAATTGAAATATTCCGGGTCTATAAAAGCTAAAAACTTGAATTTTCTACATTAAGCTACGTGTATATTGTATACTTGACGTAATAAGCGACTTTCAAAAATTTTACTTCTAAGGAAATAAAAAAATGAAAGTTTATATGTGGTGCAAGACTAATTTTAAGCTATGAATTTTATTTACACTGCGTAACTACATGTGTATTTTATTATAAATAAAAGAAGAAAAGTAAATTAAACTTTTTTTCGGTCGCGAACAAGGTAGCTTAATGTAGAAAATTCAAGTTTTTAGCTTTTATAGACCCAGAATATTTCAATTCTACTAATGCTCATATCGAAACTTTAAGTAATATACCAAAATCAGGCTTGAGAAAATGAGGTAAGTTACGAGTCGTTGTTTGCCAACTTTGTCGCGTCTGGTCAAAGTTATATTTATAATAAAATACACATGTACTTACGCAGTGTAAATAAAATTCATAGCTTAAAATTAATTTTGCACCACATATAAACTTTCATTTTTTTATTTCCTTAGAAGTAAAATTTTTGAAAGTCGCTTATTACGTCAAGTATACAAAATACACGTAGCTTAATGTAGAAAATTCAAGTTTTTAGCTTTTATAGACCCGGAATATTTCAATTCTACTAATGCTCATATCGAAACTTTAAGTCGGTCTGGCGGATGGTTGGGTCCATCCGATTGGTCTGGCTGCTTACAAACGGTCTAGTTATAGGTCCCTGCGTATCATATATCAAAATCAGGCTTGAGAAAATGAGGTAAGTTAGAGTCGTTTTTTGCCAACTTTGTCGCGTCTGGTAAAAGTTATATTTATAATAAAATACACATGTACTTACGCAGTGTAAATAAAATTCATAGCTTAAAATTAATCTTGCACCACATATAAACTTTAATTTTTTTATTTCCTTAGAAGTAAAATTTTTAAAGTCGCTTATTACGTCAAGTATACAATATACACGTAGCTTAATGTAGAAAATTCAAGTTTTTAGCTTTTATAGACCCGGAATATTTCAATTCTACTAATGCTCATATCGAAACTTTAAGTCGGTCTGGCGGATGGTTGGGTCCATCCGATTGGTCTGGCTGCTTACAAACGGTCTAGTTATAGGTCCCTGCGTATCATATATCAAAATCAGGCTTGAGAAAATGAGGTAAGTTAGAGTCGTTTTTTGCCAACTTTGTCGCGTCTGGTAAAAGTTATATTTATAATAAAATACACATGTACTTACGCAGTGTAAATAAAATTCATAGCTTAAAATTAATCTTGCACCACATATAAACTTTAATTTTTTTATTTCCTTAGAAGTAAAATTTTTTAAAGTCGCTTATTACGTCAAGTATACAATATACACGTAGCTTAATGTAGAAAATTCAAGTTTTTAGCTTTTATAGACCCGGAATATTTCAATTCTACTAATGCTCATATCGAAACTTTAAGTCGTTACAGTACCTACAGACAGACATTTAAAAATCGAGTTTCTTTTCACCGACTTAAACACTGGCCGATCATATTATTCATTAGTTGCGTAAAACAAGAGAATTCATGGGTTCCGTAAAATGTAAAATCTGTTAAATAAAAATACTCTTAATTAAGGGTTTCATAAATACGTACTCACATACAAATAACATCAGGCAACTACTGGATGTGTTTTGAGAGTTTCGACTTACCTGAAAACAATACAATTATTGGTTAATAAGGCCGTTCCTGTATTTTACAAAAATGTTTTTTTTTTTTAATTTAGCGCTTATTTTTTAATTTGGGCCCTTAAAGCGTCGTTATCAAGATCCGATATCCGATGTCAAAAGCAAAAATCAAAGATGGCGCCTTTAATGTATAGGATATCGGTCCTATTGAATAATGTCACTCACTTTCGGATACACTTCTAATTCAACCCACAGCGATCTTTTGTGCAATTGCCCCCTAATTAGGGCTTGTGTGATTTCCATAAATTCAACATAGTGCTAACGTGTGAAACGGGCTAGTGCCTTGTTTGTCTTGCTAAACTCGTCCCGAAACAAGCGTGCCCGCAGTAATCGAGTCCAATCGGCGGACAGAGCAACAAAAGGCGAGTTCGCTGGGAGATTTGGCCTGTGCGCGGTGCATACAAATACTGCACAAAACGTTCACCGAAGTTGCCGCGTGAAACGAATGCAAAGGGATTTAAGCCTTGGAAGGTTAGTACACGTAGATACCAACTAGATTTTAAGGGTAATTTGACCATTCCATGCGACACTGTGTACATCCTTTTACATTTAATAGTTTGACAATTTCGTATGACATTTCAAACACCACGTTAATGTGACAAGGTACAATCATCACTTATTTATGCCGGATTATCGTACCTTTTCAGTCTTCTAGTTGTTTTTGTCCCATTTAGTTTTCGCCACTCATTCTATTCGTCACTTTATCGGTATTCTCTGTCAACATCACTCAAACATCAGTCATGTTTGTTAATTGACTTTTTCTCAATTCGGCACATTCTGTATTAGTCATCAATGCCATCATGTTTTTTGGGCATGCTCGCTGTTTAGTCTATGTATTTTATTAGTTAACCGTAATGGTGTGTACCATTGAAGAAAGTGACGAAATAAGAATGGGTCGAATTGAAGAACTTGTCAAAAAACAGTAGCGTCCGTCTCATACGATACCGATTTAGGTCGGTGGGCAAGTACTTTGTTTCCAAAACGTTCACCTCTGAGTATATTACCACCCAAAAAATATCAATTAAGAAGTTAAAAATCATAGAACACGGAGATATAAATTCATGAAACTTAAGCAACTGCGACTGCCGACTGTGCCAAACTTTTACTAATTTATTACGATACTACTTAAGTTTCGTGAAACGCCGAGAGTTCACTTAGCGCTTGTTTACTTTTAATTAAGCTTTATAACGATATCCATTAATTTGGAGAGAGCTTAAAACTGTAAATATAAAACGATATTAATATTCGTTTGCTGTATAAAAACGAATATTAAAGCAAAATAAAATAAGTAATTTTATTACGTAAGTTAATATACTTATATTACATACTTAAGAAAAGCTTCATATTCATATATTTATTCATAATAATTCATAGTATATGCCAAATACATTTTAACCCTTAAATGCATGACCGTGACAAAGATTTATTTCAATTTGAATTTTGACGTGCTGTCAATAGAGTCAAAAATGCATGATGGATATATACATCACTATGCATTTAAGGGTTAAATACAATTATTTAAAAAGTTCATTCGTAGCATTTAAAATATTTTATGATACTTATTCTAAGCTTATGTACTTATTTAGTAGGTACTCCATAAACGGCATTAAACTCCTTTAAGCTGTAGAAAGTGTGCTCGAAAAGCCATCGTTGCAGTCGCGCGTTGAAGCTTCGACAATCCTAACCTATTACTAAAACATTTCGATTTACACAGAACAAATTATAGGTGCATTGTTTAATGCACTACCATAAAAAATATATATATATACAGCCTGAGCGCAAAGAGAAGATTCACAGAATGTATATTGTTGCATCGTTTGCCTCCTATCCCATAAAAAAAAACATATGGGCCCCCATTCAATCCACAACTCTTCTCTTCCCAGACTCTTCAGCAATAGGGTAACAAAAGATGTTATCGAGCGATGCAGTTTCTTCCCAACACAAATGTTTACCTCTGCATTAACTGCATTAACCAAACCAGGACATTCCTACCGCAAGAAAGTATTTTGTAAATTTTAAAAAAAATGCATAGGCGAGCAAAGCGTCGATCTAAATACACATTCCAACTAACCATTCCACCGTTCAAAACCATTCAGCTTTAAGGTTCTGAATATGATGAATAAGTGAATAATGGAATATGATCTGAGCGAAGATAATCAACCTTATGACAGAATGGATTTACGCCAGCTTTGAAGTTAAGCGGCATTTCACAATTAACAGTAATCGCTTCAAACAGGATGTTGTAGGGAGTTCTTTAGTAACAAAATCTAAACAATATCAAAGTATCGCTTCAAAGCATTTGATAAATGACTTTCAACATTTTTAATATCGGACTGATTCTAATAAATAAATATTATAGGACACTCTTACACTATCGACTGAGGTCCACGGTAGGCTCAAGAAGGCTTGTGTTGTGGGTACTCAAACAACGATATACCTACACAATATAAAAATACTTATACAGAGTGGGGCCTGTAATAAAGGCGAAGAATTGAACTCTAGGCTATTCTTCTTATACTGATCAACATTTGTTCGGTGACTTTCAAAAATAACTTGTATTTTGATTTTTATCACCATTGAAAGATTTTTCTAAGAGGTAATGTACAAATTCTGTTAAGTCTAAAGGTCTCAATGACAACAATAATGGCGTACATTGAAGCTAATAAAAATTAAAAATTTAAAGACTTCATAATTTTTAAAAGTCACTGAACAAATGTTGATCAGTATAAGGAGAATAGCCTACAGTTCAATTTTCGCCTTTGTTATATACATAGAAACCATCCATGACTCAGGAACAAATATCTGTGCTCATCACACAAATAAATGCCCTTGCCGGGATTCGAACCCGGGACCGCGGCTTAGCAGGCAGGGTCACTACCGACTCAGACCTAGGCTAGGGCTAGGGCCACCAGCTGCTCTAGTTACTAGCTGTTACAGAAGAATTATTCAGCAATACATGAACTTACCTCATCGCAAATGTTTGCCCATGTGTTTGCCTCGCAAAACCACAAAAGGATTTAAAATCACACAGCGCTCCGCCGCCCGACCGTCGGGAAATTATTTAACAGAACTTAAACTACAGGGCAAAGCTAGAGGAACGTACTATTTACGGTATAACTTATACTTTTGCAACTAGCCGAGTTCTTTAGGTTTACTTTACGAGATAATTGCGATATTTTCAGCTAGGTTGGTAAATAAAACTGTGTTTCATCTTGTAACATTTCAATGAAGCTGTGTTGTAAATAGTACTAGATCTAATATTGAGGAGCCTAGCCAAATCGGCAGTTTTTAGTTACGAATGTTACGATATATCATGGAGAGTCCAGCTACATCATTAAGCGCTCAAGAATAGTCAAAGCGTACCCACAAAAAAACTGTTTTAGTCTACTAGCCTTGTCGTGGCATTATAGGCTAATGACACTAAAACGCCTGATCACCATTCAAATCTAGGGTAAAAAGGCATCTTCTGGGCGAGCTCACTCCATTGTAGGCCACGTCATTACCTTTGGTTAGTCTGTGGCCAAGAGTAAGCCCATTTATAATTTAAAAAAAAACTAATTTGCATCAAACACAAAATACCTACTGTCAATACATTCAGATCATATTTAAATGTAGGTACTACTGCAAACAATGTAATGTTTTTTTAATAGATAATGGATTTAAAACTTACTCAGTAAAATACCTCTCCCGTATACATTCTTGTTCTGTAAAGAACGTAGCTATTTTCTTTCGATAAACCTTTGCGAAGAATTCATTCCACAAACGGAGCGTCCGCAGAAATTCCTCGGAAAAATAAAACGAATTATTGAATTCAACTGTAAGTAGAGAGGGCAATAGACAGTACTCTTTCTAGACGGGTGCTGTGCCTCGTGGGAACCGAAATCCAATTAGAGTTGGATAGTTACATCTACAATGTTATAGTAATTAAGGACGAACATAACTATTATTGTACCAATACTAGTAGTCTACTTTTATACTTATATAGGTGACTATTTGATTAAGGTACGGCTAATCTCGTCTGGGGGGCAAATGTAACTAGTCCATTTTTTTCCATGTTTTACAATGTTTGCATTATTAAATAGTGTCCACCGGCTAAGGACTGTATCGATAAGTATAAGGACAAAACAAACCTCGTCTAAATGTTGACATGTGCATAATTTTATATTATTATGTTCCGAGAGTATGATCTGAAGGTATTGGTAAGCACTATTTGATATAAGAAAGTCTAATATTTATTTTATTTTAGAGACTTTATGGTACTTTCATAAAGGTCTAGCAAATAAATTTCGGACAACCCCTATCTGGCTTAATTTGAGAATATTTCAATGACTGTTTGCACGATTTCAACAAACAAAGGTTAATATGCTGCCAAAATATATTCTTTAAGAGTCCTCTTCATGGTTTTTCAATTGGGTACTTGCAGAATAAATGCGGTGAATTTATATAATTAAATAAAACGCTATTTTGAGCAACGTTCCGGATTGTCGTAAATTTTTGATGCAAGCAGGATGAGAGAAACAGATAAAAAAATTAGCCATAGGCCAAAGTCTAATTGACATTCACGGTGTTTGAACAGTGCCTAAACCAAATCGATATAAACAGTGTATGATAGTTAAATTCGACATCAAAGTCGGAGTTAGAGGAAGCACCATGCCACATTCTCTAAATGGCCGCCATACACAGATCCTGAACTTTATTTCTTAAAAATAACTATGGCTAGACTATGTCCAGATATTCTGCTTTGTGGATCATATGTCGTTGAGGTTCACACAGTACAATTTTTTTTCGCAATCGTATCGTTTTTTACGCACTTTGTGAATTTTCTAGTAGCATTTGTCCGGAATCGTAATTGTTACTCGGGAGGATTAAGTCAATACTGTCTAAACCACTTGCTTTACGTCGAGTTTCTAGGACAAAATGTGAACCTTATTATGTGCCTTATTAAGCCTATGTCTTGTTTTAAGAAAAAAATATAATAGCAAATAAATACGGCTACTCAAAGTTGTCCTCATACTTAACGATACAGTCTTTATATGATGGTAAGCGTGTTCAGTGGATACATGTAGAACTCAACATCATAGTGTAATAATGGAAAAAATGGACTAGTTACAATTGCCCCCAATCGAGATTTGTCCCGCTGTACGTTACATTCTGAAATCAGAATCGAATGCTTTGCTTACGCTATCTGTGTCAATCTTGTGAGTTACCTTTTCGTGGCACTTCCTCATTTTTATCTGTTCTGAAAGGCGAATATGGACGGCTGTCTATCATTTATTACCATGTCTGTCATGTTCTAACAAATATGTAAGTGCGAAAGTGACGCATGATATGACAAGTGACAAAAAAACGACCATGATACAGCCACTGGTTTGTATAAATTTAGTAAGCCTTTTTACTACAAAAGGGTGTTTTGAAATTCACACCGTAAGGGGTTGAAAATGGAAAGTTTTTACGACTTGGTCGCAAACGAAGGCTAGTTATTTATGAACGGGTCACTCGAGTAATTTTACTCGACCCCACTCCGGATGAGTAAAATATTTAATCGTGTTTAAGTTTTATTTTTAAAATACGTGGTGAAAAGGTGAAACATGTGTCTAATTTTATTTATGGTATATAAATAAACAAATATTATAGGACATTCTTACACAGATTGTCTGAGTCCCACGGTAAGCTCAAGATGGCTTGTGTTGCAGGTACTCAGACAACGATATATATAATATACAAAAGGCCAAAAATACAACGCTCCACATCCTCTAACCCACGCACAGACGTACAGTCAGCGGCAGAAAAAGTAGACCCCCTTGCATACACATTTGTATGCAGGGGGTCTACTTTTCTCTGCACCTGACTGTACCTTGAAATACTATTCTTTTTTTTTATTTCCCTTCGGGGTGTACTAGAGGAGGGGAGGAAAACTGCTCAGAGTAGTAACATACAAAATTTATTTAACTCTGCACCAAATGGGCTTGCTTATTGACAACTACTTATGGCTTAGGGCCTTTTAGCTTATAACTTATCTAATTACGGGAACACAAGGTGATATTTGGTCGATTGCGCTATAGTATGGAGATGTTACAGAACTACTAGGCCGGAGAAGAGAGCGGCAACAACGTTATAAGGCTTAGCTGGTTTGAAGCGGCGAGGCGATGGTCTTCCCTCTCAGCTGGCCGGAGCTTCCAGTCACTCCGCACCTGCCAGTCGGAACCACGAGGAGCTGCAGCGCTGGGTCTGGCCCTCCAACGGCCACGCCTCTACCAAACACCTCCTGAAATATTCCGGACACGGAATTAATTCTAGCCGAACTTCATCAGAGTTCCTGGTTCGCCCTGCGCGAAGCAAGCACGGCGCACTTCAATAAGTACGATCTCCGATACTTGATTTTTCCTCTAAGGTTACCAGGGCGTATCAGTTCAACGTTACGAGAGAGGAACGTGGCACCGCATGGCGCGCCATGCGCCGAAGTTCACGACTATGACAATTATAACAGCGAATGCTTACCTGTCGGAGGAAAATTGTCCTGCGGGGGGTTTACGGTGAGCAAATGTCAACTCCAAGGGGACAGAGACGCGCCCGGCGCCCGCGGAAGCCGGTTAGTCACGGCCCGCTTTTCTGCCGAACAAGGGCAGCTGGAAGAAACAATTCACGTTAAAGATCGATGACACCGATTCGCATTTCGCGATTTTCCTTTACTAACAGCCGTAAGCAAACTTACCAAGGGAATAAAATCGTCCAAAACACTCAAAGGCGGCCTGTCGGCCTATTCTTGGGAGAAAATCTGTCTTCAAAATGGCGTTGGTCCATCTTTTTCTCGCTTCCTCTTCGGTGTTGCCAGGGTCCCAATCCGGGTACTTCCTCGGAACACTCGACGTCGTTTCGTGTTACGGGAATTAATTTAAAGCGCAATGAAATTCGCTGGACAAGCGGAAAATAATATTTATTAGAATAGAGGGAATGTTCAGAGACAACAATCACTCGTTTGACAAGGAACATAATATTTATTTTAATATCACGCGGTCCCCGTCTCGACATAAGTCGAGAAATGTGGACAGAAGGTGCTGGCAACACGACGGGAATAGCTGTCAGTTCAGTGATTCATTGACATTTGACAAGTGTATTTTCCTACCAAACAAATAGCTGTGTTTTCCATTACAACCTGATGCAAAATGTTTTTCCTGCGTGTTTTCACGGAAACTCTTTGGGCATATGATAAAATTTTGCGCTCGTTGTGGTAGTTATCTACAGACCAAACTTTTATCTTTAAATTTTCGACAGTTAATATACCTGCCGAATATTCTCGTGGTTATTCCGAACAAAACCGATCGTCAGCGAAGCCTGAAACGATAGCCGACCAGCGCGCGGTTCAATGGTTTTGTGAACCCCTTGCGATAGACGCCGCATGTATGCGAGATGCCAATGAGTACTCGATATAAATACGCACAGGATAATCGACCTGCCTACCTATCTCATCCGGCAAGTCATGAATAATAGCGTTTTTAAAATAAGTCTATCAAAAATCTTTATGGCTGGTGTTAGTGTTACGAGGAGACCGCGCGGAGCGATCCGCACTGGACTAATATGAGTTAACTTCAGGGAGCGTTTTAGAGTGGCGCGGACGGGTCCGCGCGGACGACAACATCAAATTCATACAAATTGGTCTCGCGGATCGCTCCACGCGGACGGTCCGCGTGACACTGAAACCAGCCTAAAAGTTTTTATGTGCTATATACAAACAAAAACTTTCTGTTATTCCCAAAACTTAAAAAAAAAACAACTACACGGTACTCGAGACTAGTGTTTACAGCTTGTCCGAATATATTATATTACAAAAGTATGTAGTCTTCATAGCAATAACAACGTTTAGGCCGAAAGTACACTATCATATGTTTATCATAGAAATATGATCATAGATCTGTATGCCTCCCTTTTTCTCCAACGTGAAGAAAAAGGACGGCATTTTGCCTATGATCATATTTATAAACATATTATGATAGTGGCCGGCCTTAGGAAAATACCAGAGTTGCTGTACCCAGTGTCCAAATGATCTGTGTTACCCGAATACCCGCCATTCACGGAACTCGGCTCGACGTAAACATTTTGATTCGTCGCAATTGTCCCTTTGTTTCGTTATCGAATCAACGTTTGGATGTCATTACGCGATTGTCGATTCAGAGCGTTTCCCACGCTCCACTTATTTGACTTTACAGCCTTATATTTTAGAACGTTTCTAAATGTAAAGGTAAATTGTCGCAATTTGCAAATGACGTACAATACAATGAACGAAAACTCTCACGCTCCCTCACTTGCATCCGAAATGATATCGAGTGTAATAAATTATATATAATATATAACAAAGATAAAGGTTTTATAACGAGAAAATTATTAAAAAAAGTGTTTCCAGACCTAAACAAAACAAAGAGACGTTCTTTGAGCTTTTCCGTTTCAAAACGTGTCACTAACACAATGCTGACTATGTAAAAACACGTGTTTTGTCCTTTAATACCAGCTTTTTATCCACTAGTGGGTAAAGTAATTTGACCTTGAATAAAATACTTGTCTCCTCCTATACTTTGACAAGTGTATACAATGTCCTAAAATACATTCTAACCAAGTTTAAACCCACAATACTCAACTAAATTCACTTTTGCTTTGCGGTTAAAGCATTCTCATTTCAGCTCCGCTCTGAATTTATTCATTCCCGAGACTCCGCCGGTCCTAACCCTAAGTAATAGCACCCTGGGCCACTATATCATAGTGTTTAGACGAGAGCTAGGTATCCTGCGCTCGTTCGCTAAGTGGATACTTTGTATGAGTAGTTGAGTACCTTCTTTTATTGCTTGAGAAAAGGTTTAGTTTTCCCAATTGTTCGCAGTGAGACTTGGGAGATTAGTGTAGTAGATAAATGTTTGTATGAGCTTTTAAATAAAAAGTTAAAGCTAAAAAAACAATGCGAGTCGAGTAATACTATACATGAATATAATTACATTTAGTACACGACTTCCCAAACAAAAAGACTTGAGTTGTTTTCAGCGTTCAATCGTTCATGTTTGTATGTACGGATACCTACTGAATTACTGACATAATCGTCTTTTTATATTTAGACTAACTTTTACCCGCGGCTTCGCCCGCGTAATAAAAGTATTCATTAAGATTTTCATTTGGATCCTTAGGTTTCTCTGGTATATTTATCTGCGATTATTTCGATTGCACATAATACTTTTGCTTGCAATGATTGTAGAAATATTACACATCGACCACAGCGTAGGTACTTACAATTTTTTACATTTTGCTTATACTTATCGCAAACGTAATCTTCAAGCAAGCAAACAACGATCGTCTTAGAGCACTTTGACACACGTCACGTAGACATTTGCACCTTGCTTGTCTTCTCTTCAGTGTTATAAATTGCAAGTCACCTGAATATTTGTACTCTAAAATAAATCAATCTTCTTTTCACCATCGACACGGCACTAGATCTACTCGACGCTGCATCTTAGAATCACATCCTCATAGGACGATTGCCTTTACAGGTTGTTTTCGATATCTTGCGACCAAGTGCTGGAATGATATCCCCCGCCTTTAAGAGACCTAAAATCCAAAAAATCATTTAAGATTCGATTTAAAAATATTCTCCTCAAGAAGCAAACAAATGGGATTCCATTCGGGTACTTGGTTGCAGATTTCAGAATATAATCTGGTGGGAACAGTAGTCAAACTAGGCTTACATACTTGCGATTTTAACATTAACACTATCCAGAAAACATCACACGATATGCACATAAGATAACATTCACACTATACACTTTACACTTGTTTCCATTTTAATGTTATAGAAATCGTTATTATATAAGTAATTATTTATCTATTGTGATTGTGACCTGGGTTCCGGCAGAAAATCAGTGCTTCGGTCGAAAGAGCGAAGCGTATCACTGAGCCGCGACCCTTTTGTCCTGCTGCAACGCACACAGTTTGTATTTTCTTTTTCTTTTCTCTTTTTTGTTATTGTTTTTTTTTTTTTTACTGTCTCAATTGTATTTTACTGTTCTGTCTCTTTTTTATGTTGCGCCTAATTTGTGTGTTTTAAATTGTGTATTGTATTGTGTGTGTTTGCAGTTTGCCAAATAAATGACTTATCTATCTATCTATCTATCTTTGATTGTAAGAGACCGCCGACCGATTATCCGTATCCCTCTAACGATACCCATATTATCCGTATCCGTATCCGTTTCCGTATCCGTATCCCTATCCGTATCCCTATCTCTATCCCTATCGCTATCGCTATCGCTATCGCTAACGCTATGGCTATCGCTATCCCTATCGCTATCCCTATCCCTTTTCAAGATAACTTTAAGTTCTCGCGCTTTGTACACATATTTAAAGTCACATACAGGTCGAAAGCGATTAATTAACATTATTTTTACCTTTTTAGGGTTCCGTAGCCAAAATGGCAAAAACGGAACCCTTATAGTTTCGTCATGTCCGTCTGTCCGTCTGTCCGTCTGTCCGTCTGTCCGTCTGTCACAGCCGATTTACTCGGAAACTATAAGTACTACAGTGATGAAATTTGATGGGAATATGTGTTGTATGAACCGCTACAAAATTATGACACTAAATAGTAAAAAAAAAAAGAATTGGGGGTGGGGCCCCCATACATGTAACTGAGGGATGAAAATTTTTTTTTCGATGTACATACCCGTGTGGGGTATCAATGGAAAGGTCTTTTAAAATGATATAAAGTTTTCTAAAAAACATTTTTCTTAAAGTGAACGGTTTTTGAGATATCAGCTCTCAAAGTCGTAAAAAGTATGTCCCCCCCCCTCTATTTTTATAACTACGGGGTATAAAATTCTAAAAAAAATAGAGGTGATGCATGCTAATTAACTCTTTCAACGATTTTTGGTTTGATCAAAGTATCTCTTATAGTTTTTGAGATAGGTTGATTTAACTGTAATTTTGGTTAAGTTATTGGTTTATTATATTTGCTGCTACGGAACCCTTTGTGCGCGAGCCCGACTCGCACTTGGCCGGTTTTTTCCCAACGTTTCGGCCAGGTTGCACTGGCCGTGGTCGCGGAAGACTGACGTCCCAGCAAAATGTCACCGGAGATGTAAACAACACAAAACTACCCGATATTAATTTATATAAATGTTCGGGGTAGACAAATAAATATAATTTACCCGCATGTAATTATTTACGACATCACATTAGAAACCTCAAAAATAACAGTACTTCTCCACTATTTAATGGATGTTATTATACATATAAACCTTCCTCTTGAATCACTCTATCTATTAAAAAAAACCGCATCAAAATCCGTTGCGTAGTTTCAAAGATTTAAGCATACAAAGGGACATAGGGACAGAGAAAGCGACTTTGTTTTATACTATGTAGTGACATCGCTATCCCTATCGCTATCCCTATCATTCATTCATTCATTTATTCCTTTATCAAACATAGTTTTACATGTCAACAAAATTACATATAAATACATTCTTCTTTGTTATTTTTTGTTATTAAGTGTCTACAGTCGGCACTTATAACTTACATAGTTAATGCAAACATGCTGTCGAAGATACATTTCAATTTTATAATTCAAAATGGTTGGTATAGTGAACCAGTTCAAGAGTGCACGTCGTTGAAAAATTCGTCAACAGTGTAATACGCTTCAAGCATAAGTTTATTTTTAAGTTTATTTACGAATTTACGATTATCGCTATCCCTATCCCTTATCAAGATAACACTAAGTTCTCGCGCTTTGTACACATATTTAAAGTCACATACAGACAGGTCGAATGCGATTAATTAACATTATTTTTACCTTTTTTCCCAACGTTTCGGCCAGGTTGCACTGGCCGTGGTCGCGGAAGACTGACGTCCCAGCAAAATGTCACCCCATGTAAACAACACAAAACTACCCGATATTAATTTATATAAATGTTCGGGGTAGACAAATAAATATAATCTACCCGCATGTAATTATTTACGACATCACATTAGAAACCTCAAAAATAACAGTACTTCTCCACTATTTAATGGATGTTATTATACATATAAACCTTCCTCTTGAATCACTCTATCTATTAAAAAAAACCGCATCAAAATCCGTTGCGTAGTTTCAAAGATTTAAGCATACAAAGGGACATAGGGACATAGGGACAGAAAAAGTGACTTTGTTTTATACTATGTAGTGATACATTATTAATTAATGTTTTTTTTTCTCTCTACTCTACCTCTGGTATAGTCGAATTAATAAATATGTGAACATTTCTTCACCTTATCTCGTGCAATTAGGTGAAAAAATGTACACATATTTATGAACTCAACTGTACCTACCTACAGTACCTACTCTCGAGGTTGGAACATTAAATTTTGAGGACACACACCAAAGGTGACGATGATTGATACATTATTTTCACAATATTTAAATATGAATGTAAATAGTATTTAAGAAATGAAATAACTTGTACCTAAATGCATATTTTATCTTTCACCAATAAATTACTGTATCACTGTATTGAGAACAACTGAATGTCCCTCCTCGAGTTGCCTGCCTAGTTACTAATTAGTTGAATACTTTTAGTTTTACTATAAATTAATATTGAGAAAAAAATAATTTCCCGTTTTTTACGAATTATTGTGACATTGTTTTTTTTTTTGCTAGTCGAAATACAATTTGACAAACCATCTTGGCTGCGCGAGTAGACGTTAAAATCCTTCAAGGTGCAAGGTGTGGCCGTCAATGCCGCTGAGCAATTCTGTGGGTTATATTCATATTCATATTCTTTATTCAGTATTGATTATACATTGTCAGGTTTTACATGTAACTTTTCTATTTTTCTAAGGCTATAAAAATCGAACAAACAAGAAAAGTATTTTTTTTTTTTTTTAAATAAAGAACAAGGCAGTATTGTAATGGCGGCAACTCTTGCACTTAAGGAACAAGAGCGAGCGCTCGTCGTGAGAAATAGGCCGCGTTTAATCACTCACTCGGCACACCTGTTACTGCACTAGAGGACAATGGAAATGGGTTACTCTGTACGAGTTTCAATCACTCACGGTTCACACGTGTTCTGCACTCAGTGGCAATGGAAATGGGTATGAGGGTTTTATTCACACAAAATTTACACCTGTTATACTGCATCCCAGAGAATAGAAATGGGTCACTTTGTATGAAATTTTTAATTATTCACTCCGCACACCTGTGACTACGCTCATCATAGTCAATGAAAAAGGAAAATATCGTACAGAAGTACACGTAAAAAAGGGCAATTTTTTTTTTCAAAGTTGTCCACCCCACTTTTTTTGGAACATGGGTTATTACGCGATTCATACTCAGAATCGCGAGGTCTTTTGATAGTGATAGAAAAAAAATGTCCCAAGATTTCCATACATTTTTCAAACCTTCCATTCCGTTACCGCCATACAAAATGTATGAAAAAATGGTAACGGAATTGGAAAAAAGCCTTGGGACACTTTTTTTCTCTTATTAGGATTGAAAGAGCTCGCGATTCTGAGTGGAAATCACATTAAAATTTCCAAATCCAAAAAAAGTGGGGTGGACAACTTTGAAAAAAATGGCCCATAAAATCTTACGTTGTCATTCATTTCACGCACGAAACAGACGTTGGCAAATAATTAGTACACACTTACACAAACCTTTATGTTTCATTATATTATGACGCTTATTTCGTACACTGCACCCTTACAACTTCAAACAAATTCGCAATATTTAACGTCGTAGTATATTATTGATAAATCAAACACACATACATACAATCACGCCTGTATCCCATGAAGGGGTAGGCAGAGCACATGAAACTACTCAAGTTCCAGTGCCACTTTTGGCAAATAAGGGGTTGAATGAAACGAAATTGTGACATTGCAGTGACAGGTTGCCAGCCTCTCGCCTACGCCACAATTTAACCCATATCCCACAGTCGCCTTCTACGACACCCACGGGAAGAAAGGGGGTGATGAAATTCTTAACCCGTCACCACACGGCATACAACGGTGACAAACCAAAATACGGTGATAAATCAAAATTAGAAGAAAACCATATATTGTGAGAGAAGAAACTTCCAAGTGTAAATTCTCAAAGACCAAGAACTCAATCACTAGCGCGATGTAGAAATATCCCACGAAACAGCGCCATCTATCAATCCTTCCGTTAACTATTTTAGCCACAACATAGTATTAATCGTACTCTTAAGATGGAGTGCTCGTTGGGGGTGAGAAATAGGCCACACTAAATGACTGTACAAGTACATGCGCACTTGTAACTTTAACTACCTGTTACTCCCGCTGCTCTAAACTCCGCATGTTTACCCAGCTACCGGCGACTAGTTAGTGACAAAGACAACAAGCGTATAAGAAAATGTAAAACAACTTTTTTATTAGAAGGTCCTGAAACTGATCAAACAAATAGCGTATTTCAAACAATGCGTCTAATTTAATTGAAGGTGTGAGTCATAATATCGCTGCTAAATAACATTGATCTCAGTCAGTGCCATGTTGTTCTTTAAAAAACTCAATTTTAGACACCGACATATCCCACTTATATTGTATCTATTTTAATAATTTATGTATAATAAAGTGTGATTACGATGCAAATTTTCCTACGTTAATTTGTATTTTTTGTGTTGCAATTAGTGTATAGATGTCTACCAAGTTGAGTCGATCTACTTTCTATCGATCTACTTAATATAAAAAATGTATAATTATAAAATCCGACTTAAAATAAGTGCAACAGACGAGCTGTAATATTTAGTCTGGGAGGTCGGTCGGTGCTTAGTGTAAAATAATCAGTCTATATTAAATAATTGTCTCCGTTGGCTAATAGTGTAGCTTTATTATAGTTTACGGTTCTCTAAGGGCCAATAAGGCACTTGTAATTATACGTTACAAGCAAGAATTATATACCATACGAGTATAGCTTTGTAAGTAGAGGAAAATTGACTAGTAACTGGAGTTGCCCAATTACGCATCTTTTGTATACATAAGACGAATTTAAACAAGTATTTAATCAAAATGCTTCTTGCAGAATCAGCCGTTTTTGTTGCTCGAATGTATAAGTTATGCAACCAACGCCATCAGGCGATACGGTGGCACCATAAGCATCACAGGGTACGTAGCCGAATGGCACAAACGCTCACGAAACAAACGCTCGTAGATATCTATCTCTATCGCTCTTGCGTGTTAGCGCGACAGAGCGAGTCTTCACGCGGCTAAGCTCTGTAGACAAAGACCAAAGACTGTTCTTTGGCTCATCGGATGTTTTACAGGTTGCACTTCGGGGAGTGTACTCAAGAGCCCGAGTTTATTACACCGTCCTCATTCTACCATCGGACTCTTAGACGCACGGCCGGTTTCCATCCTTTCTTGGTAGATATTCCGCGAATTCGCACGAAGCGCTTTGATTCTTCTTTTCATATGTGCACTGCCAAGAAGTGGAATTCCTTGCCGGCGGCTATACCCATTTCCGAACTCATATAACCCGGCAACCTTCAAATCAAGGATGAACACTTGAACAGGCATCTTCTGGGCAAGCTCACACCATTAGAGTTGTGCCTGCTCGTTCATTGAAAAGATCGCTCCCAACTAGTACGATCTCCGAAGTTCTAGTTCTAATAGTGATGGGTAGGACATCAATTTCAAATGAGTTTGTATGAGTACCTCATTTCCAAAAATGAGGTGTTACAATGTCTTACTTCAAATGAGGTGAGGTACTGATCTGTATATATATATAATTTCTAGCATCGGCTGTTTGACAAAATCCATCGGCAACAAAAACTAGTATGTGTAGTTGTGTACTAGGTAAATATCCTTTATACATACTAAATTTCATTAGTCATAATGAGTACTTGAACATTTAACAAGAGAAAATAGATAAAATTAAAAAATATTTCAAGGACTGTCATAGAGGCCTGCATAACAACTTAATTTGATGTTTTTATGGAACTGGGTCTAATTTTGCCATTGAATAATATTATTTACAGTTTGTTCCATTTAAATTACTGCTACAAATTACAGTGGTTTCATATTATTAACAGCTTAATAATAACATACTTTGATTAGCATAGTTACCATAAAACTGCATGTTTTAAAACAAACTAAAGTTCGTATTGTTTTATAATTAGTACCACTTTTACATAAAAATAACAAACTTACCACTCCATGTGTTTTAAAAGCAATATGATAGTAATTAAAAACACCATCAACATTCGCGACGCCGGTAAGTCTTTTCAGTTCAGTTTCACTATTTTTTTGGACACAAATGACACTAAGGCAGAATCACAGGTATATTTGATTGTGTAAAAGTTGTCACCATTATTACATTTTGGCTCATTTAGGGTCCCCCCACATCTAGCGTCTCGCGAGCGTCGCGTCGGGCCAACTGTATGGGTAAAAAGACGCCGCGTCGACGCAACGTCGACGCAGCGTTAGGCTTTGCCCATACAGTTGGCCCGACGCGACGCTCGCGAGACGCTAGATGTGGGGGGACCCTTATTAGTATTATCACTGTAGGACAAAACTAAACTTTATGCAAATATTGCTAATGCAACTATCGTACAAACTAACTTTTCTTCTGTAAACTGTCATTACTGTCAACGTCAACCGCCTGTGAATTACGTTTCGTGTCGGATTTATTTATCATTCTATTGAATTAAGAAATGAATTATTCTTTCTATTACTGATTAAATACTTAATTAAACTACCATGCTTCACATAATTTATATTATATTTCGGTCAGTAATCTTGTAATTGTTTTTAAGCAAGCTTCGTAAACGCATCTTCTCAATGGTTGGCCCTCTGTGTTGGTATGCTTGGTATTCCGAATATTCTAAACACTTGAGTTACCATTTCAACGTCCAGTCTAAGAGAGCTCCCTGATTACACATAACAATAGCCATACAAACTCTATTGCTGCGGTAGATCATGTTATACTGGTCAATGTGTTAGCACAATAATAGCTATCAAAAAATTCAAAAATGAAGACCTGCCGCGAAAAACAACATTTTGCATCTCAGCTGCATTTATTCATGACTTCACAAATGCGACAGAGACAAAAGATGTGGTTCACGCGAAATCGTCTAATTTTTCGCGCGATTTTTGCAAGCAAGTTAACTATCCTGGGATCAAAAAGGCGTAAAATGTATGAAAACTTGCGGCGCATAAGATTGTTTTCTTTCGAGTCATGTGTAACGTATTTTTGGTGAGGCAAATTTGAAGCCCGCGTGTGTCTGTCTCACTCCCTCTTATGGTAAACGTAACTATCTGTTTCACTTTGAAAGGATTTTTGAAGTGTTGTTGTCACAGTGCCTCTTCTGTCTTTCCGGTACAAAGCGATTTCCGGTACAAACTAGTCAAACGATACATTTTATTTTATCGGTGGACCTTTTGTCACGGCCATAAGGTCTGTAGTTCGGTAACTGAACGTGTGGTTGATCACTTCATTTGAGGTGTCGACTCTCGCGACGGAGTTTGAGGGCCGCGTCTGCCGCGAGGCGCGCGAGTGGATGATGAGTTTTTGACGTTTTGTGACATTTGAAGTATGTGCATGATCTGTGAGGAATGAGGTGTTTGTGTTGCTACTGTTGCGAGCGAGTATTTGAGGGCCGCGAGGCGCGCGTGTGGATGATGAGTTTTGACGTTTTTGTGACATTTGAAGTACGTGAATGCTTTGTGAGGCGTGAGGTGTTTGTGTTGCGACTGTCACAAGCGAGTAAAATGAGGTGCGGTGAGTTGAAGTGTGATGCAATACATTTTTGCCGTGTGACGGTCTAGTAAAAGGTAGTCTGGCTCTGTCGCGCCAATACGCAAGAGCGATAGAGATAGATATCTACGAGCGTTTCTTTTCGTGAGCGTTTGTACATTCGGCTACGCACGCTGTATATCAACCCACGCGATAGACGACAAAATGTCACCATCACAGTACATCAGAATACAAGACAGATGTCAAAGTGGCACTTCACAGTACGGTCAACCAATTTGAATCCTAGGCCACTCTAGAACCCTGTCTCATTTAAACCATGTTCTATTTGCCATAAGAAGTCACATTGACGTTTACTGTGCAAAGGTTCTACATCAGAAGACTCAAAATGTCACCGCCAAGGTACATCAGAGCACATGATAGTAATGCAAGCAGCGTGGCACATCAGGCGACAATTTCCGCAGCGCCGGGGCAGAGGAAATGAGATCATTGGCGCGGCGGGACGATTTAATCGTTTTTCATTTTCTTCCAGCCGCTTCTTTTAGCCGATAAATGAACTATAAAGAAAATAGTTCCGATTTACCTTTTAAATAGAGATTTAAGAGTATTGGAAATAATTAGTACATTATGATAATAGTGCGGAAAAGAGGAAATTCGTACGAAAATCGAAATGAGTGTCGATTAGTGGCGTAGCGACGATACAACTCAATTCTCAACGGGTTCAACAAAGCTCTGAGGTATCTGTAGAAGTCCATACAAAACAGACCCCATAATCCCTTCCGGCTTTACCATTGAAAATCTTCACGCCTCGCCACTGGTGTCAATAAATTAAAACACTGAACAAAGACAGAAGGGGGTGTTTTAAATCGACGCAAGTCACGAATTTGTTCTTCACACGTGTATTGACGTTTTTAACCCCCGACGCAAAAACGACGGGGTGTTATAAGTTTAACGTGTCTGTCTGTGTGTATGTCTGTCTGTCTGTCTGTCTGTCTGTGTGTGTGTGTCTGTCTGTAGCATCGTAGCTCTCGAACGGATGAACCGATTTTGATTTAGTTTTTTTTTTTTGTCTGAAAGCTCAGTTAGTCGAGAGTGTTCTTAGCCATGTTTCATGAAAATCGGTCCACCATGTCGCGGTCGGGATTTTTTTGAAAATTTTAATTTTGTGGTTATTCAGTACATATAAGGTCCTAATTTATTAGATGCAGATATTTTTACAGCTGATAGTACTCGGTCTCTGGAGTATATTAAACCGTGAAACATTGTAGCTTTTACGATGTTTTTTTGGAGAAAACGGAAAAACAAATTTGCTACGTAAAAACACCCTGTTTATGTGATTATTAAATGAAAACTCATTGAACAGATTCTAGTACCTCTTTTACGTACCACTTAACTGTAACTGGCCACTTCAATGACATGTGCAGTTTTGCCGCCGAACCTTTACGACATTTACAACAAACAATTGTTGACATGACAGACAGTGTTATTGTGACATGTGATAATGCACATGATGATTTTTTTTGAGACGAAATTATAATTAATTTTTTCTGTTAGGAAAATGAAATCAAAAAAGTTACATGAAAAGATTTCTTAATTTATATTTAAAGTTAATTATTTTAATGTAAAGTATCATGTGTTAAAATATCTGCAACTAATAAATTAGGACCTTATATATAGCCCACTGAAGTTTCAACGTGACAACAAATGCACTACTCTGTGCACTAGTGCGGGAAAAATGCACCATATGTACTGAAAAATACTAATTCAGTATCTAAACGACACGGGTGGAATGTAGATATAATATACATGTGGCCTGGGTCGGGACCTAACTCGGGACCTAACTCGGCAGCTGTGTGGGAGCGACAACAACTTCCCACCCACTAGTTAGATCTGTTTACGTAACTTTACACTGTCAAGGGTCAAAGTGCTTGTTAAACTTAATTTAGTTGTAATTGAAAATACATGTTAATTGTGATTTGTGCCGTTAACATACAAAAAAAAACAGTCTAATTGAGAACCTCCTCTTTTTTTGAAGTCAGTTAAAAAGGAACAGAAGTAGGAGGAATAATTAAACGTTTCACGATATGCCTATTAAGAATTCCATGATCTGCCGGATCTCCCGATCGGCCGTCGTAAACATGACGCCCCGATAATCCTAAACGCTCCTCGTAAAGCCGAACGGCCGTCTGCGAACCTTTCTACCCGTTTTATCGACTACCGCGCGTAATTGCTTGTAAAACTGAAAATACTGCCGATTTCTTCCAGATTCCAGATTACATTGGGATGAGATAATATTCGGATTTTCGTGTTTAAAATCTATAAGATTTGAGCTTGACAAGATTTGAAGCCAATATTAAATTTTTATAGCTAACTTTTTGTATTATTCATATGATTCATATCTCTATACAATAAAAGAGCCATTTTTTATTTTTATTTATATTAAATATTAGTCCCACAGTAAAGTTGAATATAGCAAAAACAATTGCAATAAATACTTAAATAGGTATCTCTTTAAGTAGAACTACGCTTACGAACTTGTTATAATATAATTTATTGTAATAGTTTTTAACCAGGGCAATAGGCTACTGCTAGCGCTTATTATCAGTCAGACGATTATTTTCCACCGCTGTGATACAAAAAATCACGATAACGTTATTTTCTCAGTGTAACATACAATCTGACAGTTCCACGCCACGCCATCCGTCAACCAAGCACAATACCAATTAGCCAACCTTACACCATCGTCCGCCGTTAATAAACTGACAATAAACCTTATAGCAAACACATAAGATACACTAAAAGTCAACCAAGAGCTGCTGTTACTGTGCACGCAGTGACCACCTCGCACTCATCAACTCTATCACAAACGCATAAGGATCACCGCAGTTAGAAGATTTGCAGTGATTTGTGGCCAGTCCGGTTGCCCTCCTAATAATTTAAGATGCCTTCATTTATCAGAGACGGTCAATTTTCGTGGGTTTTTGACCTTTAACTAGCTCAATTTACTGAAGTAACTTTTGTACTTTCAAAACATTGTTGTTTCATGAATACCTAAACTACAACAGGTTAAACATTTTTGTTCTCTTAATCTAAAGTAAATCATGAGAAGATCAACTATCTAATTTGTTAAATCCTTCCTTAAAAGCTCTTTGATTAATTTTATCTCTTGTTTTAGTATAGTTCTGACTGTGTCAAGACACGAATACAAATACAAAGGTTCTCGGCATATGATGGTCTACTCAACTCGACTAAAAATGTTATAAAATATCTTCACCACTTTAACTATCAAGTAAACTTTGCGTCTAAGCTTAGATGCAAAGTTTTGGTGATATTTTAAAAGCCGGCAACTTATAGACCAGTCAGCTCCTTCGACGCAAAGTTAAAGGAACTAACGTTCCAGGGTTTTATAGTCGTGAAAGTTCTTTGCATGGAGGCAGCAGCACACGGCGGCCATTATGGCAATTACACACGGGCCGCGGCGAGCCGGCCCATTTGTTCATTAAATTCGTGCGCTAGGCGCGGCTACTACTAGTGCTGTGGTGTTTATTTCACAGGTAGGATTATTTTTCACGGATTACCTGAAACACAGTATTTGCAGTCATGGTTTAGTGGGTCAATATTATCGGCAAGGCTTAAGTACGCTGTCTGTGCTAGTTCAACCATGTTATATGATTGAAAAATGACGTTTTAAGACTGAAAAGATATTCCTGGGACGCTGGGATATTGCTGGGAGCAGGGCGGAGGCCGAAAGACCCTGCGTGCCTAGCCGAAATGACAATCGTTGACGCTATATAGACACCGATCAAAACGCAGTCTGGCTCTGTCGCACCAATACAGAAGAGCGATAGAGATATTTAGCGGGTCTAGCGATAACGATATTATCGTGAGCGTTTCTGCATTTGGCTACGTAGGTATCGTTAGGGCAATGCGCATTACGCATAGATGACTTTTATGCCATTAGGCGTAAAAGAATAGCGTCCCTGCTAAAGCGCGTGCGTGGCAGTAGCAACAGCCTCCTGAGGGTGTTGTCTGAACGCCTAGGCCGCCTCACAAAATACTGGGTAGAGGTGGTGATAGGCGCAATGCTGTTGAATTTTAAGTATGTAAATATAGTTATTTTGTATTATTTGTTATATGTATATAGATATAAGTACATACTAACATAGTCCGTAAGTCTAGTATATTTTACTAACAAAATTATGGATCATTTGGTCTGAAATAAACGAATTTTAATTTTTTTAATTTTAATTTAATTTAATGCTGTTGAAGCAGACAGACGTTGAAGAAAAATTTCCGTCAGCACTCGAACCTGCGATCTTCTGATACTCCAAACCAGCCGCTCTGACCAACTGAGCCGGAAACCTGCTGAGTTTGTGTGTTTTGTGTGTTTGACGACCGGTCTGGCGCAGTCGGTAGTGACCCTGCCTGCTACGCCGCGGTCCCGGGTTCGAATCCCGGTAAGGGCATTTATTTGTGTGATGAGCACAGATATTTGTTCTTGAGTCATGGATGTTTTCTATGTATATAAGTATTTATATATTATGTATATCGTTGTCTGAGTACCCATAACACAAGCCTTCTTGAGCTTACCGTAGGCCTCAGTCAATCTGTGTCAGAATGTCCTATAATATTTATTTATTTATTTTCACGCCTTCCCTCAATTCTTAAACGTCTTATTTGTAATTATACCATATAGCAACATCTACCTGTAAGAATGTATCGTAACAAAAAACAATCTTCATTTTTCTCATAGGTCTATTATAAGTATACTCTAGTGGCAGCACTAGTCTTGCATATTGTATGGGAGCGACGCTAGTTAGACGGAGCTACAAACTTCTCTTTTATCCCGGACGTGAGGCCAACTTTCTCGGAACTACCCGTTGTGAAAATACTAGCGCTATGAATAAATTCACACTAAAATATTCATTATTAGCTACGTGCTTCGTCAAACGAAGTGATTATCATCAGTGGGGCTATTTATTTCATTTTATTTCAGTTCAGAATTACCTAAGATAGGAAATAATAACTCATATAACCCGGCGACCTTCAAATCAAGAGTGAACACTGAACAGGCATCTTCTGGGCGAGCTCACTCCATCGTAGGCTACGTCTTTGCCTTTGGCTAGTCTGTGGCCAAGAGTAAGCCCATCTATAAAAAAAATGTTTACAGAAACACGTAGTATGAGTAACGTTCTTCTGTCGGTAGATAGAACAAATGGTAGTCAGTCAATAAGTCGGACGAAACTAGGCCTAGGAGATTAGTACAGTTTTCTCTCGAAAAGATTCATTATTATCAACAAAATTGATACATAATTCCTAATAAATACATAAAACTTGTCAAAAATAACATCACACTGCCCATCCATAAATATTTAAATGTCTTTTGAGTATTTCCCGATAGGTGACGTAAACATAGCGTGCAAAACTACAGAATGGCTCACTTACCATCGATCAGTTTACCATAGGGCAAATTAGATTACCTCTCCTTGAGCACATTCGAAACATACATTTTGATGCCAAAATGAGGTCATTGCGATATATATTGCGAGGACATTTCAATGTTGTATTAACGCGAGCAAACCCGATGGGTGAGTGATACCAAAATCATTTCGTTTTGGTGTTAAAGCATGGTTCGGATTGGCCTCGGGGCTCAGCCAATAGCAAATAAAATATTATAGTTGTTTGACACGCGGTCGCGTGCTGCCGAAAAAGTTCTTGACAATATATCTTCTACTAATTCGCATTGAAGGTGTTTTTACTTTTTAAGGTGAGGTTTTTTTGGTCAATTATGTAAATTCATATTTAGATATATCTGTAGGAAGCAACAGTAATCGGAGATTAAAATATAAGGTCAAATAAGGTACTGACCCGTGTTACTACTCGCATCTATCGTGACACAATTTAAAACAGTTGATAATTCCAGTCATAAGTCATTACGTACAAATTAAAAAAATTAGATCTTTTTTTTTTTTTTTTTTTTAATACCACGTCGGTGGCAAACAGGTATACGGCCCGCCTGATGGAAAGCGGTCACCGTAACCTATGGACGCCCGCAACTCAAGGGGTGTCACGTGCGCGTTGCCGACCCATTAGAAACTTGTACACTCCTTTTTTGAAGAACCCCATACTGTAGTTCATCGGGAATACCTCGACAGGGAGCTCATTCCACAGCCGGAGCGTTCGTGGGAGGAAATTCCTCTGAAACCGTACGGTGCGCGACCATTTAGGTTGCAAGGTGTGTGGATGAGCGCCCTGTCGATGGCGAGCGGTGCGATGATGAAAAGTGGCCGTTGGCATCATGTCAAACAGTTCTTCAGAACACAACCCATTGTACAGGCGATAGAACACACATAAGGAGGCGAAGTCCCTCCTTAGACTTAAGGGTTCAATACCGCCTGTGAGTTTGGGATCGTCGACAATTCGTACAGCGCGTCTCTGGATCGAGTCAAAGGGTCCAAGCTGGTATCCAGGTGCTCCTGCCCAAAGGTGACAGCAGTACTCCATGTGGGGTCTAACTTGCGACTTGTACAAGAGCAGTCTTTGCCCCGGAGTAAAGTATCCCCTCGCTCTGTTGAGCACACCGAGCTTTTTGGATGCCAACGCAGCTTTCCCTTCCAAGTGACAACGGAATTGGACGCTACTCGAAATGTCGACTCCGAGGATCCCAATACTTCCTGACAAGGTAAGGGCTGTGCCTTGAAACTGTGGAACCACAGTAAATGGGGTTTTCTTAGCGGTGAACGCACACACCTGTGTCTTAGTGGGATTGAAACAGACTAGGTTGTCCCGACCCCACACCGAGACTCCGGACAGAATCCTCTCGATGTCCGACACAAGCTTTTCACGACTTTCTAGCACCACTGAACGAGGGATATTAGCACGGCCCGTGTAAAATGTATCCCCAGTACTGTCATCCGCATAGCAATGGATGTCGCCGATAGACAACATGTCATTGATATGCAGCAAGAACAGTGTTGGGGATAGCACAGAACCTTGCGGGACGCCAGCGTTTATGTCCATGCTATCGGAGCAGCTACCGTCTACTACGGCTCGTATGCGTCTGCCGGACAAAAAGCTGGCAATCCATTTGCATAATCCCTCGGGCAGTCCATAAGATGGTAACTTCGACAAAAGGCCCCTATGCCAGACCCGATCAAATGCCTTCGCTATATCTAGGCTAACTGCCAATGCCTCACCTTGACTCTCAATGGCCGAAGCCCAGCGGTGAGTTAGATACACTAGAAGATCACCAGTAGAGCGACCGTGGCGAAAGCCATACTGGCGGTCGCTTATTAGATCGTGTTCTTCTAGGTATCCAAGGAGCTTCGAGTTAATTACACGCTCCATGACCTTAGAGAGAAGGGAGGTAATAGCGATAGGCCTATAGTTTGATGGATCCGATCTGTCGCCCTTTTTTGGGACAGGGTGCACAAGGGCCGTTTTCCACGAAGATGGAACTTCCCGTTTGCTAATAGAAAGCGTGAAGAGATGCGTTAGCACGGGACACAACTCTGGAGCACAGCGTTTGAGCACAACTGCAGGTATGCCGTCTGGCCCGCTCGACTTGTGAACGTTTAAGGACAGTAGCTCCCGCCGAACATCCTTCTGGGAGATGCGGATTTCCGGCATGGAGTATGCGCACCGCGGTATGGTAGGTGGCACGGTGCTACCGTCATCGCTCACAGTCGAGTTCGAGGCAAAAAGAGTACCTAGAAGATCGGCTTTCTCTTTTGCACTATGGACCAGATTACCGTCAGCATTTCGCAGTGGTGGTAAAGACGACCGACAAAAGTTCCCCTCGGCAGCTTTGGCAAGAGACCAGAAAGCGCGACTCCCGGATGGGTAGCCTGCGAGTTTCTCACCAAATCTGCCGACAAAATCGAACTTTGCTCTGGCAATAGCTTTTTTACTAGACCTCGAGGCAGCGTTCAGCTTACGTTTCACATCAGTAACGTTCGGATCCTTATCAGCTACGGCCTTGGTCCAAGCCCTGTAAGCGGCTTGCTTACGTGTTGTAGCTTCCTTACAGGGCCGGTTAAACCAAGGTCGCTTCTTTGCTCCTGCAGCGACTAACGAGTTGGGAATGAAACAATCCATTCCCAGCTGTATTGTCTCAGCGACATTTGTCGCACAGGAGTCTGGATCATCTGATGCGAAACAAAGCTGCCTCCATGGGTACGAAGCGTAAAACTCTCGCAATCCGTCCCAATCTGCTGACCCGTACTGCCAAACGCGACGTAGGCTAGTTGGCCGCGGTGGATCAGGCCGCGCGCAAGGCGCTTTAGTCCGGACGAGACAGTGATCGGACGAGCCGAGAGGTGCATTCACTGTGACGGAATATCCGTCCGGACGCGTGGTCAGCAGGAGGTCCAGTAAAGAGCTCGTATGGTCCTCGATGTCTGGTATTCTCGTGGGAGAATGTACCAGTTGTGAGAGCCCATAGGCCAGAGAAAATTCATGAGCAGACCTTCCCGCAAAGTCGGTGGACCGAGAACCAAGCCACTCAATGTGATGGGCGTTAAAGTCCCCCAAAATCACCAGCTCTGCGGATGGGTACTGCTCAAGAACTCTGTCGGACGTCAATTGTAGGTGCTCGAAGAGTCGGTTTGTCTCCGTGTTGCCGCTATGAGACCTGTATAGGCACGCGTAGACACGGGTGTGGCCGCCGTAGTCCACACGCACCCACAGAACTGACAGGTCCCGGTCTTCAAAGGCTTGAAGACGGCGACAGCATATATCCCGCCGGGCGTACACACATACACCGGCGCGTCTCATGAACTTATGTTCAAGTGTATAGCCGGGGTACGATAGGTATGATGTGTCCGTCGGGCAGGATATCTGCGTCTCCGTGAGGAACAGTAAGGTCGGCTGCGCAGTCTCCAAATAGCAGTGGACTGCGTTCAGGTTGGAGTGTATACCCCTGATGTTGCAGAAATCCACTTGCGTGGATGGAGATTCCGCTGATGGACCAAACTTTCTTTTTCTACGAGCCATTTTTTTTTTTGTGTACTTATTTCTAAGGAGGGTTAGAGGTGCCGACGACTCAAAGGACAATAGACGGAACAAATCTGGCGGGGGACTATGCAGGTAGTGCGGTCTGCAGGCACGGCGTACGGAAGGGCCCCCGGTCCCCCCCTGTGGCAGCAGCCGAGTCCACTCCGGTCTCCTTCTCCGGCACGACCTCTACCCCAGGGATTTTTCGCAGGTTGGTGGTTCAGCCTCCCAAGGCGGAGATTAAGGTAATCCCTGGGTTCGGGAACCCTACTGACCTGCGGGCGGCCAGCGGTCAGCCGTTTCACCGGGTCTCCCTGATAGCCGAGCCTGCAGTCCGCGCCTACACAGACCGAAGCCAGTATTATTAGTTCCGTGGGTCCTCCAGTCGTCAGCACACCATACCCTCGTTGAGCTCTGGCAGCCTTACTCACCAGCAGGAACACAACACTATGAGTAGGGTCTAGTGCTATTTGGCTGCGGTCTTCTGTAAGGCGGAGGTACTTCCCCAGTTGGGCTCTGCTCTAGGTTCGAGCGAGATGATATACGCTGTGCTGTGCCCTACCACACAGAGCGGGATATCATTCGCTGTGCCCTACCTCTCTCATCTTTGTCAATACAATGACATGCAATGTCAATACAATGCAAAAAATAGTTACTTTTTTACTAATCAGAACACAACACAGAATACACTCGCACCTTACGAGGAAGCGAAGTTCTATTAAACACTTCCTTAAATTTATTTCTCGCACTAGGTGGAAACTGTGACACTTACTCTAAGCCACCGCTCACTGAATCAAATATAGGTCAAACTCAAATCCTCATCTCACGTAACCTTTCAATAGGAGTCAAATTCGAGCCGTCACATAGAGCTGAGAGACGCTACTCAATATTGCACATGTCGGGGCTCGAAAGACTCTACGTCTCTACGTGAAATGTTAATATGGAGGCGACAAGGCGAGAATTTGAAATGGAATCGGGTGAAATAAAAACCGGCTAAAGTAGATATGGGTTATATGCTAAGCTGCACAAGCTAACTTGGCGCAGATTCGAACTGAACGAATGAGAATCAGGGACCGGCCCGCTATCCCTTATACGGGGTTTTGTATGGGTATTTCGTTAGGCTTAACTTACCCTACCCTTTTGACGCGATACCCTTTCATTTTGCTTTTAAAGCCCTAACGAAAGCGCTTACCTAAAATAGCCCAATACCCTTTCAAAACCCTTATCATCGGCTCAGCCTAACGCCATAAGGGTAAGCCTTATATTGGGTTTTATTTGCTTTCCCTTATAGAGCATATCGTGCGAGTTTAAATCATGTACCTCGCTCATAAAGCACACATTACTCCGAACGAAATAACATACGATCATTACCTACGGCGGCACTGTGTGTGATATTTGCGCGTTTCTGTTTGATGGAAACGGCTGTAGATAAAATAAGGTTCAATTTTCAATACCAAACTAAATACTTATAGTTATGATAGGCTCCTGCTTGCTCAGGTGTAACACAGGCAAACGCTGCTTTTTTTTTATCGGACTTGTCTTGATGAGTACCCGAAGTCTAGCTGATGCTGAACCCTGGCTGCACCTAGGGGAACTCGGGTTTAGTGTAATACAGGCAAACGCTATTTTCGTCATCGGACTTGTCTTGATGAGTACTCGAGTGAGCAGTACCCGAAGTCCAGCTGATGCTGAACCCTGGCTGCACCTAAGGGAACTCGGGTTTAGTGTAACACAGGCAAACGCTGTTTTCGTCATCGGACTTTTATTGATGAGTACTCGAGTGAGCAGTACCCAAAGTCCAGCTGATGTGTGATATATGTACATGTATAGCAATATACATAGACATGTATCACAGCTGATCGCCGGTCAGTGACCCAGCGGGTAGGTTAAGATTTTTATAAAAATGTTCATTGTCAATTTGGTGGTAGTTGTACATTCACTTTCGAAATACATCTTAATTACGAACGGACGTGCATTTGCCTTTTTAATTAGATATCCTAGTGTTCCTGGCTTCATATACTTCAATTGGCGACGAAATCGAACTATTAAAGCGTGCATCAGTGATATTTAAGACTGTGTAGTGTAAGAATGTCGATTCGTAAACTAGAACTTTCCTTTGCTAATCCGCGAATAGATAACGTGCAAGTCAATCAGTGCTAACCTGTTATAATTACTTGCGTATTTTTTACATGCAATTAATTTTCCCACCCTCCCACCGCAAAAATAAAAATAAATACGCAAATAAATATAACAACCCACCACCAAATATACAAAACTCGACACGTGTTTCGCCTCTCTACGAGGCATCCTCAGGAGCTGATGTTGACGGTCCGAAGTCCCGCAACTGACTGATCGTCCCCAGAATGGTCGGCCATATTTATACTTTGTCCACCCCCCTACCAAGCAAGTTAGATGGAAAAATTCGTAATAACGGCGATGACGCAACATTCAACTGCTCATTAAGGATTAACCCCCTATTGTTGTACCTAATTATCTCCAACTGTTCTAGAACCCCCAAACGCAGCCCTTTCTCACATACATGTAAAACATCAAAAGAATGATTCTCTGATACAGTATGGTCACTCTCTATCAAATGCTTTGCAAAATTGGATCTCTCTGGATGGTTGTGCCTGTATGATGCCATATGCTCCTTATACCTAGTAGTGAAATTGCGGCCCGTTTGGCCCACGTACACTTTGTTACAAACATCACAGCTCAACTTATAAACCCCAGATTTTTTCCCTTTCTCGATCCTATCTTTTCCGTTACAAAGCTTGGAGTGCAAAGTGTTATTTGTCCTAAAGGCCACAGGAATGCCGTTTGACTTCAAAATCTTATAAATGTCCTCTGACACTTTGCCAACATAAGTAATGCTCGCTTGACACCTCTTAACCGGTTCAGAAGGACGTGCCGCATACAACATATTGTTAACCATAACCATCCGCTTCTTTCTGATGATGCCATCAACGATTGATTTATCATAACCGTTCGAAACTGCCAAGTGGTAAATATTGTCCAATTCGGCTCGATAGTGTTCTTCAGAAAGAGGCACAGACAACATCCTATGCACATAACAGTGAAAAGCGGCCAACCTATGCTGCCAAGGGTGTGTAGAAGAAGCTGGTATAACTGTATCAGTATGTGTAGGCTTGCGGTAAATTTGAAATTGATGGCTATTATTAACTCTAGTAATGGTCAAATCTAGAAAATTCAATGACTTTTCTTGCTCTAGTTCCTTCTTAAACTTGATCTTTGGATGTTTACTATTAAGCCCAGTAACAAATTCATCCAGCAGGTCCATACTCCCCGTCCAACAAATAATCAAATCATCTACGTATCTGAAGTAATACAATATATTATCATTCCCTGCAATATGCTGGTTCTCAAAGTGGTCCATAAAGATATCCGCCATTAAAGGACTCAGTGGAGAACCCATGGCTAAACCATCACTTTGCAAATAATACTGTCCCCCGAATCTAAAATAATTATGTTTCATACATATAGCAGTTAGATCTATCAACTCATCTACCTCCCCTGGATGTAAACGTTGCTTTTCAAAAAGGTCCCTTAGAATATCCAAAGTCTCCCCATACGGCACATTCGTAAACAAACTATCTACATCCAACGAAAGCAAGACAGCATTATCTGGAATAATAATATCTTTGATCTTTTCTATTAACTGCAAACTATTCCTCAAACAAAACTTCGGCCGGAACTGAGACTTTTCTCTAATAATGTGATTCAACCTCTTAGCTAGATTATAAGTTGGTGCACCCAAATATGAGACCACTGGACGAACTGGAATGTTATCCTTATGAATCTTAGGTAGCCCATAAAGAATAGGAGCTCGTGGATTCATTGGCACAACCATGCTCTTCTGATGTTCAGTTTCAAAAACAAACATAGAGTTTTTAATTGCCTGTCTCAGATCTTTCTGGAATCCTGGAGTTGGGTCTCTCTGCAAACTCGAAAAGCCATCACCTTGAATCAGATCAAGAACTTTCTGATTATAACTTCCTTTCTCCATAATAACAATGCAATTTCCTTTGTCTGCTTTCGAAACTACCAAATCATTTTCTCGCACTTTCTGTTGAATAGTTCTCAGTGCCAAACCATCAGAACTAAATCCACCACCCTGTGCCGGAACAGTACTCTTAATAACATTGGCCACCATGGTCTTGGTATCTAAATCACCACGGCCCCGCACTATCGCTACCTCTGAATCCACAGCCAAATTCTCTAACGTCCCCTGAGTTATTTTTGGCTGGAAATTATATTTCAACCCTTTTCCTAAAAGCTCTACTTCATTCTCCGAAAACTCCACATCAGTTAAATTTTTCACACGAGGATGGAAGTCATGGTGAGGTGTTGGTTCCGTTTCCCTCCCCTCAAAAACGAACTCGAACTCGACTCCGTTAACCTACGCAATTTGTTTAGCTGAGTAGTATACATCTCATGTGCAAGTTCAGAAGCAAAGTATCTCGCCTTTTGGTCTAGGATATCAAACTCGAGATTATGCAACTTAAATGAGAGTTCAGAATACAACACTTTAAGATGCAGTTTCAAATTATCTCTAACCGAAAACCAATGGCGAGATTCTTCGTTCAACCAAATTCTCTGAGCCCTACTAACAGCCAACTTAGCAGCCCTCGAATTGCTACTACAACGCAACTGGATGTAATTAGGCACAACGTTCAAACGCTTGCACTGTTGATTAAACCACACATTCTGGACAGCTGCACGATGTTGTTTGGTTAGTTTGACATAAAGTCGTGCCTGTTCGGCCACGCTAGCCGTTTTCAAATAATCGATGGAATCAGGCGTTACTTTGCGGAAATCCATGTTAATCGTAAACTAGAACTTTCCTTTGCTAATCCGCGAATAGATAACGTGCAAGTCAATCAGTGCTAACCTGTTATAATTACTTGCGTATTTTTTACATGCAATTAATTTTCCCACCCTCCCACCGCAAAAATAAAAATAAATACGCAAATAAATATAACAACCCACCACCAAATATACAAAACTCGACACGTGTTTCGCCTCTCTACGAGGCATCCTCAGGAGCTGATGTTGACGGTCCGAAGTCCCGCAACTGACTGATCGTCCCCAGAATGGTCGGCCATATTTATACTTTGTCCACCCCCCTACCAAGCAAGTTAGATGGAAAAATTCGTAATAACGGCGATGACGCAACATTCAACTGCTCATTAAGGATTAACCCCTATTGTTGTACCTAATTATCTCCAACTGTTCTAGAACCCCCAAACGCAGCCCTTTCTCACATACATGTAAAACATCAAAAGAATGATTCTCTGATACAGTATGGTCACTCTCTATCAAATGCTTTGCAAAATTGGATCTCTCTGGATGGTTGTGCCTGTATGATGCCATATGCTCCTTATACCTAGTAGTGAAATTGCGGCCCGTTTGGCCCACGTACACTTTGTTACAAACATCACAGCTCAACTTATAAACCCCAGATTTTTTCCCTTTCTCGATCCTATCTTTTCCGTTACAAAGCTTGGAGTGCAAAGTGTTATTTGTCCTAAAGGCCACAGGAATGCCGTTTGACTTCAAAATCTTATAAATGTCCTCTGACACTTTGCCAACATAAGTAATGCTCGCTTGACACCTCTTAACCGGTTCAGAAGGACGTGCCGCATACAACATATTGTTAACCATAACCATCCGCTTCTTTCTGATGATGCCATCAACGATTGATTTATCATAACCGTTCGAAACTGCCAAGTGGTAAATATTGTCCAATGCGTTGATGGCATCATCAGAAAGAAGCGGATGGTTATGGTTAACAATATGTTGTATGCGGCACGTCCTTCTGAACCGGTTAAGAGGTGTCAAGCGAGCATTACTTATGTTGGCAAAGTGTCAGAGGACATTTATAAGATTTTGAAGTCAAACGGCATTCCTGTGGCCTTTAGGACAAATAACACTTTGCACTCCAAGCTTTGTAACGGAAAAGATAGGATCGAGAAAGGGAAAAAATCTGGGGTTTATAAGTTGAGCTGTGATGTTTGTAACAAAGTGTACGTGGGCCAAACGGGCCGCAATTTCACTACTAGGTATAAGGAGCATATGGCATCATACAGGCACAACCATCCAGAGAGATCCAATTTTGCAAAGCATTTGATAGAGAGTGACCATACTGTATCAGAGAATCATTCTTTTGATGTTTTACATGTATGTGAGAAAGGGCTGCGTTTGGGGGTTCTAGAACAGTTGGAGATAATTAGGTACAACAATAGGGGGTTAATCCTTAATGAGCAGTTGAATGTTGCGTCATCGCCGTTATTACGAATTTTTCCATCTAACTTGCTTGGTAGGGGGGGTGGACAAAGTATAAATATGGCCGACCATTCTGGGGACGATCAGTCAGTTGCGGGACTTCGGACCGTCAACATCAGCTCCTGAGGATGCCTCGTAGAGAGGCGAAACACGTGTCGAGTTTTGTATATTTGGTGGTGGGTTGTTATATTTATTTGCGTATTTATTTTTATTTTTGCGGTGGGAGGGTGGGAAAATTAATTGCATGTAAAAAAAAAAATACGCAAGTAATTATAACAGGTTAGCACTGATTGACTTGCACGTTATCTATTCGCGGATTAGCAAAGGAAAGTTCTAGTTTACGATTAACATGGATTTCCGCAAAGTAACGCCTGATTCCATCGATTATTTGAAAACGGCTAGCGTGGCCGAACAGGCACGACTTTATGTCAAACTAACCAAACAACATCGTGCAGCTGTCCAGAATGTGTGGTTTAATCAACAGTGCAAGCGTTTGAACGTTGTGCCTAATTACATCCAGTTGCGTTGTAGTAGCAATTCGAGGGCTGCTAAGTTGGCTGTTAGTAGGGCTCAGAGAATTTGGTTGAACGAAGAATCTCGCCATTGGTTTTCGGTTAGAGATAATTTGAAACTGCATCTTAAAGTGTTGTATTCTGAACTCTCATTTAAGTTGCATAATCTTGAGTTTGATATCCTAGACCAAAAGGCGAGATACTTTGCTTCTGAACTTGCACATGAGATGTATACTACTCAGCTAAACAAATTGCGTAGGTTAACGGAGTCGAGTTCGAGTTCGTTTTTGAGGGGAGGGAAACGGAACCAACACCTCACCATGACTTCCATCCTCGTGTGAAAAATTTAACTGATGTGGAGTTTTCGGAGAATGAAGTAGAGCTTTTAGGAAAAGGGTTGAAATATAATTTCCAGCCAAAAATAACTCAGGGGACGTTAGAGAATTTGGCTGTGGATTCAGAGGTAGCGATAGTGCGGGGCCGTGGTGATTTAGATACCAAGACCATGGTGGCCAATGTTATTAAGAGTACTGTTCCGGCACAGGGTGGTGGATTTAGTTCTGATGGTTTGGCACTGAGAACTATTCAACAGAAAGTGCGAGAAAATGATTTGGTAGTTTCGAAAGCAGACAAAGGAAATTGCATTGTTATTATGGAGAAAGGAAGTTATAATCAGAAAGTTCTTGATCTGATTCAAGGTGATGGCTTTTCGAGTTTGCAGAGAGACCCAACTCCAGGATTCCAGAAAGATCTGAGACAGGCAATTAAAAACTCTATGTTTGTTTTTGAAACTGAACATCAGAAGAGCATGGTTGTGCCAATGAATCCACGAGCTCCTATTCTTTATGGGCTACCTAAGATTCATAAGGATAACATTCCAGTTCGTCCAGTGGTCTCATATTTGGGTGCACCAACTTATAATCTAGCTAAGAGGTTGAATCACATTATTAGAGAAAAGTCTCAGTTCCGGCCGAAGTTTTGTTTGAGGAATAGTTTGCAGTTAATAGAAAAGATCAAAGATATTATTATTCCAGATAATGCTGTCTTGCTTTCGTTGGATGTAGATAGTTTGTTTACGAATGTGCCGTATGGGGAGACTTTGGATATTCTAAGGGACCTTTTTGAAAAGCAACGTTTACATCCAGGGGAGGTAGATGAGTTGATAGATCTAACTGCTATATGTATGAAACATAATTATTTTAGATTCGGGGGACAGTATTATTTGCAAAGTGATGGTTTAGCCATGGGTTCTCCACTGAGTCCTTTAATGGCGGATATCTTTATGGACCACTTTGAGAACCAGCATATTGCAGGGAATGATAATATATTGTATTACTTCAGATACGTAGATGATTTGATTATTTGTTGGACGGGGAGTATGGACCTGCTGGATGAATTTGTTACTGGGCTTAATAGTAAACATCCAAAGATCAAGTTTAAGAAGGAACTAGAGCAAGAAAAGTCATTGAATTTTCTAGATTTGACCATTACTAGAGTTAATAATAGCCATCAATTTCAAATTTACCGCAAGCCTACACATACTGATACAGTTATACCAGCTTCTTCTACACACCCTTGGCAGCATAGGTTGGCCGCTTTTCACTGTTATGTGCATAGGATGTTGTCTGTGCCTCTTTCTGAAGAACACTATCGAGCCGAATTGGACAATATTTACCACTTGGCAGTTTCGAACGGTTATGATAAATCAATCGTTGATGGCATCATCAGAAAGAAGCGGATGGTTATGGTTAACAATATGTTGTATGCGGCACGTCCTTCTGAACCGGTTAAGAGGTGTCAAGCGAGCATTACTTATGTTGGCAAAGTGTCAGAGGACATTTATAAGATTTTGAAGTCAAACGGCATTCCTGTGGCCTTTAGGACAAATAACACTTTGCACTCCAAGCTTTGTAACGGAAAAGATAGGATCGAGAAAGGGAAAAAATCTGGGGTTTATAAGTTGAGCTGTGATGTTTGTAACAAAGTGTACGTGGGCCAAACGGGCCGCAATTTCACTACTAGGTATAAGGAGCATATGGCATCATACAGGCACAACCATCCAGAGAGATCCAATTTTGCAAAGCATTTGATAGAGAGTGACCATACTGTATCAGAGAATCATTCTTTTGATGTTTTACATGTATGTGAGAAAGGGCTGCGTTTGGGGGTTCTAGAACAGTTGGAGATAATTAGGTACAACAATAGGGGGTTAATCCTTAATGAGCAGTTGAATGTTGCGTCATCGCCGTTATTACGAATTTTTCCATCTAACTTGCTTGGTAGGGGGGTGGACAAAGTATAAATATGGCCGACCATTCTGGGGACGATCAGTCAGTTGCGGGACTTCGGACCGTCAACATCAGCTCCTGAGGATGCCTCGTAGAGAGGCGAAACACGTGTCGAGTTTTGTATATTTGGTGGTGGGTTGTTATATTTATTTGCGTATTTATTTTTATTTTTGCGGTGGGAGGGTGGGAAAATTAATTGCATGTAAAAAATACGCAAGTAATTATAACAGGTTAGCACTGATTGACTTGCACGTTATCTATTCGCGGATTAGCAAAGGAAAGTTCTAGTTTACGATTAACATGGATTTCCGCAAAGTAACGCCTGATTCCATCGATTATTAGAATGTCGATTGGTAAATTGCAACCGTTTGATCCCAGCGCGGACGATTGGGCGTTGTATGTGGATAGGCTGGAACAATATTTCATAGTGAATGATGTAAAAGAAGAATTGAAAGTGCCGACTCTTATTACAGTGATGGGCAGTGCGAGTTACGAGTTACTAGTGACATTATGTACACCAGATAAGCCGTCCACAAAGAAATTTGAAGTGCTAAAGGAACTGATGACTAATCACTTACAGCCAAAAAAAAGCATAATGGCGGAACGTTACAAATTTCGTCAACGAGTACAAAATAAAAGCGAGTCACTAGCTGTGTATGTCGCGGAATTGAAAAAAATGACGAAATATTGTGATTTCAAGTCTGAACTGGAAAATAATCTGCGGGATCAGTTTGTGTGTGGCATTGCGGACGATACCATTAGGCAGAGATTGTTCGTGGAAGATGGTTTGTCATTCGCCAAGGCCTGGAAGTTAGCGGTTGCTATGGAGGCGGCAGAAAAAGACGCCGCGGCAGTCGATGGGAGAACGCGTGGTACGAATAAAGACGTCGTGGAGGTGCTGTACACTTCTTCAAGCGGCACGAGGGCGCAAGGCTCGTCGGGGACCTGGAGACCTAAAGGGGCAAGCCAGCCGTGGAGTCACAGCAAGCCGGCGTCAGGGAGCGGACGCGCGACGGCGAGGGCGGCGCCGGTGGCGGAGCGCCGCGCGGCCGCGAGCAGGGCCAGTGTCGCGCGTGTGGGGGCCATCATGACGCGGCGGCATGCAAATTCCGCCTGTACTCATGTCGCGTATGCATGCAACAAGGTCATTTGAAGAAGATGTGTCCCAGGCTACAGAATGGAGCGAGAGTACATGCTTTAGACGCGAATGAGGAAGATGAGGAGCAGATGTTGATCGAGGTACTTATTAACGCTTTATCTACCGGCAGTTTGAGTCGTTATACGCCTTTTAGAATGACGTTGGACATTAACGGAAAATGTATGGAAATGGAAGTGGACACCGGTAGTCCCATTTCATGTATAAGTCTAGACTGCTATAAAAAAGTATTTAAGGATATACCTATTTTGACTTCAAATGTTTTCCTAAATTATTACTCAGTAGGTGGTTTTCGCCCAGTCGGTAAAATTGTCCCAATCGTTAAATATAAAAACAAAGAGATACCTTTAGATTTATTCATTATCGACGGGGGCAAAAATCCATTATTGGGTAGGCAATGGTTGTACGAATTGTTAATTGGTTTAGGGCAGTTTGATTGCAATAAGATCGATACCCAATCAGAACTTACAATGGATTCATTGATTTGTAGGTATAAAGATGTTTTTGCGGACGGGCTCGGGCGGTACACGGGCGGCACGGTGGCGCTGCGCGTGCGCCCGGGGCCGCGCCCGTGTACATGCGCGCGCGCCCGCTGGCGTACGCGCTGCGCGCGCCGGTGGAGCGCGCGTTGGACCAGCTGGAGCGGGAAGGTATTATCACACCGGTCGAGACTTCAGACTGGGCCACGCCGATTGTACCGGTAGTGAAGCGTGACGGAGGTATTCGCATTTGCGGCGACTATAAATTAACTCTTAACAGATGCTTAGAAATTGACCGTTTTCCTTTGCCTAGAGTCGAGGACCTGCTGGTTAAATTACATGGGGGAGAAACGTTTTCAAAAATAGATTTGTCTCAAGCTTACGCACAGTTCGAGTTAGACGAGACATCGAAACCATATACCGTAATAAACACACATAAAGGCTTGTATATGTATAATAGGCTTATTTACGGGCTATCATCGAGTCCGGGAATATTTCAAAGAAAATTAGAACAACTTTTTGCGGACTTACCACGAGTAGGAGTTTTCCTTGATGATGTAATTATAACGGGGGTAGACAGGGACGAGCATTTGCGTACATTACACCAGGTGCTAGGTCGCCTTGAGAAATTTGGTTTAAAGGTAAAAAAAGAGAAATGTTCTTTCTTCGCAGAGTCGGTGACGTATTTAGGGTTCCGCATTAGTAAAGAAGGGGTTCACACATGTCCGGAAAAGATTAAAGTAATAAAGGACATGGCAATACCGGCCAATGTAACTGAGCTGCGCTCATTCATAGGAATGATTATGTACTATGGCAAATTTGTCAAAAATATAAGTATGACGCTATCCCCTTTGTACCAATTATTAAGGAAGGGAGTCTCGTTTATTTGGACCAAGGAATGTACGGAAGCATTTAATGCCGTCAAGCGTTGTTTGGTTTCCAGTTCTGTTCTGGCTCACTATGACCCTGAACTGCCGTTATGTTTGACGACGGATGCGAGTGCTAGCGGAGTGGGGGCTGTAATTTCTCACCAGATGCCAGATGGCACGGAAAGGCCTATTGCGTACGCGTCCAGAGTGCTCAATGCGGCAGAGGTAAATTATTCTCAGATTCAACGAGAGGCCTTGGGAATTGTGTTCGGTGTTAAAAAATTCCACCAGTACCTGTACGGCCGGAGGTTTTTACTGAGGACCGATCATAAGCCGTTGGTTTCCATATTTGGAGATAAGGGAGGTATTCCATCAATGGCCGCGAGCAGACTACAAAGATGGGCGGTCATTTTGTCTGGATACGACTACGACATAGAATACGTGCCTACGGACAAAAATGGAGCTGACGCACTCTCCAGGTTACCAGTGGGGAAGCAGGCAGCTGACAAAACAGAGGTAACGTATGTGAAATTCGTTCAGTTCTTACCAATCACCAGTGAGCAAGTAAGATCCAATTTGAAAACAGATGACGTATTAAGAAGAGTGGTTATGTACTTACAGTCAGGGTGGCCGGCGAAGTGTGATGATCCAGCGCTGCAGCCGTATTGGGTAAGGCGGCATGAACTATACTCAGAAGGAGGATGTGTCATGTGGGGATACAGAATGGTGATACCCACTACGTTAAGAAATGACGTGCTACGTGAGTTGCATACGGGCCATTTTGGAGTGGTCAAGATGAAAAGTCTGGCCCGAAGCTATGTTTGGTGGCCCGGTATCGATGCTGAAATCGAGAAAGCGTGTCGGGAATGCACCACATGTGCCTTGGAAGCATCGGCTCCAGCCAAGTCGGCGCCTCAAGCTTGGCCATATCTTGAAGAAGTTTGGAGTAGGTTGCACATGGATTTCTTAGGACCTCTAAACGGAATGACTTTTTTAGTGGTCATTGACTCAACATCAAAATGGCTAGAAGTAAAACAAATGACAAGGACGACGGCGGAGGAGGTCATCAAAGTTTTAAGGAGATGTTTTCGCATTTCGGCCTACCTAAAATGATGGTATCAGACAATGGCCCTCCTTTCACTAGTGCTGAACTGGCCAATTTTATGCAATTGAATGGCATAAAACACACCTACTCCCCGGCGTATCATCCGTCCTCCAACGGGGCCGCGGAAGGCGCAGTTAAGCTGGTCAAACGAACAATTTTGAAGGCTCTACGCGATAACCAAGACGTGGACACGGCGCTTCAGTCATATTTACTGGCATACAGGAATGCTATCCACAGCAGCACGGAGGAGTCGCCGGCTAGGTTGCTGCAGCGAAGAGGTTTACGCACGAGATTGGACTTACTGCGCGCTGACGCTGGCGCCGCGGCACGCGACAGTGCGCGTAACGCGCAACTCCGTCAACGCGAAAACGCTGGGGGTGCCTCGAGGTCGTGTAAGGTGGGTGAGAATGTTTGGGCTAGGAATTTTAGCAAAGGGGAGAAATGGGTTAGCGGGACCGTTACGGAGCAGTTAGGTTCACGAAATTATTTGGTGCAAAGGGAAGACGGTCAAATTATTAAAAGGCATATAGATCAGTTACGCAACAACTCACGCTTGGCTATAACGGCGTGCCCAGCGACGGACCCGGGTGATAGCCAGGAGAACGGAACGCCGGCACCGCGTGCGCCACCGGAGTCCGCCTCTGTGCCGCCCGATCCTATTCCTAAACGAGTGCCAGTACCCGTAGAAAGATATGGTAATCCCGTATTATATTGACCCCGTACTGTATAACATACAATGTATTGGTTTAAATTTATACTCCAATAGCAATCATAATAAGGTATAATATCGCATTCGCCACCTATGGCTTGATAATAAACATTAAGTTACTTAGCTTCTGTTTAGTAATAGTTTAGTTATAAGTAGATAAGAAAATGCGGGCCTGTATTGGATAAATTGTGTTTTATCTCATCCTTATACATACATAAATTAATAACAGATTAAGACAGTCGATTAGGGCCAATACAGGCTTGTAAGCGTTTATGGAAACGCCATTAAGATGTAAACAAACGGAGTGCCACAATGAATTTTTATTTTGTACCTTTATAACAAACTTTTAAAAACTGATAAATTATACTTGTCTACGATTAATAATTAAGCCAATAAGCTTTAGGTGTTTAGTCTTAGTTAAGTGGTAGGGTGTGATATATGTACATGTATAGCAATATACATAGACATGTATCACAGCTGATCGCCGGTCAGTGACCCAGCGGGTAGGTTAAGATTTTTATAAAAATGTTCATTGTCAATTTGGTGGTAGTTGTACATTCACTTTCGAAATACATCTTAATTACGAACGGACGTGCATTTGCCTTTTTAATTAGATATCCTAGTGTTCCTGGCTTCATATACTTCACCCTGAACCACATACTGAACCCTGGCTGCACCTATGGGAACTCGGGTTTAGTGTAACACAGGCAAACGCTGTTTTCGTCATCGGACTTGTCTTGATGAGTACTCGAGTAAGCAGTACCCGAAGTCCAGTTGATGCTGAACCCTGGCTGCACCTAGGGGAACTCGGGTTTAGTGCAACATAGGCAAACGCTGTTTTCGTCATCGGACTTGTCTTGATGAGTACTCGAGTGAGCAGTACCCGAATTCCAGCTGATGCTGAACCCTGGCTGCACCTAGGGAAACTCGGGTTTAGTGTTACACAGGCAAACGCTGTTTTCGTCATCGGACTTGTCTTGATGAGTACTCGAGTGAGCGTACCCGAAGTCCAGTTGATGCTGAACCCTGGCTGCACCTAGGGGAACTCGGGTTTAGTGTAACACAGGCAAACGCTGTTTTCGTTATCGGACTTGTCTTGATGAGTACTCGAGTGAGCAGTACCCGAATTCCAGCTGATGCTGAACCCTGGCTGCACCTAGGGGAACTCGGGTTTAGTGTAACCCAGGCAAACGCTGTTTTCGTCATCGGACTTCTCTTGATGAGTACTCGAGTGAGCAGTACCCAAAGTCCAGCTGATGCTGAACCCTGGCTGCACCTAGGGGAACTCTGGTTTAGTGTAACACAGGCAAACGCTGTTTTCGTCATCGGACTTGTCTTGATGAGTACTCGAGTGAGCAGTACCCAAAGTCCAGCTGATGCTGAACCCTGGCTGCACCTAGGGGAACTCGGGTTTAGTGTAACCCAGGCAAACGCTGTTTTCGTCATCGGACTTTTTTTGATGAGTACTCGAGTGAGCAGTACCCAAAGTCCAGCTGATGCTGAACCCTGGCTGCACCTAGGGGAACTCGGGTTTAGTGTGTTAGACGCGCACCTGGCTCACTACACAACGTCATGACTACGTCATCGAGATACGTCACAGCGTCGCATCATCAACACTGCATCACGCCTGCGTATTCGCCGCACGTCACCATGATGTCACCCCGCGCCCGCGCATCGCATCTTCGATATTGGGCAATTGGTCCAACTGTGTTAATAAAACGGAAGTGCAAGCTCACTCTGAGCCTTTTTGACACCTAACATCGGGTCTTAGGACAACTCGTTAGATTAAGTTATAAATGTAATCTTTAATATTTAATTAAATCTCTTATATCCGACGCAATCTTGTAATTTATCTCCTCCACTGCTGCCTCCCTATATAATTGGCGCAGTCGTGAGTCGAGTCGATTCGGTACGCGAAATCTAGCATCGATATCCCGTCCAGAGCACGAATCTACGTGTATATCGACTCTACCTCTACAAAGAACCGAGCAGCACAGACGAGGAGATCTATCTACAGTTGGCGCTTGAATACCTCTAGAGAAGAAGGAAACGTGAAATGTGGTGGTGAGTACACATAGGGTTTGGTTGCATTCCTGTGTATTTCCCCCTTTTCCGAAATTCTTCGTCCATCTTCCGCCTTTTCTAGAGATAGAGATTTCAGTGCATCGAGCACATTGATTTATTTATGAACTTAGATAGTAGGCTTCGGCGCATCGAGCGTATTGATTTATTTAGGAATTTAGATAGGATTTTAGAAGAAGACGAAATGGCAAACAATGATTTTAATGACATTTTTAAAGCCCTTAAGGTTGTTCCAGAATTTGATGGAAATCCTAATGTTTTAGTTAGATTTATAAATATATGCGATCAGATAATTGCTAGGTATGTGAGAGCAGAGGCTGGAAATGAATTAAATAATTTGTCAGTCTTAAATGGGCTATTAAATAAAATCACAGGTTCCGCAGCGAGAACCCTAACAAATAACGGAATTCCCAGCACCTGGGCAGGGATTAGAGATTCCTTAATAAATAACTTTTCCGATCGCAGAGATGAAACAGCACTATATACAGATTTATCTATGATGACGCAAGGTAGGGACACACCACAGGTGTTTTACGAGAAATGTCAGCACATGCTTTGTACGATAGTGACTTATGTCCAATTGCACGAAAATATAGAAACCACTATAACAGCAAAAAGAGATTTGTACAAAAAGCTCACATTAGAAACATACCTGAGAGGTCTAGCTGAACCTCTTGGATCTCGATTGAGATGCATGAAACCCGACTCTATGGAACAAGCCCTCGAATTTGCACAAAAAGAACTTAACGTCATTTATTTACAAAATAAAAATAAAAACTACGAAATTGCGCAGAAATCTTACCCTACTAACAAAAAACACAGCTTTTCACCGAATGCTAATACTTATCCAATTAACTATAATCAGCCGCAGTATCAAAATCAGCAGCAGCAGCAGCAGCATCAACCTAATAATAACACGTATCAATTTAGACCTTCCACTAATAATACTAACCCACAGCAAGCTGGCCCGTCTAGGACCCAGCAAATGCTCCGAGCGTTACCTCGCTCAAATATGTCTACAGGATTTAGGATTCCGCAGAGAACACAAGTTCAGCAGCAAAATAATCCTCAACCAATGAGTGGTGTAAGCCACCCCGTAGCTCGCACTCTAGCCCCAACTAGAAACAACTGGAATCAACCCTCTCGTAATAACAATACAGCCGAGACGAACATGCACGAATTACAATCTTACTATGACTACGACTATGACAATAACTATGAGTGTCAACCCCCAGAACAATTTTTGCCATCGGCAGGAAATTTTGAAATAGAACAACCGCAAGAATTTGACCCCCATTCCGATAGTATAAATGACTCGATTTTTTGCCAGGATCTTGTGAAAAACTCACCAAGATAGAAATTAATATTCAAAATCAACAACAGTTACCTTACATACAGATACGGAACCCTCCTCTTAAAATACTGATCGATACGGGCGCAAATAAAAGTTTCCTCAGCCCCAAAGCCGTCAAACAATTTTACGCTCAATACTCATTACAATACGATCCATTTATTGTTACCAACGTACATGCTTCAACTATCCACAAACACTCAGTAACAATACCTTCTTTCCCGGAACTTAACAATGGCGAACCATTGAAGTTATTTGTGTACAAATTTCATGATTATTTTGATGGTCTTATTGGATCCGATTTACTTGATTTGTGGCAAGCTGATATAAGCTACAGAACCCGTCAGTTGATAACACCATTGTCTACCAACCCTATACATATGTATACATCCGGAAATGTCAATTTACTCGAAACAATAATACCGGCTAATTCGTCACAATTAATTGAAGTACCAGTAAACATAACAAATGGTGATATATTCGTGGAACAACAGGTACATTGCAATTGCATCGTAAGTAATTGCATAAGTACTGCAAACAATAACATAAGTACAGTCGAAATTTGCAATAATTTCTCACGCGATATGATATTCACGCTAACTCAGCCGATTAGCGTTGAGTTATTCAATTCGGAGACTGAGTGCTACCGTAGCGGTGACTCACAACAATTCTCACGTGTCGATCACGTACTCTCCCGATTGCGCACAGATCATTTAAATACAGAAGAGACAGCTAATTTAAAACGACTTTGCACTAAATATGCCGACGTTTTTTATGTTGAAGATGAACCACTCACGTTTACTAATCAGATAAAGCACCGAATAAAAACAACCGATGAAATACCTATTTATGCGAAGACATATAGATACCCACAAATCCATAGGCAGGAAGTTAAATCTCAAATTGCAAAAATGTTAGAACAGGGAATAATTCGACCATCGACATCAGCCTGGAGTGCACCTATCTGGGTCGTTCCGAAAAAAACAGACGCTTCTGGTAAAATTAAATGGAGATTAGTTGTGGATTTTCGGAAACTAAACGCCAAAACTATAGACGACAAATATCCTATCCCCAACATAAACGATATATTGGACAAATTGGGTAAATGCCAGTACTTTTCAACTTTAGATTTAGCCAGTGGGTTTTACCAAGTAGAGATGCACCCTGAAGACATCCACAAAACCGGTTTTAATGTAGAAAACGGGCACTATGAATTTCTTAGAATGCCAATGGGAACAAAAAACGCTCCATCAACATTCCAGCGCGTAATGGACAATGTTCTACAAGGCCTACAAAATTCCATATGTCTAGTTTACCTGGACGACATTTTAGTCTTTTCCACTTCCCTCCAAGAGCATATTAACAATCTAGAAAAAATATTTCAAAGATTACGCGAATCTAATTTCAAAATTCAAATGGATAAATCCGAATTTATGAAACAGGAAACCCCTTATCTAGGACACATCATTACCCCCAACGGTGTTAAACCGAACCCTGACAAAATCTCAGCAATTGAAAAATACCCCTTACCACAAACAACGAAACAAATTAAACAGTTTCTAGGTTTACTTGGCTATTACAGGAAATTCATACCAGATTTCGCTCGCATAACGAAACCCTTGACACAATGCTTGAAGAAAGGTGTAGGTATAAATATTAATCAGGAATACATAGAGTGCTTTGAAAAATGTAAAACTTTACTCATGAACGATCCTATTTTGATATACCCGGATTTTTCAAAGGAATTTATTCTTAGAAGTGATGCTTCTAACGTTGCGATTGGTGCCGTATTATCTCAGGGACCTTTAGGTTCGGATAAACCTATTTCATATGCATCACGCACATTAAATAGTAGCGAACAAAATTATAGCACAATCGAACGGGAATTGTTAGCAATAGTATATGCAACCCGCTATTTTCGCCCATATCTATTTGGCCGTAAGTTCAAAATAGTAACAGATCACAAACCTTTGCAATGGATGATGAATCTGAAAGAACCGAATGCAAGAATAACCCGATGGAGTTTACAACTCTCAGAATATGATTTTACCGTAATATATAAAAAAGGCAAGTCAAATACAAACGCGGACGCCTTATCACGTATAGAGATACATAATGAAGTTAGCTCCATTATACCAAATTCACCCGAAATACCTAATGTCCATGAACTAGGAAGCAGATCAACTGAGACAAACCACACAAGTGACGAGAGCCCCATCTTAGAAATTCCAATTTCCGATGAACCACTAAATAAATTTACGAAGCAAATAGTCATCCGTATTCTTGACCGTAAACCACGTATATCCGATACTGTTACAAAACCATTTGAGACACATTCGAAAACATATATCGAAATCTATGAAGGGAATTTAGAACAAGAATTAGTCACCTCAATTAAAAAACATGTAAACCCCAAACACCGCACCGCAATATTAGTCCAACCTTTAGAAAAAATGTACGCTATAGTCCCTATAATTCAAAAAACCTTTAAAAATTCATCCATGAAATTAATATTAGTAAAATCAGAAATCGAAAACATTAACAGTTACGAAAGACAACAAGAAATTATCCGGAACTACCACGAAGGTAAAACAAACCACCGTGGTATAAATGAGTCATACTTAGCATTATCACATAAATACTTCTGGCCGAAAATGCGCGAGAGCATTTCCAAGTACATAAATGAGTGTATTGTTTGCGGACAAGCAAAATACGAACGTAATCCAATTCATCCACAATTCCAGGTAGTGCCACCTGCAAGCAAACCTTTCGAAATCATTCACGCTGACACTTTGACTGTTGAAAATATTAAATATTTGACAATTATAGACTCTTTTACCAAATATGCCCAAGCATATCGATTACCAGATGGTACTGCACCCAGTATAGTTAAAGTTCTATTAAACTATTGTACGCACCATGGCTTACCTTTGACTTTAATAACAGACCAAGGCGCCGAGTTCTCAAACCAGTTACTAGCCGAATTCTTAAGAGTTCACAAAGTAAACCACCATAAAATCGCAGCTAACGCACCAAACGAAAACGGATTAATAGAAAAATTCCACTCGACTATACTAGAACATTTAAGAATATTGAAGTTAAAAAACCGGGACCAACATTCTAAACATTTAATTCCGTACGCTTTGCTAGCATACAACAGTTCAATACACAGTTTAACAAAATGTAGGCCCTTTGATTTAATTACCGGACATTTTGACCCAAGAGACCCGATAGACATAGACACAACGGAACTGCTAATACAAAACTACATCAACGACCACCGAAACAAAATGAAAACTGTATACGATCTTGTACATGACACTTCCTTAACCCAGAGAGAATCTAACATGGAGAGATTAAACAAAAATAGAGACCCGATAATAGATTACTCCCCCGACCAAGAAATATATATACGAAATCCTGCAGCGGATAGACAAAAGTTAGCCCCTAGATATACTCACGACAAGGTCACAGAAAACTTACCTGTTCATATATACACTTCAAAAAAGCGAGGCCTTGTCCCAAAGTCCCGATTAAAAAAAGTACGTAAATCTCAATTGTTACAGGCCCCTGTTACTGACGTGGACATGCATCAACCTGGCCCTAGCTCAAGAGATCCGACTTGAAAGCTACGATAATGGACCCGGACTAGTACCATTCAAAATGGGACCCACTAAAGTTGTATCCCATTTTCACACATTTTTACAAAATATCAATCTCGACAATTTTCGCGACAACATTGACTTAATTAGAGCCCAACTCACTAATGCAAGTAACTCCTTAACAAATAATACTTTTAATTTATTTAAATTTCACATAAAATATTTGTATGCTAAGCTTGAAAAGGCTTCGGCGCAGTTGAGTACTTTTTCTAGCAAAAGGGTTCGTCGAGGGCTCATCAATCCATTAGGTTCAGTTATAAAAAGTATAAGTGGCAATTTAGATTATAATGATGTCATAAAGTATGATCATGCTATTAAAATGCTCAAAAGTAACGAAGGAAAAATATCTAAAAACTTTAATGAGCACATAAGCTTATGTAAAAATTGGATCCTCGAACAAAAGAAAATCTTATCTACGTTATCTAGTAATCATCAGATTCTAAATAACGAACTACTAAATTTGAAAAACAGTACCATTAAATCATTCAAATCACTACACTTAACGCAATTGTTCAGCATTATTAATGAAAATGTCAACGACTTGTATTTAGAGTTATTACGTATAGAAAACATACTAGCTTTTAGTAGACTAGGTAACGTGCACCACTCGATTTTAAGCATTAATGCACTTAAAGAAATGATTAAAACATTACACGAAATCTATGATAAAAATCATATTTTAGATTTAGATATAAGAGAATATTATAATTTTATTAATATAGGTTCGTATTTTTCAAGAAATGAGTTAGTCGTTGTCCTAAAAGTACCAATTATTTATCAAGGCTCATTCGATTTGTATAAGTTATGTCCTTTGCCAAATAAAAACGGGCGAATCCTTATCCCTCCATATCCTTTCATAGCAACCAACTCTGTAGAATATGTGTACACGGAGGCAGAATGCCCTAAATCCGGCGATTGGTATATCTGCGAACAAAGGCTCAGCCATCAAATACGCACTGAACAAGACTGCATCCAGAAACTTATTCACTCTCAGGAGATAGATGAAACGTGTGTAACCACGCCTATCTCTCTGACAAAGGAGGCTCTGCTAGAGCTGGACGATCAACATTACGCCGTAACTTTTCCGCTTCCCACCAAAGTTAAAACCAGCTGTCAACAAGAACAACACCTTATATTAAAAGGAAGCTACATCGCGACCATACCACAACATTGCTCTATAAGATCTCCACATTTCACCATAATAAATATAAACAACAAGATCCGTGGGCAACCACTAAAAATAATGTCAATACCTCTGGAGAGTAAACAAGATGATTCCAACACTGTCCTGAAAATGAGCTCCATAAACTTGGGAAACCTCGATATTATTGAACAGAAGCTATCTATGGAGAAACCGATCGAAATTAACGAAACCTTATCTCCAAGTTTCTATCATACTACAATACCATTATACCTCATCTTACTACTCGGAGCAAGCGCAACAGCTTTTATAGTTTATAGAAGATATCGAGCTACCAAAAAGGTGAACATAAATAAAGCAGAAGACTTAGAACTACAGAAAGCCGCAACATTTGCACTAAACCTAGCAAATAGTTGCTCTACTTAGAGGGGAGGTGTTAGACGCGCACCTGGCTCACTACACAACGTCATGACTACGTCATCGAGATACGTCACAGCGTCGCATCATCAACACTGCATCACGCCTGCGTATTCGCCGCACGTCACCATGATGTCACCCCGCGCCCGCGCATCGCATCTTCGATATTGGGCAATTGGTCCAACTGTGTTAATAAAACGGAAGTGCAAGCTCACTCTGAGCCTTTTTGACACCTAACATCGGGTCTTAGGACAACTCGTTAGATTAAGTTATAAATGTAATCTTTAATATTTTAATTAAATCTCTTATATCCGACGCAATCTTGTAATTTATCTCCTCCACTGCTGCCTCCCTATATAATTAGTGTAACACAGGCAAACGCTGTTTTCGTCATCGGACTTGTCTTGATGAGTACTCGAGTGAGCGTACCCGAAGTCCAGTTGATGCTCAACCCTGGCTGCACCTAGGGGAACTCGGGTTTAGTGTAACACAGGCAAACGCTGCTTTCGTTATCGGACTTGTCTTGATGAGTACTCGAGTGAGCAGTACCCGAAGTCCAGCTAATGCTGAACCCTGGCTGCACCTAGGGGAACTCGGGTTTAGTGTAACACAGGCAAACGTTGTTTTCGTCATCGGACTTGTCTTGATGAGTACTCGAGTGAGCAGTACCCAAAGTCCAGCTAATGCTGAACCCTGGCTGCACCTAGGGGAACTCGGGTTTAGTGTAACACAGGCAAACGCTGTTTTCGTCATCGGACTTGTCTTGATGAGTACTCGAGTAAGCAGTACCCGAAGTCCAGTTGATGCTGAACCCTGGCTGCACCTAGGGGAACTCGGGTTTAGTGTAACACAGGCAAACGCTGTTTTCGTCATCGGACTTGTTTTGATGAGTACTCGAGTGAGCAGTACCCGAATTCCAGCTGATGCTGAACCCTGGCTGCACCTAGGGGAACTCGGGTTTAGTGTAACCCAGGCAAACGCTGTTTTCGTCATCGGACTTCTCTTGATGAGTACTCGAGTGAGTAGTACCCAAAGTCCAGCTGATGCTGAACCCTGGCTGCACCTAGGGGAACTCTGGTTTAGTGTAACACAGGCAAACGCTGTTTTCGTCATCGGACTTGTCTTGATGAGTACTCGAGTGAGCAGTACCCGAAGTCCAGTTGATGCTGAACCCTGGCTGCACCTAGGGGAACTCGGGTTTAGTGTAACACAGGCAAACGCTGTTTTCGTCATCGGACTTGTTTTGATGAGTACTCGAGTGAGCAGTACCCGAATTCCAGCTGATGCTGAACCCTGGCTGCACCTAGGGGAACTCGGGTTTAGTGTAACCCAGGCAAACGCTGTTTTCGTCATCGGACTTTTTTTGATGAGTACTCGAGTGAGCAGTACCCAAAGTCCAGCTGATGCTGAACCCTGGCTGCACCTAGGGGAACTCGGGTTTAGTGTAATACAGGCAAACGCTGTTTTCGTCATCGGACTTGTCTAGATGAGTACTCGATTGAGCAGTACCCGAAGTCCAGCTGATGTTGAACCCTGGCTGCATCTAGGGGAACTCGGGTTTAGTGTAACCCAGGCAAACGCTGTTTCCGTCATCGGACTTGTCTTGACGAGGACTTGGGTGCGCAGTAGCCAAGACAGCGCTGTAGCTGAGCCCTGGCGGTACCTAGGGCAACTCTGGTTTCAGTGTATTATAATATAGAAATATTTCTTGCAATGTCAAGTTAGGCATAAAAACATAATATTAACTAAACAAAAATCCTACCAGAAGTGAATATTAACATCAAGTAGTTAGAACAAATTTATTAATTTGCCATACATGAAACACTTTATTAATGTATAAAAAAAATACGTATGTATATCCATTTGAATATCAAAATTAAGTACAGTCGATTTCACTAATAGTAACACAGGGAATAAAGAGAATACTGGAGTTCCTAGCGTCCATAGACTGCGGTAACTACTTACTATTAGACGGGCTGTATGCTTGATTGCCACTAGAAAAGTACGAGTATTTCTGTTTCAAACGATCTTTATAGAATTCACAACAATCAACAGAAATAGTTTGACAGATTCTATGGTACTACTCAACTCAACCAAGTACCAGTCATAAAGACAAGTCTAAGATATATCACACGAAAAATACTATGAACAGAAAACAGCGTTTATTTATATTGCACCGAACCTGAGTTCCCCTAGGTACCACCAGGTCTAAGCTACAGCGCTGGCTTGGGTACTGCGCACCCAAGTACTCATTAAGGCAGGGCCTATAAGGAAAACCGGGTGTGTCTATGTTGCACCAAACCTATGTTCGCCTAGGTACAGCAAGGGTTCAACATCAGCTTTACCAGTACTCATCAAGACAAGTCCGATTACGAAAACAGCGTTTGCCTATGTTGCACGAAACCCGAGTTAGAATAGAATAGAATAGAATAGCTTTATTTGCATAGAATAAGTATTACATGATTTATGTCTACAGATGTTATTTTGACAATTTGTTGCTTATTCTGCTATATGTATTTAAAAATACTAGCATGCAAAATTTTACAAAATACTTAATAACTATTTTTAATTAATTAACAATTTTGCTCCTGCATATTTTCTTTGAGAAAATCATCGTGGCAATAATAATTTTTATCTAATAAATAACCAACAAGAACTTTTTTAAACTTATTTACATGTAACTCTTTCATGCTTTTCGGTAACTTGTTATACAATTTAATGCACATTGCAAAACACTGTCTGTGATATAATGAAGTTCTTGGAATACTGTCATGCACGAGGCGGCCTTCATTTCTCGTACCCCTCGGAAACACGGATTGAGCCGTCGTGAAAAGGTCCATATGATTTTTGACGAACATGCATGACTCTAAAATATATAAAGACGGAAGTGTAAGGATCTCTAGAGATTTGAACATTTCTCTACACGATTTAAATGGGCGTGAATTACAGATTGCTCGAATACATTTTTTTTGTGCAATAAATGCTCTATCCAAACTTGAACAGGCCCCCCAAAGTATAAGGCCGTACCTTAAATTGGAAGAGACATACCCGTGATAAGCAGCTAATGAGGCTTGTAAGCCAGATGTGCGTCTCAGTCTCCTCAAAACATAGACAAATCTGTTTGCTTTTGAGCACACATGTTCAATTTGTTCACTCCAGTCCAAATATTCATCTAGTTTTAAACCTAAGAACGATACACTATCCATTTCAGCTACGGTTTTATTTTTATAGTGTATATTTAGTTCTTGACTTTTGCCAAGTTTTGTGTTCCCTTAGGAATAGCCAGGGTTCGGCATCAGCTCTACCTTGGTTACTGCTCACTCAAGTACTCATCAAGACAAGTCCGATGACGAAAACAGCGTTTGCGTATGTTGCACGAAACCCGAGTTCCCCTAGGAATAGTCAGGGTTCAGCATCAGCTCTACCTTGGTTACTGCTCACACAAGTACTCATCAAGACAAGTCCGATGACGAAAACAGCGCTTGCCTATGTTACTCCAAACCCGCGTTCCCCTGGGAAAAGCCAGGGTTCAGCATTAGCTCTACCTTGGTTACTGCTCACACGAGTACTCATCAATACAAGTCCGATGACGAAAACAGTGTTTGCCTATGTTGCACAAAACCTTAGTTCCCCTAGGAATAGCCAGGGTTCAGCATCAGCTCTACCTTGGTTACTGCTCACATAAGTACTCATCAAAACAAGTCCGATGACGAAAACAGCGCTTGCCTATGTTACTCCAAACCCGCGTTCCCCTGGGAAAAGCCAGGGTTCAGCATCAGCTCTACCTTGGTTACTGCTCACTCAAGTACTCATCAAGACAAGTCCGATGACGAAAACAGCGATTGACTATGTTGCACGAAACCCGAGTTCCCTTAGGAATAGCCAGGGTTCAGCATCAGCTCTATATTGGTTACTGCTCACTCAAGTACTCATCAAGACAAGTCCGATGACGAAAACAGCGTTTGCGTATGTTGCACGAAACCCGAGTTCCCCTATGAATAGCCAGGGTTCAGCATCAGCTCTATCTTGGTTACTGCTCACACAAATACTCATCAAGACAAGTCCGATGACGAAAACAGCGCTTGCCTATGTTACCCTAAACCCGCGTTCCCCTGGGAAAAGCCAGGGTTCAGCATCAGCTCTACCTTGGTTACTGCTCACTCAAGTACTCATCAATACAAGTCCGATGACGAAAATAGCGTTTGCCTATGTTGCACAAAACCCGAGTTCCCCTAGGAATAGCCAGGGTTCAGCATCAGCTCTACCTTGGTTACTGCTCACACAAGTACTCATCAATACAAGTCCGATGACGAAACAGCGTTTGCCTATGTTGCACGAAACCCGAGTTCGCCTAGGAATAGCCAGGGTTCAGCATCAGCTCTACCTTGGTTACTGCTCACTCAAGTACTCATCAATACAAGTCCGATGACGAAAACAGCGTTTGCCTATGTTGCACGAAACCCGAGTTCCCTTAGGAATAGCCAGGGTTCAGCATCAGCTCTACCTTGGTTACTGCTCACATAAGTACTCATCAAAACAAGTCCGATGACGAAAACAGCGCTTGCCTATGTTACTCCAAACCCGCGTTCCCCTGGGAAAAGCCAGGGTTCAGCATCAGCTCTACCTTGGTTACTGCTCACTCAAGTACTCATCAAGACAAGTCCGATGACGAAAACAGCGTTTAACTATGTTGCACGAAACCCGAGTTCCCTTAGGAATAGCCAGGGTTCAGCATCAGCTCTATATTGGTTACTGCTCACTCAAGTACTCATCAAGACAAGTCCGATGACGAAAACAGCGTTTGCGTATGTTGCACGAAACCCGAGTTCCCCTATGAATAGCCAGGGTTCAGCATCAGCTCTATCTTGGTTACTGCTCACACAAATACTCATCAAGACAAGTCCGATGACGAAAACAGCGCTTGCCTATGTTACTCCAAACCTGCGTTCCCCTGGGAAAAGCCAGGGTTCAGCATCAGCTCTACCTTGGTTACTGCTCACTCAAGTACTCATCAATACAAGTCCGATGACGAAAACAGCGTTTGCCTATGTTGCACGAAACCCGAGTTCCCTTAGTAATAGCCAGGGTTCAGCATCAGCTCTACCTTGGTTACTGCTCACACAAGTACTCATCAAGACAAGTCCGATGACGAAAACAGCGCTTGCCTATGTTACTCCAAACCCGCGTTCCCCTGGGAAAAGCCAGGGTTCAGCATCAGCTCTACCTTGGTTACTGCTCACTCAAGTACTCATTAACACAAGTCCGATGACGAAAACAGCGTTTGCCTATGTTGCACGAAACCCGAGTTCCCCTAGGAATAGCCAGGGTTCAGCATCAGCTCTACCTTGGTTACTGCTCACTCAAGTACTCATCAAAACAAGTCCGATGACGAAAACAGCGCTTGCCTATGTTAAACCAAACCCGCGTTCCCCTGGGAAAAGCCAGGGTTCAGCATCAGCTCCATCTTAGGAACTGCTCACCCAATTAACTCATCAAGGCGAGTTAGATGACGAAAACGGCTTGTTTTTATGTTGGCAATTAACGTTTTCAATGTGTAATGTTAATGATTAATTGTATTGATTTTCGGCCAACACTGTATATTTACATGCATACATACATATTTACATAATTATATTCATACATACATACCTACATACATTCATACATACATTCATACATACATTCATACGTACGAACATACATACTGATCTATGGGCGACGATGATCATTTACCATCATCAGGCGATCCATCAGTCCCTTGTATCCCAGTTCATTAAAAATAATTTCTAGCCGTGTTCTACTTTTATCCAACGAAAACATGTTTCGTTGCAAAATTAAAAATGGGGCGCATAGTGCGGAGTGGCAACAGCGCATTTTCCTTCCTGTTCTTACACTAGCTTAGATTCATAATCCTGTCTCTTTCACGCAAGGCTCGACTACGCTTTAACAAAAGGGAAAGCCTTATAAATAGCGCTTAAAATAAGGGTAACCCTTATTAAAGGCTTGCAAGCCGTATCGGATAGCGGTAAGCCAATGCACAGGGCTAGCTTTATTGTTTTGCTGAGTTTTTTGTAAGGGCTAGTCAAATGAATGGGCTTGCAGTTGGAAAGGGAGAGTCTCTCGTTTGGGTCGTCCTTACGTTAGGGATTCCCAATGAAAGGCTTGTAGCGCGGAAGGGGTTGTCCGGTCCCTGATGAGAATGTCTATATAAAGGTAATAATACTCTATATTTAACGCATTTATTATAAGGTATGTTTAAATTACCCTTAATATTCATTCCATAATTTAAAAATTTCTTCGTATTGCCTAACACCCTATATATTATTTACAAGTTATAAATAATATTTTTTATTATTATTTATTTAATACACTAGCAGCTCTTTGAGCTGATACGTCATACGTCGTGATATGTCGTAATCTCAGTGGGACATAATTTATGTCCCACTGAAATTACATCATAAATGTCATGATCAAAAAATATTGATGTACCAAATAATTTACTGCTTTTTTACTGAAGCACTTGGCACAGCTGCAAACATACATCTGCTTTATACAAATATAATTGACAAAGTGGGTTTTCATCAAAGCGATATGCACGCATACGTGTTTGATCTTTACCGTCTAATTGGCTCCACATACATCTCTTATTAGACATGGATCCACCCTTAAAGGGTTACCCCGTGATGTAGCTTGATTACCCCGACAGGAGATTAAGGGCCAGTTGCATCAACCACATTTGACAGACACATCATCGCAACGCAGCAGACGACTATGAAAATTCCCATACAATAAAATTTAACGAATGCTTTAACGATGACAGACGGTTTGATGCAACCGGCCCTAAGGCGAGATATGCCTCGATTTTGTCTATTGAGTGATCTGAATGTATCGGTAGGGTACAAGGGGTCACTTTAAAAGCAGGTGGATTTCGATAATGGTATCTTGCGCTACTGAATTGATTATCATTTAATATTGTAATCAACTCCATCCCCTTTGCGCTCCAAAACTAAAGTAACCGAAGCCCTAACAGCCGCTAAGCTTAAATGGTACTGGGCAGGCCACATCTGCCGCATGCCAAACGACCTGTGGGCCAAGAAACGTGTCGAACGGTGTGACGTGACGGTAGACCGCGAAGGAGATGGCGGCAAGATCTTGACGTCTTTCGAAAAGATTTTCCAAACATTGCCTTAGACCGAGACGCGTGGAAGAAAGAGAGGGAGGTTTTTGCCCAGTCGTGGGACACAACAGGCTAACAAATAAATAATTACTCAATGTATATTTATTTATTTATTATTTATATAATAAAACATCTTACATAAAAACTTAAATGTAAATATAATGTCCCCCAAAACTTTTTACACAGTTTGACTGTGGGATCTGGGTGAGTCTAAAGGGTCTATTACACTACATATAATTAGTTGTCATGTTAATGAATACAGATCTACATTAAGTACATAAGTAATAGTTATATAGTTCACAAATAAATGAGGCATCTAAATTTTGTCTAGGTAGTGTTTGAACAAAGCCCTCTTAAATCTATTTTTGTTTTTCTCCGTTCTAATAGCCACAGGCAAAGAGTTGAGTAAATAAGGTAACCGTTTTTTAATGAGCCTATCCCCATAGTAATTGCTTACTCTGGGGACAGCATATTTACCTGCAGCTACAGATCTGGTGTTATGTTATTGGCTCATTTCAGATAAGGTATTCTCTTGATTGCCATGCTGATTAACTAATAATAGATATTTGTGTTTAAGAGTGATATGAGCCTAGAGTGGGAGCAGCAGTGGGAGCTGGGTAAAAGCATCCCTTATCCCTTTCCACGTATCCCGGTCTTGATATGATAGTTCTTACCAAAGTATGAAGTGTGTTAAGATCATCTCGCCAAAGTTATCTAGGTTTTCCGGGACCCCGCGAATTGATTACAATATAATGGTATATTCCTTTGTTGTTACAATTAGTGCTTCGTGTTTTGTATGAATACTAGTGGGTATGATACATTTTCAAAACCAGCCATTTTAGTTAAGAACTAGATTGAAACAAAGCGAGAGTATTGAAATCACAGGCGTCTAAATTGATCCGCGATCATTACATTAGTTGGCAGAGCACAATCCAGATCAAAGGCCGTGCTCTTGACGTAATAACCGCGTATGTGTGTGTAGCCATAAAGCACACACACATGACCCATCCGTATACATGAAGCATTTACGAAAAGCACACACACAGGCCAATTCGAGACAAACACTGAGAGACAGTCTGATATGAAGTAAATATGTAGTAATATCGTAAGTGATCTTCGGTGGTTGAGGCTACAAACAATATCTGTCCTATTCGAATTTCAGGTATACGATCTGTTTGGATATGATACTGTCAGTATCTACCAGTCTTAAGGTTGAAGAAATTATATTTTGAACAATATTACTAGGATACAGATATTTTGTTCCTTGCGTGAACCCGGCTTTATGCCACGACTCATGGGAGCATTCGCTTAGCAACTAATCCCAGAAGTCGACCTTCCAGCCCAGAAGATAAACTTCGCTCTGTATAGTTTGACATTAGTCCGGTTTCCGCGATATTTTCCTTCACCGACAATCAACTGCAAAATATCGGAAGATATATTTAGTCTAAGAATACCCTAAAAATTTAATCGAGACGGGGTTTTAACCTGCGACCTACCGCTAAGCCACCATCGAGCACTATTATTATCGAAAACAGATCACACAACTGAAATTTGAATCGGGTTGTAAGTGATGGCACTCACTGAAAATGAGTACACGGGGCGTTGACCTCTCACATTTAAAACAACAGAGTGCTTTCCGCAAACGTGTGACCTTTTTGTTGATCACATTCACTGCCAACAACACGTACCTTGTGTTCATTTTCGTACAAAATGATACCTACTGGCAGGGAATGTGTTGAACATGTTTTTTGTGACTGTACTTAGATTGTTGAACGAGTAAATATTTATTTTTATTCGTTTTTTATATTGTTTTATAGAAATGTATTTTATAGAAGAAAACTTAGACTTTTACCACATATGACATTTAGATAATTTTCATCACCCTCACACACTAAATGTGCTATTGCAAGCAGACGGAGCGTGAGTAATAGAAAAATCGTTCTCCCAAGGGTGTTATGAAATTTCTAGTACTGTACTTAACTTTTTTACATCTATTTACATACTTTTTACATTGCGAGTGTGATGAAAAACATTGTGTGTAACTCGGGGAGTATGAATATTACAAACTCGAGTCTTTAAATCGCTCCGGCAAGCCGTCGCGATTTAACTTACTCTCGTTAGTAACATTCAACTTCCTCCCCTTGTTGCACAATGTACTATTGTTTGAATTTGAACGCAAATAGATGTCAGTAGGTAGAATTTATTACGAACATATATGGAACAATATGCGTAAAAGGGCTAAATTAGTTAAGATCATTTAATAGATGTTTTGATAAAATTTCAATAATATTCAACAGCAATGTACATTTTCTTATAATATACAAAAACATGCATACACCCTGATGGCACTAAATTTCTACCAACAAACTAACGGGTTTAGTTTCACCCCCAATACGTGCTTCGATTCGTCAACGTCTACGTGACGTCACTGCGGTCGTTCACCTCTCTATATCCTCCAATAATCCACAATTTTCACTAGCAACTGCTGGTCTGACAAGGATCTGAATGCTGTGTCTTTACTATGAGAAGTTTTAGAATAGCTGCAGGCGTCCATAGGCACCATAAGAGACGGTGACCGCTTTCCATCAGGCGGACCGTATGCTTGTTTGCCACCGACGTAGTATGTATAAAAAAAATACCAATAGCGTAAACGTTAAAGAAAATACATTCATTCATTTGACAACCGGTCTGGCCTAGCTCGTAGTGACCCTGCCTGCTACGCCGCGGTCCCGGGTTCGAATCCCGGTAAGGGCATTTATTTGTGTGATGAGCACAGATATATGTTCCTGAGCCATGGATGTTTTCTATTATATATATCGTTGTCTGAGTACCTGCAACACAAGCCTTCTTGAGCTTAATACCGTGGGACTCAGTCAATCTGTGTAAGAATGTCCTGTAATATTTATTGGTTTATTTTATTTTATTTTATTTAAGTTAACACGATTTGCACTCATTATCTAAAAGAAAGAAAGAAAATACATTTATTGCAACCAAAAAGATACTAGCTTTTTCCCGCGGCTTCGCTCGCGTTCAGTTCGAAAATTGCAGCAAACTTCCACTCCCCTATTTTAGGGAAAGAAAGGGTTAGAAAGAGACAAAAAGTAGTCTATGTCACTCTCCATCCCTTCAACTATCTCCACTTCAAAAATCACATCAATTCGTCGCTCCGTTTTGCCATGAAAGACGGAGAAACAAACAGACACACACACTTTCCCATTTATATTAGTACTAGCATTTGCCCACGGCTTCGCTCGCGTTAGAAAGAGACAAAAAGTAGCCTATGTCACTCTCCATTCCTTGAACTATCTCCACTTAAAAAATCACGTCAATTAGTCGCTCCGTTTTGCCGTGAAAGACGGACAAACAAACAGACACACACAACCATTTATAATATTAGTATGGAAGTATGGATATATGGATGGATAACAAATGAAGTTTATAAACGTAAGTTAAATTTTGAGATATTAACTAGATCGAACGACGCTATCTCTAGTAGTAGTAATAATGAAGCGCTTCTTAATAAATAATGCTTCTAAGAAGCTTTATTTTAAAAACAAGAAAAACTGCTTCAACACAGTTTATCGGACATTCCACTCTTTGACAGACTCGAGATTATAAATTTTAATTAAATTTACAGTCCTTGTTCGGACAAAGGAGTTTTCTAAAGTATTTAAATCCTAATAATGCTAGAGATCGTATACATTTTCTAAATAAAATATTAACTTTTAAATAACATTACAAATCAACTTTTGACCGAGTGTTTTGAGTGTCTTTGGCGTTATCTAAATGTGAAGAAATCGAAAACTTATTAAAAAAGTTTCAGTTTATTGGATTTAATGGTTAGGGTCGCTAACTAAACGCTCGTAGATATCTATCTCAACCGCTCTTGCGTGGCACGACAGAGCCAGACTACCTTTCGCGGCGTTTCGTTTTCGTTTCGCGTCGGATAAATGCCATTCGGCTACGGCACCTGACCATTGCGGCAGAACGCGGTGCCATTATATTACTTATGTAAATTGCTAAACAAACCTTGGCCGCTATTGTTCAACGTACCACGACCATTGCGGCGTCACTATGTGCGGACACTTCTGACAATAACGCTGAAAAAATAATATTTTTATGCTCTTATGTATATTTAGTTACTCAGTGCTTTGGTTTTTACTGTCATACTGTGTAACATATTTGAAAAAAAAAAAAAATCGCTGAATGATTATTCTTAGGAAACTTACCTGTAACAAAACAAACGTACATTTAGAACATGGTTATTTTTACTACATTCAAATTGCAGACTATAAATAAATAAATATTGGACATTCTAACACAGATTGACTGAGTCCCGCGGTAAACTCCAGAAGGCTTGTGTTGTGGGGACTCAGACAACGATATCATATAATATACAAATAAATATATAAGTATTTATATATTATATATATCGTTGTCCGAGTACCCATGCACAACACAAGCCTTCTTGAGCTTACCGTGGGACTCAGTCAATTTGTGTAAGAATGTCCTATAATATTTATTTATTGAATACTTATATACATAGAAAACACCCATGACTCAGGAACAAATATCTGTGCTCATTACACAAATAAATGGCCTTACCGGGATTCGAGACTATGTATGAACAAAAAGCTGAAATCCTTTTCCACCTCCAACCTTTCGGGTGTCCATGGGCGGTGGTGCTCGCCTACCATCAGCGCACCTTTCTGCTGGTTTCTCTCCTCTCTAATACAAAGCTAGCTATAACACTATAACGGCCTAGCCACGACAATGGTCTAAGGCGGCGAGCGGGGCGGCTGGGCTGCGCGGGAAACGCGCGCGGGCGCTAGCCATGCCACGTACTTTTAGAAGCGGCGGCAGGGCCTAGGAGCGGCCAGGGTGGCTAGCCGAATGGCACAATCGCTCACGAAACGCTCACGAAACGAAGCGCTAGTAGATATCTATCTCTATCGCGCTTGCGTATTGGCGCGACAGAGCCAGCGGCGTATCGCTTTCGTTTGGCGTCGGAGAAATGCCATTCGGCTACGGGGCCTGAACGTTTTCATATTTAAAAACATGTTTTTTACTGTCGAATATGACTCTAAAGTGCATAGCATGCTTTAATTAGTCAATTACGTCTTGTACAAGAGAATATGTGTGATGACTAAGTACATGGAATTTATTTTATGGCTAGGTAAATGATACTTAATATAAATAAACACTTAGAAAAAAATTAACAGTAAATACGAATAAATACTATACAAAAATATGTTTGAAAACATTATTACATACTACATACGCGAAAGTACAATTCAATTTTCATTAAATAAAGGTTTCGGGTTCAAGACGCTCATAATAAAAACAAAATATTTTGTTTCGCGCGGAATCGCTAGACCCATCTAGCCGCCTAGGCCGGTCGCGCCGCTCCAATGTCGTGGCGGTGCCCGCGCGGCGCGCTACAGTTGTTCGAGTCGCGCGCCGCCCCGCGCGCCGCTGCCGCGGGTAGGCCCGTGAAACCCGCGCGCGATTTCGAACAGCGGCGCGAGTCGTGGCATGCCTCGCGCGCGCTGCGTTTTTGTTTTTGTGACTTACCGCTTGCCGCTGCCGCAAAACGCCTTAGACCATTGTCGTGGCTAGGCCGTTAGACCATTGTCGTGGCTAGGCCGTAATACTTCGAATACGCCTGACTTTATAGTAACGCATCCGAGCGAGTGCTACGCCAGTCGCTACGGGCGTAGCACTGCTACGGATTTACGTAGACGCCTTCTCATAAAATACTCGTAACGCGCACAGTTCGAGACGCCTGCCGTCTCAATATTGACTGGTTATAGATAGTTTAGCATATAGGATCGGGAAAATAAACTTGTGCATATAGATTCTATAAATAAAACAAATACCTTTAAAAGACAGATAATACTAGAAAACTATTGTCGTACATTTTTACAAATACAGAAGATTAATATCTTTATCATAAATCTCCATATATAACACAGGATTTTTTTTCAGAATTGTGATATTAGTAGGTAGTTCTATACTAAAAATGTATTGCATAGACACTTGAAACTAGAGATGGGCCGAATATTCGGTAAATATTCGGTATTCGGCATATTCGGCAAGTTTTTCAATGTTCGTATTCGGCCGAATAATTCGGTTGCATTGCCGAATATTTACCGAATAAACAAAGTAAATAACTAATGTTAATCTTACGTATTCCATTGGATAATACCCTCCTATTTCAGTAGCTTTTTAAGGAACTGCTAAAAAGAGAGAAACCTATGCGTCAAAATATAAATACAATTGTTTTGTAAAAAAGTTAAAAAACCTTAGTTTAAGAGTTGAGAAGAGTTCAGAGCGGTTTTAACACTTTTAACAAAGTTTTAGTTATCTACTAAATCATAAAAACAAAGTTGTAGTAACATATATAAGTTCGCCTTTGTACTTGTAATAAGCTCTTTTTCCTGTGTGTTGTATTATTTTCTGGTACAATAAAGTGTTTTACTACTACTACTACTACTACATATGTAACCATTATCAATCATTTAATAGTTTTAATGAACATCCCCTTTCAAAACATGGCGTAACCGAATATTCGGCCGAATGTTCGGTTCGGTAAGAGCTGAACCGAATGTTCGGCCGAATATTCGTATTCGGCCCATCTCTACTTGAAACGTAATATAACAGAAATATAAAGTAAACTAGGTTTAAGTAAAAGGTTAAGGTTAGGTAAAAGGAGCTAGGTTTTTACGAGTTCACTTATTTTTATAGTTAAAATATGTATATTTTTAAATGAAGAGTGAATAGACATTTTTTTGGTAAAGATGCTTCATCCTAGACTGCATCGGCACTTTCTATCAGATAAAATTGTGGTCATAATGTGGTGATGTTTCCTATAAAAATAATCTCTTAACAGCACAGGATACACTGAATTCCGTCTAATTGACACACAAAGGAATAAACAAGAAAATAAGACGAGACACGTGGTCTTTCGTAAAAAGGTTGCACTTTCACCGTCCATCGTGTCATGCGTCCCTCTCGCGCCCACATAGTCAGAAAGAGACAAAAAACCACGGTCATCTCACCCGCTGGTCTATTTACATTTGATTAATGGTGAATGCAGTGACGCCATTTTGGCGCGTTTCATTATTGGTGACGCGCGGATTTTAGCATAATTACCTCCTGGAGGCTTTTAGTGCTTAAATTATAATGTACAGCAGATTTTTGCTTGTTAGGGATGACTGAAGTACTCACCAAAAAGGTAAAAAGTTGACAAATTTTATTCTCATGAATACCTAATTTCTAACCTCACCGGCGATGGCGGGGTAACTTGGTCTCCTTTTTGACAGACTGGCCACTTAATTACATCGAAACCTATCAGTATCTTCTTATAGATAATATTTTATATGTATGTGCTAACAAATGTAAGAAGTGCCTGGCATCCGTTGGCTCGTTTGGTCGACGACATCCGAAAAACTGCGGGTCACAACTGAATGAGATTAGCTCAGGACCGGGAGAAGTGGCGTACTAGAAGCCCTATGCTCAGCAATGGGCGATAAAGGGCTGATATGATGATGATGTGTTTAAGCAACTTGAACTATTTTTAGAATTTTTTTACATTTTTTGAGAGTTAATTTTCTTCAGTACCCTTGACCACCTTTAACACATTAACAGTTTAACTATTCTTCCCTAACTTGTTGTATATTTCTAATTTTCACGTAACTTCCTCCAACAAATCTAATCTTAGTATTAAATCACATTTCAACATTATTACTTCAAGTAACAAAAAGCACTTTCGAATCGAAGAAATATGCCCAAGTCGTAACTTTCAGCAAAAGATCCGCAAGTCATAAAAGTCTCAGCGAAGAATATAAAGAGCAATAATTTATACGCGAGAGCATTCCAAGGTGCCGCGAGTAAAACCTTTATAAATATCGGTAAAGATTATCAGAAGAACACGTAGTCGCGTAAAACTACATTTAGGGCTAGTTGCTTATAAATAAATATTGGGGGACACCTTACACAAATCAACGTAGCCCCAAACTAAGCAAAGCTTGTACTATGGCTGCTAGGCGATGATATACATACTTATATAGATAAATACATACTTATATACATAGAAAACATCCATGACTCAGGAACAAATATCTGTGCTCATCACACAAATAAATGCCCTTACCGGGATTCGAACCCAGGACCGCGGCTTAGCAGGCAGCGTCACTACCAACTATGCCAGACCGGTCGTCATATATTGAGAGACACATCATCGTCACGCAGCAGATCTCTATGGAACTTCCCATACAATAAAATTTAACGAACGCTTCAACGGTGACAGATGGTTTGATGCAACTAAGTCCTGATTTAAAAGTTAACGTGTAATAAAATAATCGCGAAAATTTGGACCAGTGACGATGTAGCTATTAGAGAAAACATTTTTAGACATTTGGATTGTGCCAGGATGCGACGTTTTATGAATAAAGGTTTTAATCCATGCGTGGGACTATACAATAAATAACACCGTGCAACACTGCACCAACTTCCATTGCACCCGTTATTCACCCCCCCCCCTTCTACCTTCCTCCACCGCATGCAGTTTCTGACGGGAGCCGTTAAAACTTTTCCAGTGATCTCAGCACTTTACGGAAAGCTGTCATGAACCTAAAACAATTCACGTCTGAGGTAAGGTATGGGTGAATTGAGGTAAGGGTAAAATATAAAATACAATAGATGCCGTATTGTATTTTACTTTGATGCTAATTTTGGGGTTTGAAGTAGTAGTTAGTAGTACAACACATTATTGTACAAAAAACACATACAACACACACACATTATTTGTACCAAGGCAAACTTATTTTTGCAGGGATTTCTTACAGTTAACCTTAGAGCTTGCAGTGGTACTGAAACTTGAGTTATTCATATTCATATTCATTTAATCCATTGTTATCATGTTCATCAGTACAATAAAGGTCTTACATAGGTCTTAGTAGGTACATGATACCCTGCTAGGGCATACAATATAGAATATGTTACTTATTCACTAACTTAATTAATATATATGATACATTTTAAAATGAGGTACATCAGAATTATCATGCATCGTTATATATCTAAGGAGTTATTTCAGGTGCTCCGCCTACCCCTTTATGGGAGACAGGCGTGATTGTAATTATTTATGTATGTAATTATGTAACGTTATAGCTATGCCTTCCTATCCTAAACCTAATATACTACATATTAAATAATGTTTCGAGTTCGGTTCCTGGTAAGACCGCCTCGCCTGAATCGTTCAGGCTATCATCCATTTATTACTTTGAAAATATGGATAATATTCAGGGTCTTAAATATGGATGATAATTATAGGTTCGGGGTTCGGTTCCCGTCTAATCGGTCTAATCCCGCTGTACAAACCTATCGCCCTGAAGAATGATTGATGACCCTTCCCCTCGCAATTGTCAGCCGTTTACACCCGGCTTTGCTTGCTTTACAGAGGACATTTTAAGTGTAACAAATACCCATTATGGAGAATGAAGAAAAAGAGGCATATTCTTTTCTATAAAGGCTTTTCAGATTTGACAGGTGATTTAAATTCTAATGATCTGTTCTTGGCTTTTTTAAAAGCTCTCTTGAGGTTCTCTATAAAAAATAAAAACCTTAAAGATGACAAATTACCTTGACATCTTGAAGTTTTCTGACATCTGGATTCTGTAAGTTTGCTTTCCATTTATATCCTAAAAAAATATTTCACACTTCACTTGAATCACTTTTAATTATGATAATATCAACAGGAAAAAAGGTGTTATTCTACAATGCAATGTTTTAAAATATAAAGTAAAATATGGGAGACCGAGATTTGATAAGAAAACAAAACGAAAACCTTGTAATCGTTGCAGCCATTTCCGAAAAATACAAATATTATACAAGAATAGATATAATCGTTCACTATACTCTGTGAATTCAAATAGATTTTCCAATGTCACTTACGTAAGTCCAAGCAGTAAATGTTAAGAGTTTCAATAAAAAAACATATTTTTATAGTTCCATCGCCGCCCGGGAGGTAGCGGAGTTAAGGACCATCGTAAACATTTTCGCGTCAAATTCGCCCAATATTCTATATTTACGAGCCAAAGCTTACGAGTTACGAGTATCGACACCTAATCTATTCGCGAGTTCATGGATTTGAGAAAATATTCCCGTGACAGTTCATAATACTTCATAAATAATACGTTATTAACTTATTACGACGAACAGAATAATAAATTAGTATGAATTTAAATATTTAAAGAAATCATTATAAAAGTGCCTGCTTTTCCTCGTCACTCGAAGAACGGAAAATTCTTGTTCTTTAGATGTGAACACCACAGCAACACATTTAACTGGCCTTTTGTAAATATTATGTATCTTCTGCTTTTGTAATAAGGTTTATAATTAAAATTACCAGTTAACCGCACAGACAATCGTCCATAATGATCATTGTCGCATACTTCCATTTGATCCATAAATTTTCAACAGCCATCATTTATTACAAAGAGATTTTATACAGTTCGCTCATGGTTCCAATGAACTAATGAATAACAGCTGTAGGTTCCCAGATGAATATAAATCGCAGTTCACTTCTTTTTAGGGTTCCGTAGTCAACTAGGAACCCTTATAGTTTCGCCATGTCTGTCTGTCCGTCCGTCCGTCCGTCCGTCCGTCCGTCCGTCCGTCCGTCCGTCCGTCCGTCCGCGGATAATCTCAGTAACCGTAAGCACTAGAAAGTTGAAATTTGGTACCAATATGTATATCAATTTGACGACCGGTCTGGCGCAGTCGGTAGTGACCCTGCCTGCTGCGCATGCTATGTTACGTTCGAATCCCGGTAAGGGCATTTATTTGTGTGATGAGCAAAGTGAATTGAGTGTTCCTGAGTCATGGATGTTTTCTATGTATATATATCGCCCCAAAATATTTATATATTATATATATCGTTCAGTCTGATTGCCGCTACCCACAACACAAGCCTTCTTGAGTCGTCTTACCGTGGAGGCCTCAGTCAATCTGTGTTATTATATTGAATGTCCTATAATATTTAATTTAAAATCACGCCAACAAAGTGCAAAAATAAAAATGGAAAAAAATGTTTTCTTAGGGTACCCCTCCTACATGTACAGTGGGGGCTGATTTTTTTTTTCATTCCAACCCCAACGTGTGATATATTGTTGGATAGGTATTTAAAAATGAATAAGGGTTTACTAAGATCGTTTTTTGATAATATGAATATTTTCGGAAATAATCGCTCCTAAAGGAAAAAAAGTGCGTCCCGCCGTCTAACTTTTGAACCATAAGTTTAAAAAATATGAAAAAAATCACAAAAGTAGAACTTTATAAAGACTTTCTAGGAAAATTGTTTTGAACTTGATAGGTTCAGTAGTTTTTGAGAAAATTACGGAAAACTACGGAACCCTACACTGAGCGTGGCCCGACATGCTCTTGGCCGGTTTTTTAACAATGTCTGAGCAAAGTGCCACGAGGCTATACAGGTAAGTCCACAAAGGATAAGATTTATCTTAGAGTATTTGTATAATTGTATATTGTGATGTCTTCTACAAAAAATGCTAGCTAGTTTACTAGACTGTGTAAAGAAACAACAAAGGATCACTGTGTATAAGGTTCATTTAAAGTGTGGACGTATGTAGTATGTACATAGAATAATACTCACAGATGTTATATAAGTATATACCATAGATCAAGCAAACGTATCTACTTAGCGTGTCAAATGAACTCAGCAAAATTCACTGAGGTGTCTATCTTTATTCGCAGCTTGCAGCCTTCGGGCGTCAATTTTTGTAAGTTGAAGTCAACAAAAACATAAAAATGCCTCGTTACGTGATATTTAATTGCAACAATGATGAACATTCAAGGGCCTGAGACATATTTAAAATCACAGGTAAGTAACAACTTCAGTACAAAATCTGACACGCTCGGCCTCTATACAAATAGATCAACTTGTTTCTTCCATCTAAATCTAGTTATAATACTTGTGGACAGCAAAGTACATAACACTCTTAACACACTATGCTAGAGTGGCTATATATTTACTTAATACTTAGTAAACAATACGAAACGTGTTATGAATGTAAACAATCTCGTAGTAACTGACCATCGGTGGGTTTATAGATGTAAACACAATCCACTGATTGTGCTTGGCACTCCAAGCACTCCAAAACAAAATGAACCTTAGGTGGAAAGGCCGTCAAATCACCTCGACTGTTTACCAGTAAAAGCGCGTACACAAACATATTTCTAAGCACTAGAAAAACAATCTAAAGGCCCTTATAATATAATTGGCCATTTGTATGTCCCGCAGTGTGGGGGCAGCACCATGCTGTTTATTTTCCACCGCGGTAATGGTCGGAAGAACGTGGAGAAAGCTTTTATTACGGCATCCGCGATATATTAAAGGATAAAGGATGCTAGTTTCTCGGTTATGTTTATAATAATACGTATATTAAGATGCCTCGTAGCCCTTTCTTTATATTATTAGTTACAATACCTAGTAACGTAATAATTAGCAATAACTACGATTTTGTATCACAGTAAGTAAGCAAAATCATCAGTCCCTGGGCAGTAGGCAGTTGGGAACATAATTATTTAAGTTTGATTTGACGATCACGTATCATTTAGTAAGAGGTATCTTTTGCGTGAACGTTTTCATACAATTCTGAATTTTCTGAAAATCTGGAAAAAAACTGCTTATTTGTTTGAGTACCAAGATAGCAATTGAAACACTTAGTAGGTAGTTTATCTCCACTATAGCACCATTAATACAGTTAAGCCACTCTCGTGTCTTCAACAGAGGTGCAGTGATGTTTATTTCTAGCTGTGAAATAATTCACGACCTAGCATTCTGACTAATAATACACCTTATGGCTTCGCAATAAGCACAATGTGTACGAATAAACCATCGGGCCTAATGCTAATGCCAAACACTGCAATAAACAAACATCTCTATCTATCAAAGAAAGGGATGCACGCAAATTTGCCTAGTGTAGGAACCTCTGTAAATCTTTGATATTGTTTTTAGAGTACTGCTTATTTTAATTTACAATAATTAAAATTGCCAATGACATCTACTGAAATACAGAGAACTGTACACTCGGCTATCCGCGCTAGGCCTCAAGAAACTAATCACATTCTGTCTAATAATACACCCTATGTCTTAGCATTAAGGTTTATGTAGAGGTAGATAATTATAGAAGCAGCAGCGGTCTTATTCAGATATAAAATATACTCTATATCTGAACAATGAAGTTTAGAATGGTAACGGTGAAACTAGCAGTTGCGGGGGGAGAGGGGGATGGATGACATTGAAACTTCCCGGCTTGATTAAACAATCAAATGGGAAGTAACACGGGTTACCGGGATTAGACGTGGCTGACTGGATTATGTATAAGTAAGCTTTGTCTCTAAGTTTATGATCTCTATAGATATACTATATTGTAAAATATGCGATTTGAACTTGAATATACGCCAAAGAGGACCAGATGCGTTTTGAACCTGTCCAATCAAGTTGAGTTACTCATCTCGATTGGTGCCGTGACCAGGATTCAAATTATATTTGTGCCCGACCTTTGCTCAAAATGCGTTCTTCAGCAAACGTCTCGATATTTGTCTGTTGTTAAACTTACAGCGCGCATGCTTTTTAGCTAAACTGAGGACCGTTAAAGTTACAATCAAATACCGCAATGTAATGAAACTCGCATCGAGTTCCTGCACGGTATAAATGGGCCCTTATGCTTGATTTCACGTTGAAATATTAAAGTAAAATCGTTTAGCCGAGATTCTCTTCATCTCAGGTGTATAGGGTAAACGGGTTAATGTATAATTAGAGGTGTATTTATCGCGCCCCTTCAAGCGTGAACATTGCGGTTTTGGGCTGATTCCCCCTAAGATGATCCGCGTAAATATTTCATGGCGGTACAAGTGGACGCGCTTGTCGCAATATAAACTTGCCAATTGAGAAATTATGATAATATGTAGTTCCAAATCCAGATTTAATGGCATACCGTAAGAACTGTATAGTCTGTTCATTTTCTACAATCGTGATCGCCACGTTGACGCGAAAGATCTTAAAAAAGCCTACAAATTATATTATACCTATAGGCTTTGGTGTCAGATGTAAGGCTTACTTCGGATCGTTGCTATATAACAGTAAGGGGTGGTTAAGTAACAAAGTGTAGGCAAGAGCTGAATTAACTGAAGACGAGTTACGCTTCAAATGTCCACATTAGGCCTGTTACATCTTGGCAGATGATTTAAACAGCGTCAGGACAGCTCTTCAAATATAAGTCTATTTTTTTAATGTATACACGAAGTTGAAGGATTTATCTTACATGCAAACATCTAATTCTATCTTTAAAGAGATTATTTTGCTAAGTATTCAAGCAAACGTTAAAAATTTCTTGAACTAGCAGATGAGATGATGCTGAGATGTTTACAACTTATTTTAAGCTACCTTTCTACTAAAAGCAACCCATACATCGTACGTCATGTCCCGGTAACTAGTGCAACGGGAAAATATGCGCATGCAGAATGCACGCTAGATCCCGCCGGCTGAGCTCCAAGCAAATGGAGCTAGAATCTACAAACCACCGTTAAATTAATCTTGAACTTTATTGTAAAGGCGTACAGTGCAACAGGTAAGAATTTAAACATACGGAGGAAAATGTTTGTAATATTTTATAGTGCTCGCATAAGTTGTTGACAAATACATACCTTACATACTCAATGTGTAGCCCTGATTTTGATCTTATTAGTTTAATTAGACTTATATCGACTAGGCTATAGACCTTGTTACCTTTGATTTTTTATCAATATAATTAAGTCGATGATTCTGGTGCATTCATAGAGAAGATGATATCCTAAGTCACATAGTTGGCTCGAAGAATTGAAGTTGACAAAACTGTTTTCATTTCAACCACAAAACTTTAAGAAAGCATACACCAAAATTAGATTGGAAGACAAAAGTACGGAACAACTCTATAAAGTCTACAATGCTTATAAATTTTCGATAAGGTACAGCGGGGCAAATCTCAGCTGGGGGCAAATGTATCTAATCCATTTTTTCCATTATTACACTATAATATTGAGTCCTACATGTATCCACTGAACACGCCTACCATACATAACCGGTGGACAATATTTGGAAAAAATGGATTAGTTACATTTGTTCCCCAGTCGGGATTTGCCCCGCTGTACCTTACCGCAAAAAGCACTCTACTCTCACATGCACATAGAAAATTCTATTAGTAAGAGTGGACTAGTCTCTCGTTAACTCTGCGTTTAATTATTATACTTGTTGTTTTATATCCTTCGCATTCGTGGGTAGTTCGGACGCGGGTAATAAAAACTTGTATTTATTGCGCACGAAAGTCCAGTACAAATGTACAATGTACGATAGAACTGTTCAGGGGAAAAGTGTGGAAGTTTGTTTTCTGTTTTATCGTGAGATTTAGTTAAGTAAGCAGTTGCTTTGTTTGAAATAATGTTCATTAAATATTGAAAGTTTTACAATTACACGATTTTATTAAAAGCTAAATTAACAACTAGTAATGTCCATTATGATGTTAGCTGACGTTAAAACTCATTGCCAAAAACCATTAACAAAAGTGGTGAAAGTCTATAAATAATTGCGATTGATAAAGAAGCAAAAGCAAATAGGCGACATAATATCCACAGCTTAAAACTTTGTCAGTTTTACGCTAAATTTATTTTTAGAGTGATAAAAGTGTAAAAAGAAGTAAGATTGATAAAGTAGCTAGTTCCTGAAGACATTATTTCCACCGGCCGTGCTAACGCGCCCCGCGGGACAGAGTCCACACCTACACTGCACGACTCCAACCAGTGTTTTATACGTTTTCTGCTGGTTCAACTGGACTTAACCTGGCCTAAAATTACACGGTACCTACCTAACGTGACAAACGGACAGTTAACAGTGTTGCAGGTGATATTAAATTCATTTGAGACCCTTTAGCACAACTTGCCTTGTCGCACGCGAGTCCATACATCAACTTCAAGCTCGCGCGCGACAAGGCAAGTTGTGCTAGCTGGACGAAAGGAGCTAAGATTGATAAAGTAGAGTCCATCACATTATTTCAACGTGCGAAGTTGCTAACGCGCGACTCCCCACCTCACTTCACTGCACGACTCCCATGGACTAAAGCGCGCGACAGAATTAATAATGTGCAACATTTTGTTGAAGAAGCATGCAAAATATTCTTATAAGGGTCTAAATCTAAACATTATATACAAAAGTATGTTGTACAAGCCTAGAAATATTAGACAGCAATTATTCATATTAAAATTCTGATTACTGTTAATTCAAATTGAAATTCATAGTTCCTATTATTATTATTATTCATTCATTTACAGATGCATTATTTCAATTTTCAACGTGCAGAAGTTGCTATACTGTCTTAGCATAAATCAGAGCCGTGTCTAGGATAAATTGTGGTTGATGCATTTTTGAATGAATTTATGTTCAATTTGACAAAGAGACTAATCTCACAACACTTTTAACTCGTGGACGACACTTCGACTTCTAGCACGACTCCTCAACTTTCTTTTGTAGTATTTTATATTGTTTACCCCAAAGTGTATCCGTTCAACTGGACTTAACCTGGGATAAAACACCAGTGGCCTCACTGCCAATTTGACACTGATATATTCGCTAGCGTGTGCAAGCAGCAAATATATCTGTCGGTGTAAATCGTACAGGATTAACACTGTCATCTGTCCCACCCTAGTGTCGGTGCCTACGGTCGATATTTGTGACGTTCTCAATTAAAAAGTAACATGTCACTCACCAAATTAACCACACTACCTCATGTACTAATTCGCCGCGTCCTTAACAAGCATCAACTTAACCTTTCGATTGACACGTCACATTTATTCGTGTCCAGTCGCAGCTAAATCTGAATGAGCATTAAGCCTCCCCTTTCCTCCCTCCTCACGTAATGAGTCCCGGGAAGCCTACCGTTTTGTTTCTCTTTGTTTTTCTTTACCAGCTTTAAATGTCGGAAGTAAAAAAGCGGCGGTTTAAAGGTGTACTTTGTTTTGAATTCAGATTTTTCCGTCTGCCGTTTGGGAGTTATATTTTATGAAGTTCGCGCAGTTTAAGAACGCTTTTATCGGGGCGGAAAAATCAGGTTGTGTTTATTTAACACGTGTTTGTTTAGCTACCTACTTAAATGTAATTCAATCCTAGATTAGGACACCCGAAAAGTGTATATGCCTGCGTAGTTTCTCGCTAAGTACTAAGTATTCATGAAAAGAGTTTATTTTTTAGGAATGTTACGAAAAAACATTTTTTTCTTTATTTTATACACTACTGCATGCTTGTAAACTTGTAGCAGCCAGTTTACATACGAGTCTCCTTACCTGAAACAATCAAAAGATAAAACTTAGTAACAAGTTATAGGTACCTTAGTATTGTACGTAACGTATTTTTTTCTCAAGATATTTCACTTCAAACCTTCAAATAACAATTAAAATACCGCATAATGAGTTATTTTAAACGTTAAACTTCTATCTATGAAATTATGACGTTGACGTAAGCAAAGTCTGCCCTATCATAAACATCTGTCAGTGTCGAGTATCGACTTTACTTAGTCTGAATGTATTCATAAGCAGACCTCTTGAGTAACCAATAATTGATAACCGACCCGACCCCTAAAATACGCAATAATATCAAATTAATCCCCTCAATTATCTGTCGTACCTATTTCCAACTAAAACTCGGCGCTAACAAGTTTGGACACGTCGGTACAAAAGCTATTTATTTCATTCAGTAGCCATCGGGTAATCAGTTGGGATCGGCGTAGACTACCGCCAATAGATTTCGCTTTAACCTTAAAAATTATGTGCAACCGATAAAAGGAATTAGAACGAAATACATCTCAATCATGGGTTTTTGACTTTCTTTTACAAATTATTTATAATCTGCATTAAAAACAAATCTATCTATAAATAGTTGCCTAAAAATAAAGGTTCATTTAAACCGCAGTTGTGTTATAGAGAACAGAACTAAACGCATATTCCTTGTTTCCGTGCCGTCATGGATAAAACAGCGGAAAAGTGCTTAAATTACTAGAAATTCGGTCAAACTCTATAGCATACACAAAAGGTTGTTAAATGCGAACCGTTAAAGGTGACCGCTTTCCATCAGGCGGGCCGTATGCCTGTTTGCAACCGACGTGTTATTAAAAGTAAAAAACAGGAAGATGATGAGTTTACGAAACCCTAGCTCTATTTCGAATGAAGGCGAATAGAAGCTCGCTTTAAATATGTATGTATACTAGATAACGGGAGCGCCCATTCCTGCCAGGATTTATTATACTTGCTCTATCTAAGTACAGATTGTCTGTCGATCTGCGTAATCGATGTCGGAAGCGGTGAGCTGTCATTCCTGTGGTCTACCGACGCCATGTCCGACCAGCATTGCCGTGACCGCGGAATACGCACAATAACCGGTGTAACTGTTAGGTACATGATATAATAATTTCCAGGCCTCATTAAGTTCATGACTATGACGAACAAATATCACATACTGTAAAGGACGACCCGATGAATTGGAACCCAACTACCACTTCAATGAGAATTGCAAGCCGACGTTGCATTTCCCAGTAGATTTTGAATCGTCTCTAAGGTACATTAGCCGCCTTTACACAATCGCTCTATCGCGCGTTCCTGGAGCGTACAGGATAGCGCGCGGTTAAGCCTGTGCGCGAAGTTTTTGAGAACGGAAAGAGCGTGCGTGTAAAGGCTACTCGTGCACGATAGACCGCGTGAATCTGCAATTCACACAGTTTTAGTGAAATACACGGTATTAGTTTAGTCCACGAGCGTATGTCCGCAATCTTGCGCGCGCGAATGAACATACGTGTAAAGACAACCTCGCCACTGGCAGACGCTATCGCGCGTTCTTTCCTTTCCCCTCCCGTTAGCTTTACACGCGCATTCTTTCACATTGCTGTATCACGCGCGATAGAGCGTTTGTGTAAAGGCGGCTATTGGGATAACTTCGACAGCAGTGTTTGGGGGATCTACACTTTGATCTCCAAAGACGGCTGACGACGTTAACGAAGTATTTCCAAGGTATCCAACGACATCTTTGTCAATGAAAATTGCAAACACTTACGCGAAAGTCCATAAAATTTGCGATTGGAATCGCGTTAACCTAGCATCTAAAAGGCATACTGCTACGCCGTCTGGCATTCAAAGGGTTATCACATTCACTACCAGACCAAAAAATGGCGCACAACGTCAGAAACCGTTCGTATATGTACAACCGCCCGATTGCATGACAGGTGCTCCGGCATCTGAGCAAAGCTCAGGCGGATTCTTGGTGCCGAACGTGTTAATAAACATCCAGTCACGCGGCAGCGTGTCAATACAATTTATATAATATAGATTAGAGCGTGGAGTACGCCAGGGAGGCCTGACTTCGCCGGATCTCTTTAGTCTATACGTAAATGATCTGATCGTTGAGCTGAGAAGTACTGGGCTGCCATATTGGCACTACATGCACGAATAATTTTAGCTACGCCGATAACATGGTGCTTCTCAGCCCATCAATCAGGGGCTTAAGAAAACTTTTGGCAGTGTGTGAGCAATATGTTCATAGCCACGGTCTAAAGTACAATATTATTATTATTAAAAGAGAGAAATGTCAGAACTAGCGATGTCTCGGCCATGTCAGAAATGTGTGAAGCTGGAGGCGAATCCTCGGTAACGAATTGCAATACTGACAGTGGTCAGGGCGTATCACTTCAATTATCCTGGCCACTCGACGTCCAAGCCACGCGTTTCAAGAGCTAGTTGTCAACTTGTCATTACTCATGTCCACGGTAGTTCCATCTAGTCACATATAGTGTGTTGCAAGCAGACTGGTCATAAATCACCTCCATCGTCTTTGAAAAAAAAATTTGTATTCACATTCAGATTTTTTATACAAGTTTTATTTATTAAATCGAAAGAAAAAGACCCCAAGGACATAAATAAACTATCAAGCCCAAGTAGAAACGGTAACATTTACAAACTCTCGGTCAACAGTAGGGATTATGTCGTTACTAACTGTTCAAGCATTATTAGCTACAAATCACTATAATTAAGAGGATCAACATCGATGACATACATTAAGCAAATGGTACTTACTTACTAGTATTCATTGGAAATTTACCAAATTACGAGTATTAGCAATCGTGATTTAAGTTCGTCTATAAAACTTATTTGACGCGACGTCGACGTGGCGTCTTTTTTAACCCCCGACGCAAAAACGAAGGGGTGTTATAAGTTTGACGTGTCTGTCTGTCTGTCTGTCTGTCTGTCTGTCTGTCTGTCTGTCTGTTTGTCTGTCTGTGTGTGTGTCTGTCTGTGGCATCGTAGCTCCCGAACGGATGAACCGATTTTGATTTAGTTTTTTTTGTCTGAAAGCTGAGTTAGTCGGGAGTGTTCTTAGCCATGTTGTATGAAAATCGGTCCACTATGTCGCGGTCGGGGGTTTTTTCAAAATTTTAATTTTGTGGTTAGGTTATCTATACAGTTGGCCCAACGCTACACTCGCGAAACGCTAGATGTATATAACAACAAAATTAAAATTTTGAAAAAAACCCCGACCGCGACATAGTGGACCGATTTTCATGAAATATGGCTAAGAACACTCCCGACTAACTCAGTTTTCAGACAAAAAAAACTAAATCAAAATCGGTTCATCAGTTCGAGAGCTACGATGCCACAGACAAACAGACAGACAGACAGACATACACACAGACAGATACGTCAAACTTATAACACCCCGTCGTTTTTGCGTCGGGGGTTAAAAACGGACCCTAAAACGTAATACTTTATAATCTTACAAAAGTTATCATTACCTACTATTTGATTTGATATCTGTTTGGTGGCATTCCACAAGAATGTCGCTTTAAAAAAAATGTAAACAGTCAAGTTGTAGAGAATGCTTTCATTTGGCATTAAATACGCTTTTACTTTGTAATAAAGTTAAAACAAAAACTAGACGCGGTACAGAGGATATTGTAAATTCACAAGTTCAGCATGCAGCTAAAATAGCAAGAATATATGGGGCAGCGTCAGCATAAAAAGAAAGGCAAAGTGGCTGCGGCCACCGCACGGCACGCTCCGTGCAACTTTTTCTGCGCACCCTACTTTTTTTGTCATACTTGCTACTTTCCGACACTAGTGCAGAAAGGGCACATTCCGTTTGTACAGCCTGCCAAAAAGAAGAGTATAAAATAATAGGGGCGTCACCGTCTATGGAAACCGTTTTGCATGTGGTAACTATTGAGTCACTTTAGTAAGGACTGTTCAATTTACTAAGCGGACACACTAAAACATCTTTAAAATTTGTAATTTAAAAACAATTGATAAACAGTTGACGGTGACGACATTAGAAAAGCTATCAACGTCGATCGCTGCATAGTTATATTTCCATAGTTAATTATATTTCACGATGCAGCGTATTACTTTGAACGATCGCAAAGCAATCTTGCACAAATGGTGTACTGGAAAGTATTCTCTGCAAAAAACCGCAAATATGTACAATTTTTCAAAATCAGCGGTGTTCCAAATCGTTACAAAATTTGAAGAGCATCAAGCTTGAGGATTTACCGAAATCTAGGCGTAGAAGCGGTCGGGCAAATCCTCAAGTCGAGGATAAAGTTCGGTTCGCCAAATTGTAAAAAAGTAGCCATTCGCGTAGGTACTGTTCAAAATATAAAAAAATAAATAATATAAAGACTTATACGAAGCAGAAAATGCAGAAGAGAAGTGCAGGTAACAAAATTCGATCCAGAAAATGGTGCGGAAACTTTTATGAAAAGTTGCTAAAGAATAAATCTCGTTGCATTTTAATGAACGACAAAACGTACGTCAAATTTGACTGTAGTACATTACCGGGACCCCAGTCCCACAATGACGTTGTAGGAGAGTATGTGCTAGATGAGGAGAAAGCCATAAAAATGGATAAATTCGGGAAAAAAGTACTTGTTTAGCAGGCAATCTGTTCCTGTTGCTTTAAGAGTGTATCTTATTTTGCTACTGGTACTATTGGTGGCGAAATTTACAGAAAAGAATGCATTCAAATACGTTTTTTTGTCATCTATCCGATACATTATATCTCTCCTTTGTTTGGGCCTGATTATCAAGTGCTCACTATGCTGGTCAGACAGTTGAGCTACTAAAACCAAAAAACATGGAATTTGTTCAAAAAGAAGCCTATCACCAAATTGTCCAGATCTCTGACCTATCGAGCGGTACTGGACCATTGTTGAGACATACTTACGAAATAATGTCTGAGAAGATATATTTCTTGATGAATTCAAACGAATGTGGTCTGCAACTTGCCGAAAAGTAGCAAGAAGTGATGTGCAGGCACTCATGTGTCGTATCCGTATAAAAGTCCGAAATTTTCACCGATGTACTTAATTAAGTTCTTTTGTAGGGTTCCGTAGTCAACTAGGAACCCTTATAGTTTCGCCATGTCTGTCTGTCCGTCCGTCCGTCCGTCCGTCCGTCCGTCCGTCCGTCCGTCCGTCCGTCCGTCCGTCCGCGGATAATCTCAGTAACCGTAAGCACTAGAAAGCTGAAATTTGGTACCAATATGTATATCAATCACGCCAACAAAGTGCAAAAATAAAAAATGGAAAAAAATGTTTTATTAGGGTACCCCCTACATGTAAAGTGGGGGCGGATATTTTTTTTCATTCCAACCCCAACGTGTGATATATTGTTGGATAGGTATTAAAAAATGAAGAAGGGTTTACTAAGATCGTTTTTTGATAATATTAATATTTTCGGAAATAATCGCTTCTAAAGGAAAAAAAAGTGCGTCCCCCCCCCTCTAACTTTTGAACCCTATGTTCAAAAAATATGAAAAAAATCACAATAGTAGATCTTTATAAAAACTTTCTAGGAAAATTATTTTGAACTTGATAGGTTCAGTAGTTTTTGAGAAAAATACGGAAAACTACGGAACCCTACACTGAGCGTGGCCCGACACGCTCTTGGCCGGTTTTTCATATTAAATAGTTCGTCGTCGTTGAAATAACATTCAGCTAAATAAGATGTTATACTATGCAGAAAAAAAATGCTTTTTTTAAGTGTCCGCTTAGTAAATTGAACAGTCCTTATGAGTTTAGTAAGTGACTAAGTGTAGCTATGATAAAGAAAATTTGTTTCATTTCTTCTCTTTTTTGCCAAGCCGTATGTATAGATGCAAAATATGTATGTACTATAAAATGCGAATGCAAAGTAATGCAAGACGATCTACGACATACCGTAGGTATACGTACGGTTCTTTCTTCTTTTCAGCAAAAACTACAGCGAAAATTAAATAAATATAAATACAAATATACAAATTGAGCAATATTTAATCAAACTTAAGACATTCCTCAAATCCTCAACCGATATTATTTAAGATCTTAGCAACTAAAGAGACGGGTTAAATCGAGTAATGAAACTTGTACAAGTGCCCTCACAACAGTTTCCAAGCCACTTCGTAATTCTAGGAATTTCGCATTAATATTACTAGAGTTCAAAGTTTAGACTACGGGGTGAACGTCTGGAACTGGAACTGTTGGTATTCTTTCTCAATGCATATGTTTATTTCAACACGATAAAGCAACATAATCCATACTAAGGTAACGGACCCAATCATGGACAGTTTAAGAAAAAAATTCGGCTGTTTTTGATATTTCACTCATAAGTGTAAAAATTCTACCGCTAAGCGTGTTAAATCTTGAATGTCCTATCCTTGTTTTACATTTCAAGCGTATTGCAGAATGGATAGTCCTATTAGTTTCTTCATACTTAACAAATTAAAACTAGGTGTTTTTTCTCCAATTATGGACGGCAGTTCTCCAGTAATGGATCCCCCATTATGGACAGTGAAATAAGTTTAAAATTTTACTTTTAAAGCCAACTGATACTCAATGAGTAAATTTTATATACCATAAATACAATTAGTTTGAGTTATTTTAACATAGAATTGTTTCTTGTAAATTTTGGTTTTGTAAATTGTTCCTTGTCCATCATAGGCAGCGTTCCCACTTATACGTCGCGTGTCTCGGGGCGCGCAAAGGGCGTCCGCGCCACGCCACCTGAGTGTAATTCAAAAAGCGTCTCCTCAGTACATTTTGTATAGGAAGGACGTAAGGCGCGCCGCCAAGCGGCGCGGCGCGCGCCCCGCCGCCGCCACGCCACCTGGGGCGCGTCTTACGTCTTTTCTATACAAAATGTACTGAGGAGACGTTTTTTGAATTACACTGAAGCGGCGTGGCGCGGACGCCCTTTGCGCGCCCCGAGACACGCGACGTATAAGTGGGAACGCTGCCATAGGAGGTAAGCAGTTTTTCGGTTCCAGTAATGGACACTCGCAAAATAACGCCATTTCTTTATATCTTTGGAGCAACAAACTTAGTATGTTTTATACCTTATCTCATGTTTAATGCAGTAAGTAAAACGCATTCAAGTTTACACCGAGTATTATTTTTTTATTATTTTATTCATGAACTCAAATCTCTTAGCAACATTACTAAGAATTCGTCTTGATATTTTTTTCAGTAAACTGATGAATTTTAACTTGTCGCCAAATCCTTCAGAAATAGCCGAATTAATTGAAACTTCAAAATGAAACAGCTCTACAACTCTAGTTTATGGTACATAGCCGTCAGTTTTTAGAAATCAATTTTAGATACATATTTTTAAGGATTTGTGTTTTTTTGTCCATAATGGCATCACCGTCCATTATGGGGTATTTCACCTTAATAGTATAAATGGGAAAGTGTGTGTCTGTTTGTTTGTCCGTCTTTCAATGCAAAACAGAGCGACGAATTGTCGTGAATTTTGAAGTGGAGATAGTTGAAGGGATGGAGAGTGACATAGGCTCTACTTTTTATCTCTTTCCAACCCCCCACTTCCCTAACATGGGGGGTGAAAGTTTGTATGGAGCATTCCGCCAGAGCGAAGCCGCGGACAGAAGCTAGTAATATATAAAAACGCCTCTTGTTATATTAGGAATTTAAAAATAAATCAGTCTAATGTTAACAAAATAAAATTCATTTACGAAAGTGTAATTTTTTTCACAATTTGTCCAATGTCAGTATTTTGGGAGACGATAGCTCAAGATATATATATTGATCTAATGTTTCCTGCTCAATATCCTGAGAAATGTCAAATGAAGCCACAGGGTCGATAATGTGGCGAGGGATTGCAGTACCGGTACTGTTTTAAAGAACCGGGATTTTCGGTACCGAAGCATTATAGAACCGGGATTTCCCGGGATTTTCGGTACTTTCGGGACTGGTCAATTTTTTTCGCTTTTTCAAATAAAACAACATATTTTTGGCATTTTACATCTTTTATTATTATATTACCATAACTGAACCGCACCGCCTTCGCTCGGCGTATTATTTTATATGTCTTTTTTTCATTATAATGAATCGGGAGTCGGGAGAACAAGCAAAAAATCGTGAAGAATTCCGCTTAAACCCGACTATCTGGCAACCATAGGCATCAATGGTTACCGTTACAATACATTGCTTCGATTAAGCTATCTGCCATTACTGGGAGATGTTTAATCGCTTAGTAAGAGAAATAAGACAAGACAAATACTATAAAAGAAATATAATAATTGATTATAGACCGGCAGTAAAACCTCACAAAATTCCCCAAATATTAATTTGAAGCAAAGAATGTAAACTAAAAGGAACAAAACATTTGAGATGGTGCACTATTTGTTTGCTAGTCTGAGGGAAGGTTCTCGAGAAAATTAGTCATTTTCTGGAAATTTCTGTGGAATACCGTAATACCACATTATATGTAAACATTTTTTAAAAGTTAAGCATTTTTATAGCAGTTATCCTTATAAGTTAGACATAAGCCATTGCCGACTTTTTTTCTAGGCCTAAATTTATGTATAAGAGCGACAATTCCACCATAAGTACATTATTTTGTTATAAGTCGATCGGTACGTACTGGCAGGGTTTTCGATTAAAGCTGTTAAGCAGCGTGATTTTTACCGACTTTTAGCACATATAGTCATGATAATAATCAATTTATAATAACAAAACCTTAAACAATCCTCAAGAATCACTCTATTCATACATAGGTGAAAAACGCATAAATATCCTTTTAGTAGTTTTTGAGTCTATCGCAAAATTCGCGACAGTTTTATAACATGCAGAAAAATGAGTCAAATGAGAAATGAGATTGAGAGAGAAAAAACAAATACACAAATTAATATAACAAACCATCACCAAAAATACAGAACTCGACTGCTGAACTGGCTAGTGGGGCTAGCTAGGGTATCGCGTTGGCCACGGCTGCCAGGCTACCACTGCCACCCGCTATTAAATAGTGATTAAGCGCGTGTTACTGTACCTGTGCCTATTTTTTAACTGTTTAAATAATATAAATTTAAATAAATACATTTTGTAGCAAAAAATGTCACTAAAAAGTATTTCCCGAAAGTCCCGAAAGTACCGGGATTTTTCAAGTTGATTTCCCGGTTCTATGCTTGGCCAAAAATCCCGGGAATTCCCGGTACTTTCGGTACCGGTATTTCCCGGGAGCAAACCCTAGACGATTGACGGAACATTTTTATGGTAGACGCGTCTCTATAAAACATGTAGAAAAAAAAGGAATGGAGAGATTGGCACGCATCTGAAATTCTTCAACAGCTTAGTTGGTTAACAGCGATCGGATCAGCGTTCCGAAAGACCACAAGTTATAGGTAGCATATTGCCAAAGCAAGGGAGTTTACAAACGATTGCCAAATAAACTTACCTACGTAGAATTATTGCTGTTGCTGTGTTCAATCTCTTGTTCGAACTTAGACCTGCAGACTCGTAGGGGTAGGTTTGAGGAGGTAAGGCAACAGGGGATTGACAAAGTATTAAATTACATTTTTATCATCGTTTTACTTCAATTAGTCAGAAATGCTTCCTAAATATCATTGTAATTCTAGTGTACCATTTAAATTCAGTATAAATGTACAGGACTAACATGTTTAACCCACCTAATTAAATGAACACGCCCCTGTAAATTATTATCGCGCCGACTTTCATAATTATGCAGCCGCGATCAGAATGACCGGCAATGAACTGGTGTTCAATGTAATGAATCGACCACACGCCGGGCGATGATAAAATTTACCGGAAAAAGAGTCTACTTCACAAAAAATAGTTCATAAACCGAAAGATAGTAGACTTGTAAAGGAATCGTTGCGTTAATAAATATACAAATAAGCTCAGATTTTTTCCCATTTAATAGTTCATTGAAGTCTTACCTATCTATATAAATACAATATTTAGGTGGCCGTGCCTTCGCTTGAACCACTAATGAGATTAACACCTTCATAACTCGGCCCTAATCGAGTGAATTCCTCGACTAGTAGCGCCATCTGGCGCGCCAGTCAAGTACTAGTGTCGCCCGGTTACCAGCGCTCGGCTGCTTTTTCCTCAGTACGCTTTTGTAACTCGGCCGAGCAACACGTTTACAAAAGCAAGTCTTAAAAAGTTCGAGAAATTTAAAACATCGAAAAGATTATGATTACTTCTAACTTCGTGATATTCCGCTCGGTGCCTTTGGCCCAGCGACGAGACGCAGTGACCTCCTGTAGGCACCGTCATAAGTACGCGGATACATATGCCTCACTCACGTGAGACAGACATGGCGTCGTCCCGTGAGACGACAGACATCGCCCCGTGAGACGACAGACGTCGTCCTGTGAGACGACAGACGTCGTCCCATGAGACAACAGACGTCGTCCTGTGAGACGACAGACGTCGTCCCGTGAGACGAAAGATGTCGTCCCGTAAGACGATAGACGTTGTCCTGTGAGACGACATACGTCGTCCTGTGAGACGACAGATGTCGTCCCGTGAGACAACAGACGTCGTCCCGTGAGACGAAAGACGTCGTCCCGTGAGACGACAGGCGTCGTCCCGTGAGACGACATGACGTCGTCCAGTGAGATGACATGGCGTAGTCCCGTGAGACGACAAGCGTCGTCCCGTGAGACGACTGGTGTCGTCCCGTTAGACGACATGGCGTCGTGCCGTGACACGACAGGCGTCGTCCAATGAGACGACATTGCATTGTCCCGCGAGACGACAGGGTTGTTCCTGTGTGGTGGCATGGAGACGATGAAGAAAATTGACAGCGATGGGACGCAGTGTAATCCTATACACCGTCATAAAGAATATAAGGGACAAATGCTACGCTCACGTAAGACGAGACAGAGCGACGTCCCGTGAGACGACATAGGTTCGTCCCTTGAAAAGTTCTTTGCTAGAAATTCACAAACAAACGGACTCTCTCCAAAAAATATCTGATATACACAATTATAACACGCGATCTAGACACAAATTGCTTCTACCTAAGATGCGGCTTAAAAAATGTCAAAAACAGGGCGTTCACTTAAAGATCAAACTGTTCAATAAATTGCCACAAGAAATAACTAACCTCCAAACAAATAGTTTTAAGACCAAAATATCTATATTTTTCAGGAAGCATGCCTTCTACTCTGTCACTGAATATTTAAACTGTGATATTGACATGAACAAATTCGCATGTTCTTAAAAAAAAAATATATATATATATTTCGCTTGTCATGTTTTCAATGTTATATTTAAATGTACATATATACTTTAATTATTTGTAACGACATACCATGTAATGCACATATTACTTTATGGTGAATAAAAACAATACAATACAATACAAGTCATAGCTTCGCCTCGTGAGGTGACAGGACACGAGAGATGTCTTGAAACGACAGATGAGGTCCCATTAGATAACCTGGCCTATGAAAAGATAGGGCCCACGATCCGATAGGGCATCGCCTCGTGATATGACAAAGGAGATCATTCATTGTGCAGACATGATTCGTCATTAGAGACAACATGAGTAAAGTTGTGCTGTGCGAAAAAGTACACTGTCATATAAATTGAGAAGCGTCGCCCCGTAAAAGATTAAACTTTGCAGCGACTTGGAATTTGGATTTCGTTGCCCTATGAGATGATTTACGACATCCTGTGAGAACCCATTGGGCTATTACATGCTATGCACTAATTCGTCATGAATTCGTCAACCTTTCGTGTCATGAGACGAGCGTTATGATCACGAGGCAAAATGTTGTATTTGTACTCGAATCTCAATGAGATTATATCGCTTTAACATCTACTTTACGGTAACTAGCACAACTCTTAACTAAACATACTTTGTATAAGGTATTTCTAAACATATGTACTTCGTAGAAGGTCTTTCGAATCAGAACCACAGCGTACGTGTTAACCTGAGACATACACAATTACACAGTTTAGTCATTGTCTTATTAGACAAAAATCATCACGTGATGGGTTCCCATAAGTGGGGTCGTTTTAGACAGGTAAAGTGAACGACATCGGCGTCGTCTCAATTGAATGATTGTGAGGAATGTCCAAATTTCTCTCACTCGTAAATATCTGAATGGCCATAATGATGACGAATGTGTGATCCAATTACTGTAAAGCAACGCCGTTATTGCCAACCTAATTTGTCATGTCAACTTTTAGAATGCTCGTCATGATAGAGGTTTATTAGCAGGTTTGACGTTGTGAAAATCCACTTCCACATCTAAAAACGTGTGGGTGGAGCTTCGGTAGCAATTAACTAGCACTTTGTTGCCAGATACTAAGCGAATTAAGAAATATACATAATAGTGATGCTAAACAGAATGAAAAACCACTTTATATTACAAAGCCCTTCTTGCCCAATCAGAAAGGGAGAGGGGGCGGCGAAATTACCAATGGGAAAAAGAAAATCCATTAATTTATGCCACTGTTTTACGCTATTCCTCGAGTGCAGATTCTTTTAAATGAATGATTAGAGCTCTAGTCTCATCAGCTCACGGGCGTCAATAATTGACGCATGGTCTTGGGTCTTGATACGGACTTTAGAAATGCAGAAAAACCACTCAGGTACTTAGCAAATGTTGACTATTAGCTACAAAATAACTTACCGCAAAGGAAAATTCTTGTACTAGGCTCATTACTCTGTGAAACCTGGATATTCGTCTGTATTTCAGCAAACTTATAGCTGTCCGGCTGAAACTTCCAGTCGGACTAATGGCGGATAATGTTCCAGTATATGTTGTTCAGTATACCGAACTGACAAAAGTATTACTTCTGTAACAATCGACCCAGTAGAGACTTCTGAACCAATTCATTTAGAAATAAAAAGCTACAGCTCAGAAAGTTTTCTAAGTACGATATATACATATATGTACTACAAATTGACCTCAAACTGCCGTTAATCGACCAATGGTTAGAATACTCAATCATGCATTATTACTAACGTTAGCTAGACCAAGGTTACAGACAATCCTTGAAGAGGTTAATACAAAGACAACAAACTCGTATCGGAAATCTGACTCCCAAATATATACGATATTTTGTGGATAGTTTGGCAAAATGACTTAAAGGATATGTTATTGTACAATAGCATTTTAGTATGCCTTGTTGCATTGTTACTCAGGACGGACTTTCGTCGTAAAAGGATTTGTCGGTTGCCCAGTTCGATGGCGTAATGTTACGAATCCTATGTTTCTATAAATAACTAACGAATTAGATTAAAGAGACGACCGAACAATATTCTCAAACTATTTACAGCGAAGAACTATGGCTTACATCTCTTGACCGAAGTAAATGGAGTTGGTCCTAAACTTTAAACAACTACACAAAACAAAGCAAGAAACCGTGTAGGTAAATTGTATTCAAAGTGCTTATTTGTTGTATGAGTATGATATATCGAAAACACTTTAAGCTCATTAAAACCAATAGGGCAATACATTTTCCGAGAGAAGCCGATTTTTACAATTTGCTAAGGCACTCTTATGGATAAAATGTTGAAAAGTAGTCACTGAATGTGGAGGCCTGTTTCTGAAATAATAAATTAAACGGAAATTGAAGGATGAATCTCTTTCGATTTTTGACCACAGTTTCCTCTTACAAATAAAGAGGCGCTCGCATCCTAAATTATCGCCCGCTACTGCGGTATTACTAACAGAAAGTTCCCGTTTATTTCATTTGACAAATGTTTTCTGAATAGGTTTCTGGGGCCTAGAGAGAGATTAACAGAAGTTGTATATTTACAATTAACTTTTGGAACTCCATTAGCGCGTTGTAGGATCGATACACATTTCCGCAGTTGCTTACTAAGCGCCATTTATTAAAATTTTGCGGCGCGACTATTTGTCAGTAACAGAGGAGACGCCACAACTTATTCAAAAACGGTTCGTAAGGTCAGAGGACGAGTCCCAGTCCCAATTGAATTTAGTGTATGGAACTAGAAATATGATGTTTATAACATTACTGTGCTTATGACTTAATTTAGAAGACTTCGGACTCCTAATATACCTGACATACAAGAATTTGTTAGGACACTCATAAAAGGGAGCGCAGATTCTAGGCAAAATGGGTTTCTAGTGGTAACAGAAAACTTAAAATTATTGCCGTTTAAATAGATATTGATGAACTATATTTATCAGAAGTAAGGTCTTGAAACCTAAATGAAAAATAAAAGCTCAGCGCTTAAGGTACGCAGCTACGATATTTTGACCTATTGGTCTCGAATGACAGGCAAGTGTAAATACCATTGTCATCGTCCGTGGCGATACATGCTACAGCCGTGTGTACGTACGACTTTTAAGAAAATTCTAATTATATGCCATACGATAAATAAATAATTGTCATCTCGATATAATTGTAGAATCAGGTATTACCCTACATAACAGTTGCATCTTGTTTATGGGAAGTCCCGCTGCATATGGATTTTGGGAAATAAGCAAGAATACAGTAAATATTAACCCGTATGTTTATGTGTAAATATCAGTTTATAAAGAACGTGAGACATTTATATTATTCGCACAAAAGAGCAATATAGAATATATTGCTTTGCAATTTGGTGATAAATTACGAAAGTTCTGAAAAGAAAACTATTTACTATTTTAAGCTGATGACTGAATTTTAATTATAAATGGGTAATCGTACATCATTAACCCTTATTTGAAGAGTTATCTGTCGTCTTACGTTCTTATTAGAATATTGAAATGGACTAAAGAGCCATAAGTCGTAATGTTTTAGAATTACTAGCTCACAAATCGTACAATTTTCCCTTTATAAATTCGGCTAGTCAGCACATAAGTCATAAAAATGATAAGCCTAAAAATATATGCATCACATATTCATAATTATTCAAACACAAATTAAATATTTCAAATATCGAAAAAAGCATACTAGCTAGACATAGTAAAAGACTAAATAAAGTTGACGAGTACAGTGTAGAGAGGATTCCCGCATTAACATTCATGTATATTCATGGAAGTATCAAAGTCAATTTAATTAGAAATAATTGCCTTCATTTGACCTTCGCCTAAGTATGTGTGACTCATTAGATCATTGATTCGTTTCAATCGCTTGTATCCCAAAGCTTTTTGCTCAGTTGACCCATTTTAATTTAATAGGAAAAATTTGCATAGTTTCCGTTCTCGTAAAGACTTTGAGTAGGAGCTTACCTTTTATTATATGGATCCTTAGCTAATCATGGCCATGGTATTGTCAATTCAGTCAGAAGCCGAAAATGTATTATCATCTTATTTGCCGTTTTGCTACCAGTCCAGCAGTAACGCATACATTATCGTGATGTGGGTATATATTACAAATTAACATATGATAGCGTGCAATTTCTCCCAACTCAAGCGTCCATTTCAATTGTTTTGACAAATGTATATTTCATATACAGAATTCATATCACATTATGCAATGGGAAACGTTGACATTTGGCAGTGGGCTATGTAACAATAACAATAACAAACAATAACAATATTTATTTTCAAGAAGTACATAATCAAGAAACATATGCAATGGCCCCCACACTAGGCACAGCCTGTATCGTGGGGACCTGAACCTCAAGAGAGTAAGTAATAGCTAGGACAACGAAAGTATTAACATAAATATGTTTACTATAACTAAAAAAAAAAATAAGAAGAAGATATTCTGTAGGTACTCAGTTTGTGTGTGTGTGTGTGTGTGTGTGGTACTCAGTTTGTGTGTGTGTGTGTGTGTGTGTGTGTGTGTGTTTGTGTGTGTGCGTATGTGAATAAAGAAAATCATTTTAGAATGTTCTCTGTTTCTACATAATCCAACGAGAATAGCTTCCTTTGGATATGCCTTTTTGCTTCAGATGGGTTGCAGTGTCTTATATCGCAGTTTTTTATTAAATTATTATATATATGCGGAAAGAGGAAACCTGAGAATCTCATCGCAAAAGTAGATCTAACAAGAGGTATAGGGATTTGGTAGACTCTCTTTTGGGACAAAGCTAATTTGTCAGAAACAGACTCATGACAGACCATCGAGTGTACGTATAGGGAAGCACGCAGTAAGAATAACCTACGAACGCTTAGTACGTGTGCTTTTGTGAAAAGTTCTGTAGTAGAAAATCGGCGGGGCAATCCCAAAGATACCTTCAGAACAGCCCTTTGAGCTCGCTCTAAAGTAATCATTGTTGACTTAACTGAGCCACCCCATGCGAGTATGCAATAGTTTAAAACAGTCTGGCATAGAGCCAAGTACATCATTCGAATCAGGTGAAAATCCCCAACCTCTCGTAAGATTTTCAGGGTATATATTAGTTTGCGAACCCTACCAGCCGTCACTAAAATATGTTTTTTAAAATTAAGGTTTTCGTCAATTATAACGCCCAAATATCTGAGTGAACTGGTTCTATTTATAGTGGCACAAGGACAGACGGAAAGATGAGAGTTAGGTGATGCTATGCAAGAGTGGCTGTGGATTTTAAGACATGAAAAGGCGGAAGGAGGATATGATGCAGCTGTTTTATGAAATCCTATGAATTTAGTTTTGTCAGCGTTCAGAGTTAAAAGATTTTAGTTTAGCCAAACAAATAGCTGTTGCAAACCTGCCGAAGCCAATTCATAAGTATCTCGCCACGAGTCAGCATGAAACACCAAGGCTGTGTCATCGGCATAACAGAAAAAATCACAGTTTTTGAGCTTTAGGGACATGATGTCGTTAATGTAAGAAATAAATAATGTAGGTCCTAGTATGCTGCCCTGAGGAACGCCGAATGATACAGGTTTCACAGTGCTCACGACGTTACTGATTCTTATGTGCTGGCTTCTACCCGTAAGATAGCTAGAAAACCAATCCAAAGATTTGCCACGGATCCCAAAGGCTTCCAGTTTTCTTAGTAGTATTGGGATATTTGGGATTGACACCGTGTCAAAAGCTTTCGCCAAATCGAGAAATATACCTATACAACCTTTGCCGTAAGACAATGTTTAAGCTATGTCAATATTGCTTATTACTCTGTATACTAACAATAATATGTGCATATTCGGAGATACATTACTTATGGTACAGTAATCAATTTACATGAAAAATAAAAATTTCAACATAATGTCATAATGCTCATGGCAGTGCTATGATATAATTGTGTATTATAGTTACATGATATAATTATAGTTATCTTAAGCAGAAGAAGACTAGTATCTGGGTGAATTTATAAGACAAAAAACATGTATATGATCTTCTTCTGACTAGGGACTGTTGTAAGGGAAACGTGAGACAAATTTTGCCGACGTTGATGTAACACCCATTGATGAAGGGAAGCTCTTCAGAGTTTGGGTTGCTACAGATATTTTCTCACAAAAATGTTATTGAAATAACAGGTTTTATTTCCGTAAATATTATAATACCGATCTATTAACTACTGGCTTCCTGTCGGTTTTATGTTATACGTAAATTAAGTGATTCACCGCCATCATAGAGTCATAATGGATAACTGTGATGTGCTGTCAGTTTCAACTCATGAAACCTTAGTGGCTAAATTTTGAAACTTCCCTTTGTATACCTTCCTATTTCTTATTATGAAATTTCTGTATAAATAAAGTATATCAGTCACAGTACGCCCTAACCAGCGCCGGCAGAGGTTTAAACACGTCTCATTAGTGGTTCAAGCGAAGGCACGGACACCTAAATAGAACCGTTTTTCCCCCGAAGGGTAAAAAACGGATATTTAGGTTTATTATGGAAGGTGTTGGAAATCAGTGACAAAACAGCTATTGTAATTACATTGTTTAGGTTTGTTACTGCTTTAAAATGCAGCCAGCGATTAAAGCCTGTCTCAAACATTTATTTTTTACAAGTTTTATTTAGTTCACAATCACTTACGCCGTGTCTTGCGTGGGCGACGGCCGCGACCGTCGCCGTCGCGTCTCATACTTCCATATCGATAAGGTTTGATTTCGTATGCGTCGCATCGCCGTCGCGCGACCATCGCGCGACCGTCGCCCACGCAAGCCACGGTGTTAGATTTATAGTCACAATCTTTGTTCAATATCCGCAAACATCAGTTAAATTAAATTAGAGTAAATTGCGTAACATTTCGTCCCGTCCCGTTTTAATTTAATATTGTTAGTGAAGATCGTTTTAGTTTAAACCAATATAACGCCAGTTAATTCTCCCCTTTATGGCTAGTTGGACAGTAATGTCAGTGAGACAGGCTTATAGCTGTCAACGGCCGCTGACCGCCTGTCAGCTATCACGATCAACCGAATACCAATTTAATCTACCCTGGAAGGCCCGGAAGCATTCAATTTAGTACTTCCTATCGACTTTAATCGGGGGCCAATCTTTCAAAGGAAGGATATGGGGGTAGTTGACTGAAAGTCAAATCTGCTCTTTTCGAACTGCCATAACTAGATATAAACTATGGACATCATAAATAAATAAATATTATAGGACATTCTTACACAGATTGACTGAGGACCACGGTAAGCTCATGCAAGAAGGCTTGTGTTTTGGGTTCTCAGACAACGATATACATAATATATAAATACTTATATACATAGAAAACATCCATGTCTCAGGAATAAACATCTGTGCTCATCACACAAATAAATGCCCTTACCGGGATTCGAACCCGGGACCGCGGCGTAGCAGGCAGGGTCACTACCGACTGCGCCAGACCGGTCGTCAACAGAAAGAGAAACAGCAGTCATAAGAAATACAGGCATGGTCCTTTAATTCATACATGTTGTATATTTTTATTTTTTGTGTATAATTTTCTCATCATTTCATTTCATTGCGTTAATTAGAGGTATAATAGGCTTCCAAGTATCACGTTTCAGGCAGAGCAACTCGAGTGTATTCTAAAGGGAAATGCTTAATTATTTTTACTAGAAAATACAAACGTAACAAATATGTAGGTTTTTCTTATTATATCCAAACGGTTTATTTTACCTATTCTCTTCCTTTTCTTCTTATCCGCCCACATTCCTTCACACCATCACCGAAAGTATCTTAAGTTTAACTATATTCCGACTCGCCTGTCGAACGCTGTCAAGAAAGTTCCAGGCTATTTCGGGTTCCACCACAAATCAGCCGTGACATTTGCCTCGTCGATATTTCCCTCCGAAAATACTAGAGATGCCGCGAATGTTCAGTTGGTTATCGGCATTCGGCGAAGGAATTTTAAACGTTTCACATATTCGGCCGAAAAGGCAATAAGCAGAATCAGAAGAAGATATGTTTATGAATGACAAATTGCATTTATTTACAATATTTTATCGCTGACCGTGATTTCGAAACTATTCTAAAAAGCCGAAATCTTCAGGCGTTGCCTAACCTTAACAAACTTACACATATTGTACCAAGTACTCAGAGTAATCTAACCACCACACGTCAACCACAACGCAAGTCATGTAATTTCTAGAAATGTACACCAAATTTTTGATAATATTTCTTGGACAACTCTATGGTATCTAATTATCTACACTGCTGGGCTGGGATGCTGCATTTAAATCGACCAACAAGCCTGGAAAACAGCCGAAGACCGTGGTAAATGGCGTAAGCGTGTTGTGGAGGGAGAAGGCTATGCGACAATGCCTGGTTTATTGCTTTAGATAGCAAAAGGTGTCGCAGAAAGCAAACCGAGACTGGAATCTCAGGTGGCATGAGTTTTCTCTGTCATAAATGTGGCAGGTCGTGCCTCTTAAAACATATATTAAACATACACACATTTAGCCGAATACTCGGAAATTATTTGAGTTGCTAAATATATGCAAAAACGTTGTACCATCCCTAGAACATACGCTCATTCAATACGCCAGAAAAACGACTGTTTCCCTTTCTGGCACTCGGAACTTTCCAGTTTCAATTTATTTCGTACGTGTCCCAAGTTTGTCTGAAGTTGCTCGGTTTCAATTACTTTATTACTTTGTAAAGAGATAAACCTCTTATACGGTTAAATTATGCCTACCTTTTAGTGTGTGAGGACGCCACGAGAGCAGAATAAGTACAAGTATTTTACAAGGATTTGCTTCAGCGGATTGCGATAGAATTTTATTACCGATACGATGGAAAGTTTGAAATGATAGTTTCTAGTGTATAAACGGTGTATGTAACACGAGGAAACCGAAAAATTTTAACCACACATTTCTGAGGCCAAAAAAGATAAAAGCGGAAGTCATAGCGTGGGCAGACCTTCTCTTCAGAATATGAAGATCGCTGGATACCGCTGGTTGTAGATAGCGCAGGCCCTTGGGAGAGACCTATGTGTAGTGGACGTCATTTGGCTGCCATTTATTTGTTATGGTGGGTACGATGTAGATGTACGGATGCTTGTCAGTTTCAATAACATTTTTCTCTTCCACAATTTGCTTGCATATAAACTAAAACGTTTTCTGTACTAAGGCGCGTCCGACTAGTATATCAACAGAGTGAACTAACAAAGGTGCTTTCAAGGGCGAGGGAAAAAAAGCATAAGTGTTATAAGTAGGCACAACACGCAGCTTCCATTGTGGCGGGTAGTAAACGACGAGGCATAATGTGATGACGTCAGGCATGAATTATTTAGGAGCCGTTGGCGTCCGCTGCCATTCTGTATATTACGTCAATTACTTAGAATATCTTGTTGTTTGGCCGGATTACTAGATTTAGGAAAGAATCAGGTTGGGACTTAATGAATACCCACCTAATAACCTGTACGACGTACGTGTAGCGGAGTTCCGCTCTCTGCTAGTGAGAATAGGCTAGTTTCCTATACTTAAAATAAAATATTTTAAGCAGTACACGAAATAAAGCACCACATAATTAGTAGAAAAATATGCACAGTAGTTATTTTTAAACATAATTTCTATTTAATAAGTCAAAGAGAAAGATATAAAGTAAATGAATTGACCGTGACGTCACTCCTCAGTATTTCATAGTAATTCCATATTAGCAAATCGTTTTGACAGTTCATAAAAAGAAGCTGATTTGACTAGTAGGAAACTAGCCTATTAGCTAAATGAAATTAATGACATGAACTTTTAGAATTAGACCCTGGCCGGCTTCAAAATCAATCTTCATGTCAATGAAGATAAAGAATTCCCTGTGTCTTACGGGTTAAAAAGTTCCTCTAGTGGCTTTCGTAGAAGCCGACTGTGGGATATAGGTTCAATTGTGTTCAGGGATTATGGCCAGTAACCTCTCACTGCAATATCACAGCACCAGTGGCACCAGCTAGCACGTAAATTACGCGACAGTATCTCGTCGCGACATAGGTCACAACTATTTTCGTAACTCCATGAAGTAAGAATGAATAGTCTATGTCGCGGCGACATACTCGCGCCAATCATATGTTAGCCCTGCCGGCGTGAGTTTACATATGTAATTATGTATGTAAGATAAACAATAGCCAGGCAGACGACATATTTTACCCACACGCCTTTCCCATGCACCGCACTAAAGTGGATATACCCGTAAAGAAAATAATTAATTTCCCGCCTAATGAGTCGCGCGATGTCATATCGATCCGTCGCGTGCAGGTAACGGTCATTAAGCTGAGCTATTTTATACCGTATACAGTTCAAAATAAGGTTTGTAAATTACCAGTTGTGATTACGATGGAGCTACTTAATACACAGACACCGGATTATGAAGCGTTTAACACAGACCACGACGAGGTCACCATGCAAAATAACATATTTTCTTTATTGATAATTGGAGCAAGCAAGATTTACATAAGTGGGATTGGGTACATACATTACAATATATTACTTAGTTTAACAGTAGTCTTCACACTAGGTCAAGCCGTAGGTATTATTAAATACAAAACAGTATTATAAACTACAAATTAATGTACTGTTTTTACTAGAAAACTTAAAAGTAATGGTGAATATTTATAAACTTTTTTAAATTACACTAGTACCCCGGTTGTATTTGTCGGGAATACTCGGGAAGCAATAGGATCCAATCCAACCACATAATTATGTACAGAAGATCTGATGATACACGTATCTGATTATTGGTAGAGCTTACCCTTGTGTTGGAGGCATTTTCGTGTCCATGTTAACCTGGCAGTGGACTAACCACGAGGCTTTTAGCTCGACATCGCGCACAGACAGTGTAAAGTGACCGACAACCGCAGAATATACATGAGTATAGAGAGGTGTTGAGTATGATATGAACTCAAGATTTAAAAACAGACCTAATGAAGTTTTCATTCAAAATTATAAGTTATGAAACTTTCTCTGGATACGTAAGCTTTGGTTTTGGTTTGTTCCTCATTCATGGAAAAGCCACTTTTGAAATTTCATAGACATTTTATGTGCTGAAATCTAGAATTACCCGATTGAGATACTTATCATCCCGAAAATCATCTCTTGAGAACGCGAAAACGTATTATGGTAGTACAGTTTACGAGATCTATAGGACATCTCAAATAATTATCATGAGACTTGTCTATTTTTATCAAAAACATACACGCACACATCTATTTTAAAACGAAATTAGTTTTTACTTTATTCTGATTGCCCATAATCGTTCCGATTATATTACTGTGGGTGGATTTACTTTTCACAGTTCACCAAATTCCAATAACATCCGTTGAGCTTTTACAAAAAACCCATCTACATTTAATACGCTTATGGAAATGTTTTTTTTTTTTTTCATTTAAATTTAATAAAACCAGTGTATCGGAATGGAAACGGGGCTCGAGCGGGAGTCAGGATGGCCGTGTCGAAATTGCAAAAGCGAGTCGAGTCGAATGATATCGATAAACAATGAAAGTACAGTAACAAGCACAAGTCATCTCATCTCAACTCAACTACAAGATGAAGCAAAATGGAGAGTAAAGGGCAACTAGCAATATATATGACATAGTAGGTAATAGCGCGTTAGGGCGATCGTTAATTCCAGTTGCGTCTTGCGTCCACATTTGAGTATCTAATAATAGAGAAGAGGGATAATTAATAAAATATATTAGATCGCTACGAAAATACCGCAAGAGGCAGTTCATTTCATAATTTAGCAGAGCGAAGGAAGGAAGGAAGAGGAGGTTCCTGAAGTTACGCGCAGTTCAGAAAGGTTGGGCAGAAAAGATGGCATTATTCCGAGCAACCCCAGAGCTACATTGTGCTCCGTGTAACAGCACGTTTAAAACTAAGTTCGGTTTAGCGAGTCATTTAAAAGCCCACCAAAATAAAAACTCAGACCACACAGACGTAACAAGGAGTCGCCATAACCGGCTTACGGTTTGGACGATGATGATACCTAATGATGACTTGTGTCGTGACTCGTGGCATACCCTGGTCTTCGGCCGATTGTCCACTATCATATGTTTGTCATAGAAATATGATCATAGGCAACATGACGTCCTTTTTCTTCACGTTGGAAAAAAAGGGAGGCATACATACTATCAGTCTTCGTGTAATCTCAACTCGTTTCTCGGCAAGCATGTGGAACGTTCGAGAGATTTATTGCGGACGAGATAGTCCGTCATTTCTCGTTAAAAGTGGCGTCAAAAGCGGGACATTAGACACTGTCGGACGAAATGGGGGGATTATGGACACAGATTGTGGAGGAGGTAATGATTAATATGTGTCACTTAAGTGGTTCGGAAAGACCTTGTACTACGGAGAACGGACTAAGGTCATAGACATTTCAAGGAGACGTTGCGGATATTCATGAATGTCATGACGTATGATCATGTGGATTTTGACAGGTAGGAGTTAAATCATCATATATCCGTACTCAAATCATGTCGGTGTGGTGGGTTTTTCTGACAAAAGAAGAGCCTGGCGTCTGTTGGCTTGGTGGGTGGACCATATCCGGACGATTGCTGGACACTTCTGAATGAGATTGGCCCAGGGCCGGAATAAGTGGCGAATGCGCAGAGAGGACTATGCGTAGCAGTGAGCGAACGAAAGAAACCATGGAATGGGATAAAATTACTTAGATGAAGGAGACATTTTGGGCAAAAAGAAAATGCTCATTTAATTTTAGCATTCTTTTCAATATACCATAGTATATCCTCAAAGGGATAAGTTCGCCTTTGTACTTCACATCTCAATGTATACTATTTTTTAATGTGTTTTTGTACAATAAAGAGTTACTACTACTACTACTATAGTTAAGTATATAGTTAAGAACAAAAAGAGCCCATTAGACGAATGTACAGGATCGTTATTTGTTTATGTCTTTGGAGGAGGCGTATGTCCAGCAACATTAGATCGATATCACGATGAATAAGAATAAGCTCATCATGCACAATAACTTATATACCTTTAACAATCGTGTCCACTTTATGTCATAAAAGGAAATAAAAATCACTGATATTACAATGTACCAATCAGCCGGCCAATCCGTTCGGTTCGGCCGAGCGAACTCAGTGAACAAGCGAATTGAGCGAACAAGCGAATCGAGCGATATAAACAATCTGTCGCAGTGGGACGGAAACCTAATCAAGTGTGCTCGGGGAGATTAGGGGTCGGTTCCGTTCGCTTTACGGACAAAACGGTTGACAACTGCCAAAATGTCCTATTCGAACTTGTCCAAAATTAGCACTGGATACGACCATAGATGGCATTTGTCAGTGTCGTCAAACTATATCGTCTATTTTGACATGGTTATATCGAGAGCTAATTTTAAACGAACATTACAATTCAAAATGGGTGGAACTATCTTAGATCTGACGATAATGTGCTATGTGTTCTGGAAGTAAGTCGGTATTTAAATATCGAACCGATATTCAAAATCGAAAAATATGGATTGAGCGATTTGGACTGAAACTTAATTTAGCAATCTTCGCTCAATAGAAAGTCACTGCTTCAAATTGAGCTGCTTCTTTGGTGATAGTCTCTGAGTGTCATACCTTTGTGCAGTAATTGCTACGGTACGAAGTCTAGAAGTGGATTGGATAGTGCTTTGAACGATTACTCACTAAAAGGATGCCTGCGAAGCTAGGAGCAGCTTTATAGATGAATGCGAAATTCCAGAACAGTTTTGGTGTAACAGAGTTCTCAAATCAGATTTTAGTTTTTCACTTAGATACAACTATTTATTTAAAACTGCAAGTTTACCTTAATGAAAAATACCAAAAGCAGCAATGGTAGTATAAAAAAAAAATCTAACTTACGAGTTGTTCATTTCATACACAGCAGTATTAAAGAGTATGCGGCGTAGCAAGCTCTAGACGCGTAGCCATCGTAGCATACACAATACATCACCGTAACCAAACGGCGTAGCGGAAAATTCTGCGTAGAACCTTGACGCTACGACTGCGAGCAACAGGCCAATTCTGATGTGCACCTGACGGCTAACTGATAAGATTCTAATATCGGTTATTATTATTTGAAGTCACTTATACGTTCGAATTTGCCTGAAGGTCAATGATATTAGAATGAACGTGCCTAAAGGTGAACCAAATTTATTGATAACATGATATTTATTCTGCAGTTTAATTAAGTAAATATTATCTTCCACAAATCTAACTAAAGATTTGGCACTTAAATCACAATATTCAATTTTGTTTATCAACTGGAGTTGCATTGAATACTGAAAGATTACGGCATAGCTTGATCCGGGGATCTCCATCAAATGCCGAGACATCGTCTATCTAAAGATAAGAGAATTCATCATCCCGCTTGACAGAACAATTTCAGGACACCAAATCTCAGCTAAGCAGGACATCGCAGTGAGGACACAAAAGGAATAAGGAGCTTTATATTGATGAAATCATTTCTTAAGATTTTGGTTCATGTAAAATTATAAATTTTGTGAAAGTTCCACGTGATTAAGTACAAGGCGATATCACCAGTCAGTGGTCGATCGATACTCGCACAACTAGTCTGCATTCGCAATAGATAGATTCATGGCCAACTTGAATACTACTAACTACTATTGAGTACTGTAGGTACCTACTCGTGGAACAAGTTTTTGGATCTAGGCCTCTATCATAAGTTATTGACATTTTAAAATAAAATACGAGTACGTTACTCGATTGCGTAAATATCCACGAAAATTTATGTGATTTCTGGTTTTAGTAACTAACCGTTTGGAGGCGCTGTTCACTTCCTCCATACAAATAATGTCATCTTCAATGACGTTTACGATCATCATCATCATCATCATTCTCTTGCCCTCTTCCCATTATTTGGGGTCGGCGCCGCAGATCTTCCTCCTCCATTCCTCTCTATGAGCCGTCATTTCCATACTAACACCTTTCACTCTCATATCATTGTTCACACATTCCATAAATCTTTTCTTAGGCTTCCACTACTCGTACCTTTGTCGCCATCCTCCTTCATATTTACCACTCGTTTTATAACATTGTTTTACATGCCCATACCATGCTAATCTGCTTCCTCTCACTGGCGCTACTCTCAGGCTTCCCCTTATATACTCATTCCGAATCCTATCCCGTCTTGTCACACCACACATCCAGCGCACATGCAGACTTCTCTCATCCTTCTTCTTGACGGCTCACGGCCCAGCACTCACTTCCATACGATATTGAATAAAATGTTCTAATGGTGCTCCCACTGCAGTGGGCTGTTACAAATGTTATATAACACTTATAACAGTCTGTACGGGAGCACCATGAGACGTCGAAACGTATGCTACAGGCTCTAGTAACATAATTTACTTACGATTGTACTGCTCTCTCGTTGCTCCCAATATTCGATTATTGGATCCATAATTCTCGCCGTTGCCAAAAGCAATACTCATATCCTATCGCGCGCCAGAAGTAATTCTATTACACGCAGGAAATGTATGAAGAATTACATGAAATATATTTAGAAAATTCGACAGTACCTTTGTAAATTGAATTACTAAAGGCGAAGTTAGATGGTGCGAAATCTCGTATTCGATATATTGATACATTATATAGTAGGAGTAATATGATCGATCGAATTGCGTAAAAGTCAGCATCAGTGGGGGATCTATCTTCTCAAAGGTGCTTACCATTCGCTAATTGCTTAGAAACTTATTTCAGTTCAGTGAACTTCAGTGTTTCATCAGCTACTATTGATATTGACCGTAACCTCAGTAAGTAATAATAAATGTATAGAACTTGCATGCGTGTTGTAGAAACGCCTGACAAATCTAGGTCTAAATAAAAAGCGTTACAAACCCTACCGTAGTCTAGTGATCAAAGTTGCCTCGTGTATGAGTGTAGCCCCAGTCTACCGGTAGTTTATATTAATAAGAGCATTTCCTCTTGTGAGTTCTATTTAAAGGGTTAAAATAGCTAAAGAGAGATCAGGATTCTGTTAACAATTGAGAGAGAGATTACGAAAATTGACAACAATAAAAGCCTGTACTAAGAAAAGAAGCCTTAATATCATCAAGAAATTAAATACTAAGCGTCATATTTTCTCCAAAAGCCTTCAGAAAAGCGGAAAGCCGAATCAATTTAGCGACAATAGGTATTCGTTAGCGTTTGGACGCAAATTGCTTAAACCGGGAGGTTTCATGCCATTGCCGATTATGCGGGGCGATTGTTTTCCAAAGAGGCAGGAACGTTTCGATTATGTTATAAAGAATAATGGGTTTATTAAGTTAAGCTGTTGTGAAAAATGCATACTATTTTAAAAAATATATTTTAGTTGATGTAAGTTATTATGAAAACTATTGCAAATATACGCAGAAATATGATTGAACGTTTGAGAGAGCACGTTATCTTTTAAAAACACGTAGTGGCTGGTGAATAGGTTGCAAGGGAAGTAGGAAATCCATGTGAAATAAAAAGAAGTGGGCACTGTATCGTAAAAAAAACTAATAATCTGGCGCAGGATAAGAAAATCTAGAAAATACTCCACCTACGGGAAATTCTTTCATGATGAGTATGATGATGTCAATCAAAGGAGTTTGTTCGTTATTTTAATTTGTGATTGAACGCATCATAGACAGTTTATGATGCGTGTGTTTCAAATACATGTTTCACGCTTTTCTAAACAAAAAACAAACCTGAACAAAATTCAATCAGCTAGTTCGGCTAGCCTATTCGGAGTTGCAAAGTCGGGTGCCCGTTGGCCAAATGTCCAATTACGCCCAAACGCTCTTGTCATTTGCGTCGGAACAAACAGTCTGCGGCCGGTAAAGGCTTCATTATTCAGGGCTAGTGAGCCGAATGGCAGACACTGCCGACAAGGCATACCTAGTTGACTATTCGACTAATAGATAGATAGATTTTTATTTAATCACAATTCACATGCTTTGTGACTTGATTAATTTACACGAAACTAAGAAGACAGACGGACAACAAAGGGATTCTAAATGCGTTCCTAAATTTCTAAAATTCTAAATTTAACTTTTTGAGGCAAGAAACTAGAGTTCCAAATTAAAAAACGAGAAAAAGCAACATTCAAAATATAAGTTAGGATCCATTTATGTATTTGCGAAAAAGTTAACTCTCTTCGAATGATTCCTAATGTAGTTACAGCAACAAGTTACCAGTAATAATAACATCTGACACTTATTTTTCCACATAACTATTAGACTAAAAACGTGTGTAATGTACAAAATTTCGTAACGTACTATACTGATAACAATAAAGAAGCGTGTCAAGTGGGGCGTTAGTGTGTGCAGAGCAGCATTCCACTCGCACACGCGACTAAAGCTGAGGCCAACTAGACGGCCTAGTCGAAACATTTCTGTCTCCATCACTCTTAAATATTAGCGCGACAATTGCGCTTCGATAGCTACGGAGCACAAGTGATCGTCACCTTGTTTAGGCCAAGCGGTTTCAACAACTTGACAATTTACATTGTGACCAGTAAGAAAGAAGGTGGTGAAACTGATTTGTGCATAATAATAACTAACATAACTAACGTAATAGGACATACATAGCATGCTCGGTTACTCACCTTAAACATGCTTTTAACGATAAGAAATACTTTATCTCTCAAATCAAGTTAAATTCGCAAATCTTATCTGATCTCTTCGTACTTACGTCCAGTTTTGAGTAAATGCGGCTTTTTGTGCAGGACACACTTTGTACTATGTGTGTAGCATCCCGCAAACAAACCTCGTGTGAACTATTTGGGACGTACACTTCTAAAATATGATTCGGAAAAAAACCGTACTAACAAAAATTGTACATAAATAAGTGGTAAAGAGCTGTAGCCCTATATGTATGTGGGCATTTTCAGAATGGGGCACCCCAATAAGCGTTTGTTGTTAACAAAAAATAACTAACAGTTTTGTGACGATAATTAGGTACAAATTTCAAAAAAAAATTGTTTTTGGTGTTAATTACATAAACTTTAAGCGATAATCATTCAGACACATTGACTTTATGCTTAATTGTCGTCACAAAACTGACAGCGAGTTAGTTTTTGTTAACAACTTACGCTAATTGGGGGGACCCAAATTCTGAAAATGCCCATGTGTGATGTTGCTAATTTCATAATTAAAGCACGAGTGTGTGTAAAAGTGATTCTTCTACAGTAGGCAGTCTCGTTACACTGGCAGGCCGTAAGCCCGAGTCTCCCTAGCCAGTGATAACGAACAAACATGGGCAGAGATTTGCGTCTGCCTGTAGTGTCCTCAGCTCCGCCACTCCGCCGTCTGTAGTCATGCTGCGGACTAGCTCGTCGTACACACACATTCACGAACAATGAAAACGGATCAGGTGCCGTAGCCGAATGGCAGACGACGCGAAACGGAAACGAAACGCCGCGAAAGGTAGTCTGGCTCTGTCGCGCCAATACGGACGAGCGATAGAGATAGATATCTACTAGCGTGTCCCATGAAGGGGTAGGCGTTTCTCAGTGATTGGACACAGTTTGTGCTACTAGCGTTTCGTTTCGTGAGCGTTTGTGCCAATCGGCTACGCACCCTGGATATCTTCTTACAGTGACTGATATGTTTTCATTGTTTTAAACTTCAAATAAAAATTCTAGTAAATTTTGAAAAGTGTATTGTTCTCCTTTGAAGCTGGCTTCCAGACTAGCTACTTTACTCCTCACTTCACATTGATTCCTCGCTCTACTCCACTATCTTCTACCTATCGTCTACTTCTGTCCTCATTACCTAAGCAAAGAAAAAAGAACATTATTATATTGATACTGAAAGAGTAGCCAAAATGATAGTCTGAATTAGCAGACAGAGACTACCGCGGAACACGGAAATGTGAATATTGTTATCTCCTTCTACAGATAAAATACGTAGATAATTCAAGAATTTTTTGTTTCATACAACACAAACTAGTGTTTCGCGGTAAGACTGATTTTCACACTTGCAGGCTCCTATTTCAGAAATTGTAAATTGAGACCTGACACTGAACTGAATATTTATGTATGTACACATTTCTGAAATTACCTATATATAGCGTCAATGTATATCAAATGCAGGGTGAATTATCAGTGTCAGGTGACAATTGTCAGCGTGGTTCAACGGGGACCAAGTCTGGTCGCACACTTCATGGGAGTCATTATTAAACGACTGGCAGGTAATTTCGACTAATCGATTTTTTCCATATTTTTAACTAGAGTGGCATACACACGTATGGCGTTCTAGTTAAAATTGTTTTTTTTTTTTTTTTAATAATTAAGTAGTGACAAAGAAAATTCGAGACACGCGTTTAAGGATTGTTCAAAACAAAATGTGTAAAAAGCAACGTTATATAAGGCAACTAGGCCTAATTAATAATTATTAAATCGCCCCTTTGATTGAGAAAACACATGATTTAATATTAGTTAAAAATCGGAAATATTTAGCACTGAAACTCCAAGAAATTACAAATATTCTAATAAAGATTAGTTTCCAGTCAAGTATTGAATATAGGTCTGTTGTTAATTAGTTATCAGCATGATCGTTTCAATTAAACTTGTCGGTAGAGCCTCTTCTATTCGATTGGTTAAGTTGTCGAGAGGCGGCCGTTAATTGTTCGCAAAGTCATTAACGGGTCAGCAATAATTAGTAGAGTAACAAGGGGCCGGGGTCGATGACTTGCGATTTTGTTATATACCTAAGGAGGATCAAACAGATTCTGTTTTAAGCCCTGGTGCCGTAGCCGAATGGAATTTCTGCGACGCGAAACGAAAACGAAACGCCGCGAAAGATAGTCTGGCTCTGCCGCGCCAATGCGCAAGAGCGATAGAGATAGATATCTACGAGCGTTTGTGCCATTCGGCTACGTGCCCTGACATGTTCGGATTCGAATCAATGAAATACCTAGAAAAAGGGTCTCGTGTTTACTAATGTTCATTTTGTGCGTGTCTTGTTGAACCTCAGAGCATATAGGTAATACTAGAGAGCGGACAACCCGCCGGCGGACGTGTCGCAGTCGCTAGCTCATAGAGCATACAGTTGTTGTTGTGTGCGCGCGTGACGTCACGATTAGTTGTTCGTTCGCATTTCACATGTACACAGTCTTGGAAAGCGCGTGTATTGCGCAATAGGAGCATCCATCTACAAGTCGAATGGTTACATATTCTGTGGTCGCATCAAGAACTTGCGACAGGCGTATTCAATACAAATCATCCGGCATGATCTTGTCCGATCTCCTGCCTTCCTATATCTGTGTTTTGAACAATTGGTACAGGTCAAAATTAACGAGCGCGACGAAAATCAGAATTAGCGATCAGTCCAGTGTCGTAGGACGTATAAAGTTCTAAATCTTTTTTTATTGGTTCGCATGAGAAGCCTGAAAATACAACCCATGATATCAAAATGATATATAAGTACATTTGTTAAAACTGAATAAGCCTCCCTAAGAAAAACGATTATCAGTGCTTTCATTACCTCTTATTACAACAGCAACAAGGTTGATTTTTGTTAAAGAGTAAAATGAAGTATCATCGTATTTTCTGGAAGCATCATTTGTTACGCCTGCTGGCTTTTCCTTAATCAAAATACAGAGTGATGGTAATGACAGTGACCCTGCTGTAATTATGTTTAGAAGATACATTTATTTTTGGATTCATCTAATTTATATAGAGAGGTAAATAGGAACTAATGTTCTGTAATACCTTCAAATAAGGATTTTGTTAATTATTATTTTGATTTGGCATTTAACAATATAACACTTTAAGTTCTCGCGCTTTGTACACATATTTAAAGTCACATACAGGTCGAACGCGATTAATTCAACGATTAATGCAACGTTCAACGTTGGGAAAAAAGGTAAAATAATGTTTATTAATCGCGTTGGACCTGTATGTGACTTTAAATATTGGCATTTAACCTTGAGTATTCTGACGTTGATTATCATCATTTACCTCTTTAGCCTTCGCGTCTACTGCAAACTACACAAACATACAACACAGAGGTAGGGCGTCAGGATAGTGTTTTACCTACGAAAAAGCGTGTTAAAATAGCGTTTGTCCGAAACCAAATTAAGTAGTGACCTTAGTTTGATTACAACTTGTTGCAAATTACGCTACGACACGCTTGAATGCTCCGATCGATCTTGACTCGACCCATCGATAATGTTAATGTCGTATAATCGCCCCACTCGTATCGTTAAAGCGGTAGAAGGCGCATTACGAAATTTCGATTGACTGATTTGGCGCCTTTTTTTTTTCAATAATCCAAATTCATCATATTGCAAACGTAACACAAATCACGCTGCAATACTTTCACACACGCGTTCAGTCATAATAAATTATCTCATTTATTTCTCGCTTGTACATTGTTGACAAGTTGAGGTTAAACTTATGCTGGTTTAAGAACGCGTGGAAGCATCTATATGTGCAGCTCGATAATAATCGATGCAGCTCTTCCACTCGATTACCCGATTAATCGATTCGATGAAGGATAAGTTTAGCATTAGCATGAACATGCCATAATTAATTTCAAACACAGAACTGTTACAGAGGCTATTTAATTATGTTTAATGAATATTAACCGACTTGCTTACTTAGGCACTTTTAGGATGATGTTTTTTTTTCTTATTTTACCAATCAGTTGGAGGTTAATCGAAGAATACTACATGACAACGATGTAGCGTAGCGCAACGAATGCAAACACACATATTGAAGTAAATATCAGTAGACTGTTTCTTTTTTATATATTTAAGAAAAAGATGGATAGGTAGGTACAAAATATTTCATAACATAAGATAACTTGATTTGTTCCCTATTTAATCTTCCACAGAGTTACGAAAAACACGGTAAAAAATAAAACAAGTTGTGATTTTTCCGTCCTTAACGAAAAAAAACACATTCGGCATCGAAATAAAAATCCACATAAAAGAGAGGCGGCCGCGAAAATTTCGTCCACCGGACATGGCGGTCTGTACGCAATATACGTATATCCATTTCTGAACTGACAGCAGAGTTATCCGGATAATTGGATAAATGGCGGTTGCATAACGACAGGAACTCGGCAGGAATGCGGCCTGCAAAAACTGAATGTTCTTCAATTACTACAGCCTGCAAAAACCGCGTTAGTTTGTAATGGCGGGGCGTCAAACACATAGTCGAGTTATTTATCTTATTTCTTCTTTGAGTGTTGCTATATCTTTTAAGACGCTGACAATACCCAATGACCTTGACGCTAGTGTACACTGTCTATTCGCATGGGAGTAAGTGAGAGCGCGATGCCACTAAAACAGGGCGGAGGTACGAAAAGTACGGAAAAATATTAAAATAAAATATAAAGATGCATTATTTGTGCAATATGTTTCGTTAGTGTTTTAGATATGTACATTTTTGTTATTGTAATTTTAATTAAAGGCAACTAAGTGAATAATTGAACGACATAGAACCGTTAAATGACGAACTCGAGACCAATCTTTGCAATTTTTTTCTATAGAGCCGATTTTGTTAAATCGTGTATCAAGTACGGCCATGTTCGTTGAAATATAATGAATAATAACATATAATTTACTTGCCTTTCTAAAACTAATAATTTATCTTATAAAAACTGCGCAAGTAACATCAATTTCGCGCAATTGGGTGTTGTCAGCCCCTTAAGCAATAGGGATTTAAGTTCTAAATTAAGTAATCGTTGCTACTACATAAGTACTGTGATTCTGATTTCACTGGATTGAATGTCTTTTGAACACTGAAATGTATGAAATGTTTGCATTCCATAGCACGACCTATATCCGAAAGTTAGTTATACGAGACCAATCGTAAAACGCTTTACAATTCTTTTCACAACAAGTTTCGTGTAGTTCTATTAGAAAGTAAAAATCACAGGTATTATTTGTTCCTTTAACTTTATGTGACTCGGTACAATATTTCAAGTTTTCTTTTTTAGAAACTTATAATTATAATGTTAAATTTCGTATTTGTATTAGATTTGCGTTGCGGTTTCCAAAGTTGACCGGGTTTCGATACTAACAAAAACTGCATAATTCAGGACCCGCATCAGTCTTAAAAAGGAATTCAGGGTCACTAAAACATTCCCGCGTCCATAGTTTGCGTAATATTGCGTAATAACTCAACATAATATATAATCATAAATATCACCCAACAGCAATAACTAGATATGTGTAAACTGGAGAGAACTATGAAATGAAGCCATTAGTCATTGTAAGTTCGACTGAGCACAATTCCGTATCGCAAGTTATGAGCCAATTATTGTTTGGGATTTCAAACGCGGCTCGATTCAAATTTAAAATATGAACTCTAAATACGACATGGATAGAATAAATTAAGGTCAAAAATGTACGTATTTGAATACTCGTTTTAAAGCCAAGCGACAAAATTATATTACACATTCATTTTTCGCTGTTTCTATAGATAGTCGCATGTCGCTCATTTCTAGATTGCTTCTAGATTATCCTCGGCAATGGGACCAGTGCGTAATATACATACGTGTAAATGTAAACCAGTAAGATACTTTAAATTAGATATCAGTGGCGTAGCGTTGATACAACTGGATTCCCAACGGGTTCCCTAAAATTCTGCAGTATCTGCAGACGTCCATACAAAACAGATCCCAAAAGCCCCTCCGGCTTTACCAACAAAAATTTTCACGCGTCGCCACTGTTAGGTATTTCATTAAAACGACAAAATATGCGTCTACCATAAATCGGTCAACAGTCTCAGTCTAACGATAAATAACATCAACATCATCCACTAGTGACACGTATTACGTTGTTGAAATATGTCAAGATTGTCAAGTTATTATGCCCTCGTTGTAGGTACACAAGTACTTAGTATTCAGCTCAAAATACCGCCTACGCATTTCAGTCTGTCAGCTCACACTCGCGTGGAACACGTTTTCACATGTTATAAAGGCATATTTCAGCATTTTTTTTGATATAACGAGTAGGTAATAAATCTGGGAAACAAAATTTTAACAATAGTAGCGAAGGATATTTCTTTAGGGGTATATGAACCAAATTTCGAATCGCATTTACAGACCGAATCAGGCGGCAAATCGTGATAAGTGGCGGAAGAAAAGGGCCCAGCAGAGGGCCACAAAAATAGGCGAGAAAAAAAATGAGCCAAAAGGTAATGATAATGACGCGACCGCCGCGATTGCCAAATCCGCCGGAAGGTAAGGCAGATACAGACGGACTGCAAGTCAACTGCACCTTGCATGGGAACTGCAAGCCGACGGTCAACGTGTAGTTCCCGTAATTTGTGAATTGTGACCATAGAGGAATAAGTTAACTCCATACATCAGTAAATGCAAGTTATTTGTAGTGACATCTAGCGTCATCCACGCGTCAATCACGCGTCTGCTAGCGTAAATTATCAGCACTGCTTCTTGTCATTAGATGTCGCGACGAACAAAAAGTCTAATGCTTAACAATTTTTAGCTAATATTACAATAGTTATTAATCAGTCTTCTGCGTGTAATATAAGTAGCAAACTGTTTTAATATTACAATTTTGGCCAGCGCGACACTGTTGACACCTAGTGTCGAGTAGTGGTACTGATAATTTACGCTATTTGACGCTAGATGTCACTACAAGTAACTTGCATTACAACAAGTTACAACTCTTTCCATACTTATTCCTCTATGGTTGTGATGCACTTACCCCCTTATTTATAAACGTTCACTAAAGTTATCAAGCCGATAAAGTTCGTTTATCCCTTTCCGACGTACTGGTGAGATCGAAAGGGACAGACGAACTTTATCGGCTTGATAACTTTAGAGTACGTTTATGAATAAGGGGGTGTCTCTATCGCGATATCGGTGCTTAGATGCGGCGTGTCATATCTCTAGTCGTTGTCTGTTCACGCTAAAAATTCACTTAAAGAAATCGAGTTGAGGGCAAATCTGAAATATCAGTAAGAAGCGAGACGCTTTAGCTTGTTATCTCGGTAACACCAGCTTTACGAGCTGCAGTCGGGGGCGTAAAGAAACTCATAACAGTGTTAATGGCGTTCTACGTAATGCAATATACAATAGAGATAACGTTGTTATAAGCTTTATTTTATTAATCTTAATACACGAAGTTGTGCAAAGATTTTGACAAAGAATTAGGATGGGCTTTGTTTTCATCTAGTCAAGAGTTTATGAAGAGAGGATCAAAAGAGAAAGTGGGACTGCAAGGGTGCCAATACTGCCAATGTACTGGCGATGTGTCGTTCTCGATAATTTACCAGATTTACGTGAAAGTTTCTTCGGGAAATATTCCAACAAATTGGGATAATTACCTAGAACGGCACTTCGTCACAATTTACGACACTTTTTTCTTTAAACTCGTGAATATTCAAAAACTGAAATTGTCCTCAATCGAGGCAAAAGGTCAGACATCAGATTAATCCAACTTAAGGCGACGACGTCTATAGTTAAGTCGCTCCACGTGTACGGTCGAATTCACAAACATCTATACAAGTCAACATGCCATTAATAAGTATACTCTAAGACAATAAGTCCGTGTGTACATACATAGCATACATTTGGAATTATAGTTAATAAAGATGTTTGCGAACATGAAGTATCAAATTTCGTAATTATGGTAAGAGACAATGTGGCATTTTTTTATTTCTGAACGTCACAAATAAAAGATAATGATTAAACATACTCGTAGTTCCACTGGACTACATGTGTGGTTGAAAAGCTCACTTTCTGCTTGCATTCATAGCCATCACTCACGGCCTTGTGATCAACTGGTAATCGATATCGATTCGTTCATTTAACTCGGTACAAATACTACAAATATTAAGTATACAACAATAAATGCAATAATACACATTTTGACTATCCTACAGTTGCATATCTAAAGCATCAACCCTTGATTTATACGAATTAACATTGTAACATTGTGATATTAAATAAAGCCATTCTATGTCTATGTCTATGAATTTCTTGCATTGTAGCCCTAAAATCCACACTAATATTATAAATGGGAAAGTGTGTGTGTCTGTTTGTTTGTCCGGATTTCACGGCAAAACGGAGCGACGAATTCACGTGATTTTTTAAGTGGAGATAGTTGAAGGGATTGAGAGTGACATAGGCTACTTATTGTCCCTTTCTAACGCGAGCGAAGCCGCGGGCAAAAGCTCCAGGCGTCCATAAGCTAGACACGGGTTTACCATCGACGCATTATCTAAAAACTGATTTATGTTATGGTACAATTTAGAAACTCAATACATATCTCTAAACTTTCATACTTGCGATAACCTATAAATTCACACTGCCCGCCAACTTTCAGGAGTCGTCAACATTTCTCTAAAGTGCCTAATATAAATCTTGAAAACATCTCCGTCGAGCCCTGAACCGAACACTTATCGAATCGAATTATAAGACGGTGACGGGGACGGTAAATCTTTTCGTTTTCTTTTGACAGAACATTTCTCTTTTAATAAATACTATAGAGGTACTCAATGTTGGAGAACTGTCTGGATTGAAATGTACTACGTTTTAGGTCTGACTTCAGATTTGTTTAGTAGTAGAAATATTTAGTTCTCTATAAACCTGTTTGAGATTTTTTTAATAAATTAATAGTACCTAGCACTCCTGGCAAGAGGGGATCTCTTTTTGTAAAGCTCAGTTTGTCAATACTCCATTATTAAGTACTTTATGTAATCTGACAAATGTGTCATAATTACCGAATGTAAAATAATCTTTATCACGTTTCCTAGTCACTAATAAGCCTATACTTATAGTCGATACATGCAAGCAGTAATGACCTCACAAACATCGTTACCTGAGCCAAACTTTATCGGATGATGTCATGAATAATGCGGCACGTTATCCGCGTACTGGAATTAATCGACGCGTCCTGATGAATTGTCGGTGATACTGAGTACGCTACGGCGGTATTAGGGATTACAATACAGGATTCGGCCGAATCGGCTCCGGTTTCCTATAGTAGTATCAAAAAGATAATGATTAAATTTCTAATTTTTTTGTATGTTCAAATTTATTTGTTATATATTATCGCCGTTATAATAAATCCTCCGTCCGGAATCTTATTTTTTTTTTAACTCACTTTTTTCCGTTTTACTCATATTTTCCATTCATCAACTGCAAGTCATCTTAAACGCATTTTATAAAGCGTATTTTTTACATTCGGCAGTTTCAAAAAAGTGCTACATTCGGCCGAATACCAGACGTCGTATCGGACGCATTTTCGAGCATAAATTTTAGAGGGAGAGCGAATCGGGAAATCCAATGCGTTTTCGATGATTGCATGACCGGCGACCAAAGGTTTACGATCAATGCACCGATGGATCTAGTAATTGCCGTTGTTATTGATTTCAACCAATGACATTCTGTTTTTTCATATAAAGTTATAAAGTTTATGTTATAAACTTTTTATTAACAAGGAAACATGTAAACAGAAACATAAAACTACAGAAGTATCAGTGTATTCAACCAATAGGCTAAATGTATAAAATTACAATGCAAAAAACTAATTCCATGTCATTGAGTCAATATCAAATTAAAATTATAGAACACACACACTTTCCCATTTACAATGTATGGCATCCTCTATTTAAAAAAAAACTAAACGTCTATCACCTGAAAAAACAAACAAAACATAAATTAATACATATTTATCATAAAGAACCTCTGAAATAATTCATGTAACATTGATTGTTTTTGAGAGTACGAAATATTTGCCCAGACTGCCGGCCTCGCCGAAATGATCAATGGTTGACGCTAGACGCCGATCGAAACGCAGTCTGGCTCTGTCGTGCCGATACGGAAGAGCGATATTAGAGATAGCTATACGTTAACGATATTATCGTAGGCGTTTGTGCTTTTGGCTACGTACCCTGGAGAGCACGGGCTGAATTTCGTAATCATTTTGTCAACAGAATGTAGGCCGGCTATTAAATATTCTTAATTACTTCTTAGTAGGCGGTCTTTTTCAATTTCAATTTGTCTTGTAGCTCCGGTATGTCCATACTAATAAGACTTCCTTCCACTGAGAAAATACAACCAGTTTTCATGTTCGTTCAACAAGTTTTTTGGTTAAAATAGCGCCTATGCTCTTTGGTTCAAACAACAAGCTACTTAATCGATGGAATCAGGCGTTACTTTGCGGAAATCCATGTTAATCGTAAACTAGAATTTTCCTTTGCTAATCCGCGAATAGATAACGTGCAAGTCAATCAGTGCTAACCTGTTATAATTACTTGCGTATTTTTTTGCGGTGGGAGGGTGGGAAAAATAATTGCATGTAAAAAAATACGCAAGTAATTATAACAGGTTAGCACTGATTGACTTGCACGTTATCTATTCGCGGATTAGCAAAGGAAAGTTCTAGTTTACGATTAACAAGCTACTTGTCATTTGAATCGGCAATATATTTGAATCAACAAGTCGATTTTATAAAAACAACCTAACACATATTGTTTTAAACATAAGTTTGGCTGATTCAAACGGATAAACCGCAACAAGTCGAACTTGTTAAATTCACAATGCAAATTTCTCTCAGTATGGGAGAGGTCCTCTGGATCAACCCTTCTTTGCGTTATCCTGGATTTTTGCTAATGGGAACATTGTGAACTTGGGGTCTGCTTAGCAAAAAACGGGTGCCATCTGACTAGAGAAACTAATAATAAATAAGCCTTATAGGGATTAGTCCGGTTTCCTCACGATGTTTCCCTTCACCGAAAAACAACTGAATGAAACAATTGACTTCCTGTCTTCTTCAGAAACTATAGAATACTAGCTTTTGCCCGCAGCTTCGCTCGCGTTAAATTCGAAAATTGCGGAATGCTCCGTACAAATATCCACTCCCCATTTTAGGGAAGAGGGGGTTAGAAAGAGACAAAAAGTGGCCTAAATCACTCTCCATCCCTTCAACTGTCTCCACTTTAAAAAAAAACCACGTCAATTCGTCGCTCCGTTTTGCCGTCAAAGACGGACAAACAAACCGAAACACACACTTCCCCATTTATAATATTAGTATGGATTTTTGTAAGGCCAGCCGTAACAAAAATGCACTGAATCTCTTAACCTGTTTTTGTCACTCTGCCAAGTTTACGTCGAGACGACGTCTAAGCATTTTATGTAGACATTGTATATTCTGACATTCGTTTCCAATTCTTCTGTTTACCTACATAGTGATTCAAGTAGTGATTTGAATTCACGATTCCGCCTGTTTTAGTGTAAGGCCTGAGTGGACGTTCGGAGCGGAGCGTTTGGCGTTCGCGTGCACGCTATGCAGCGTCGACTTAGGACACTTTTATGAGCTTCAATTGTTACACATGCACGCCCCGCCAATAGTATAGTATGAATTTTCTAAGAGAACTTTTCGGTTTTGCCCTAATCTGTTAAACAAAGGCCTTTGTTTCTATTATTCGCGGCGGTTAGCTCCCGTTTCCACAGCACGTGCTAAAGTCTCAGTGCAATTAAAAAGCAACTATCATGATAGCAATAAGGTTCAAATTTATTACACAGTTTGCAGTGTGCATGTAACTTTTTTTGAAGATGACAAAACGTGTTATCTCAGAAAGGGCTTTTTATGGATTTGAACCATTGCTATCATGATAGTTGCTTTTTAACTACAGTGAGACTATAGCACGTGCCGTTTAAACGGGAGCTAACCGCCGCGAATAATAGAAACAAAGGCCTTTGTTCAACAGATTAGGGCAAAAGCGAAAAGTTTATCTCAGAAAATTCATACTATATCAATATATGGTTTAGAATCGAAAATTAAATCATTATCGTAAACTATTCCTATTCTGACCCTTGTTGCGATACTAGACAATAACTGAAAGGGTTAAATAACGAAATTGTATTGTTTGACGTTAATCCGTTTAAAATGTGCCGTTAATTAAACTTGAGGTTGTTTAGGCGTGATCGTGACGTCAGCGGACTTTTTCTGATCAAATCTAGGAAATCCTTTAGAACGGCCAGGTAATAAGCACCTTAAACCGGCGACCGGCGAGCGTGTATGACACGTGTTATGATGAAAATAAAGAAGCGAAGAAATATGTCAGGATCATAACGATATTAACGATACCATCATCATTTCTTTGTATTATCCCGGCTTTTTGCCACGGGAACGGGACAGGAGTCGGACTGTCACAAGCTTTGCTTAGTTTGTAGCTAAGTTGATCTGTGTAAGATGTCCCCAATATTTATTTATTTATGAATACCTACAGCCAAAGTGCCAAAATATGTATAGAGAACTTACATACATACAATCACGCCTGTATCCCATAAAGGTGTAGGCAGAGCACATGAAACTACTAAAGCTTCAGGGCCACTCTTGGCAAATAAGGGGTTAAAAGAAAACGAAACTGTGGCATTGCAGTGACAGGTTGCCAGCCTCTCGCCTACACCACAATTTAACCCATATCCTATAGAGAACTTAGAGAACTTCCATTGTAAATATAGAGAACTTTATTGTCTGTAAGTACATTAGAGTGTCACTTTATATTCACAGCTTGGTTGCTAACTGTACGTAAGAAAGTCATGGAAGCCTGAAGTCCGCTAGGCAACGAACTTGCCGGCTTGGCTAATACATATTTCACAGAATTTTAACGCGCAATCGATAAGGGCTTGGATCTTGAAATAGGTTTATTTAAGCATATTATTCGCGAAAGCTTGCCGTTATAAAACAGGGCACGTTTGACATTCCTGGCCCCGTAGCCGAATGGCATTTCTCCGACGCCAAACGAAAGCGATACGCCGCTGGCTCTGTCGCGCCAATACGCAAGCGCGATAGAGATAGATATCTACTAGCGCTTCGTTTCGTGAGCGATTGTGCCATTCGGCTAGCCACCCTGTGGTGACCTTTAGGCCGCCCTGTGATATTTGTCCAGACCTGTTGGGCGTGAATACCCACAGTGTATATGGCTTTCTGCTTAGCAATTTAGGGGCTACATTTTAGCAATCTGAAGCCGAATTTAGGTGTTATACTTATCAATAGCAAGCGTGATTATTGTATTAATGATGAATTGATGACGAGTTAATTTATCTCTTGATAGTACCTAATAAATATGACTGAAGGTAAGTGTACTTTTCAATCCTACATAATGTTAAGAGGATACGATACCGAAGCACGAATTCAAATTTGAGATTTTTAAGTCTTTATCGCCGTCGCGCTGACGGGGGTGGCACCCACAGAGAGGCCCTGTGTGCGTGCGCCGGCGCACGCACACAGCCGCGTCCGCCGCCGGCGCAAGTAGCTACTCGCGCTCGAGCGCTCTCTATATTTCTCTAGTTTCGGACTTCTGATGCGTAATGTTTTGGACTCCGTGAAGTGTGTACTGATTTGACTAAAATGCAAATTTGAAATGTTTTAAGTATTGTAAAAACAGTTCCTTATCTTATACATAATGTGATTATCTTAAAATAAATCATGTTAGCGAAATATAGTTATCCGGTATGTAAAAAGCTAAAACCTTTTCGATGTCAAAGAGAAGCCATATTATAGGAGTAGGTACGTACAGTCAACCAATCTGAATCCTATGTCATAGGCCACTGTAGACCTCTTTCACAGACTTGACAGTAAAAGTAAAACTGACTTCTATAGCAAATAAAGCACGGTGTCAATACGACAGGGTTCTAGAGTGGCCTAGGATTCTACATAATCGGTTGACAGTATCTACCTACCAAAAGTTTATGTGAATCTTATTCATTATTTTTTGCACATGTTTGACAGAAATGACAGCGTAGGAAAATTTAACTGGGACAATTTGGTACCTATTATACTTACCAGACACCAGATTATGTTCCAAGAGTGTACGTAATTAGAACTTTTTAGCAGAATTCTAACAAAAAATCTGCCAAACAAAATCTTATTGCATATGCAGCATAAGGACCTTTTTTCAGATGGAAAGCTACATATGCATCTTATATTTATAATTTTCTAGGGCTGTAGGTGTATACATATTACCTATCTAGCATTAGAAATACAAGGCTTAGCACAGAACAAGACCAACCATAAAAATGCTTAACTAATTTGCCAGCTAAATTTAAACCTAGGTATCGGTACTTAAACGTATAGGTAGATACTTTTGATAGTTTTATTATTTAGAACTTATTGATACTCTTAGATATCAGCATTTCTGTTACCATAGAATTAAAACGTAGATAACACTCATTTCATCTACCAACTAAGGGCATCTGTAATCTACTTACAAATAAGGCCCGGCTAAAAGTCTCGAAATGTTATGTACATTTTATAATTAGATAAGTGTAAATGGGTCAAAAATTTGGGTCCATGTGCAATTGTGCATTAAGTAGGTGCACATGGACCCAAATTGCTGCATGTATGAAATAAGGCCCATCAGTAAGTTAACAAAAATTAAGGTATTTCTTACATACCGAATTTAGCGTAATTGTGTCGCTTAACTTCAAACCTGGATAAATCCATTCTGCTATAAGGTTAATATATATTTTTTATATATTCAATCGTAAAGCAGAATGGATTTAAGTACCCAAGTTTGAAACTAAGCGACACAATTGATAGTATGTATCTAGGAGATATTTTCTTTACAAATACAAATCGTATTATTCAAGAGCGCTATGATAAAACACGTCGAATTAAAGTAAAATTGACAAATATTTACCGATGAGATTGTGCTCTGTGTGTAATGGTAAACATTATTAATATGAAAAATTGTTTCAGTTAGAGCATCTTCACTTGTTCACTATTTGTAAAATTTATCTATCGTCAATTTCGTCTTACTCTTTAGTTGTGAAACATGGGTGACAAAGGAACTGACAAACAAGCTGAAAGTGTTTGTCAATACGTCCTTCCGGTCGCCGGAAGGAAAAGAATAAAAATATATGGATATGTATATTATAATATTTATCCCGTAGGACAGCAGGTAACTCCAAACTACTTTAATTAACTACCTAATTTTAATGTTGTCTTCGGTTACCGCGATAGTTACTCATAAAATAAAACTATGGAAACGGATTAAATCGCGTATAGTGAGTCGTATGTGGGGCAGACAAAACGAAGTATTTCCACACGGGTGAAGGAACACATAGCGGATGTCAAGCACCGTCGGCAAAAGTCTGCAGTCTCTGAACATGTCATGGATAAAGTCAATCATGCTATAAAGTTTGATAAGCCTCTGGTTCTTGCTAAGGAGAAGCGGTATATACCCAGAATGTTGCGCGAGGCCATTGAGATCAAGAAATATCCAAACTTTAATAGAGAAGATGGCTTTACTTTACCACCGGCTTAGGATCCAGTAGTTCATCTGATAATGGAACAAGCACGACGAAGACTGTGAGGCATTTGTGTTCGGTTGTATGGTGTTGGACATTTGCAGTTTGTTTTTGTAAATTTTGTGTAGATTAATTGATTGCTTTTATTAATTTTTTGAACATTGTATAACTAGCTTTATTAATAGTGTGTGAACCTGCCTTAGAAATCTATTTTATTTATAGTCGTGGTTCGTTAATATTTCTTATATGTAGGTAGCTTTTGCACATTGTAATTTTTCCTCAGTCACCCGTTGACCACGAGCGCTGTAAAGTGTTCGAAACGTCGGGATGAATTGTAAATTCATTATATACGATTTAATCCGTTTCTATAGTTTTATTTCACACCTAATTTTATCCATTTAAACTAGATAGTATGAAATAAAGTATGCCAATGTTGTCCGCATTGACCTTAATGCACCACTTGCTAGGACTCGGACCCTCTAAATTTAGAGCACCATAACCTAAATGCATAGTCCTGAATAAATGTGTTTTAGACGACAGACCGTAGTATAAATACTTATTACAAAAATTGATGATTGAATTCATGAAGACAATGTTTACACCAAGTTATAAAACTTAAGAAGTGAACGATGGGCCTTATTTAGAGTAGTAACTATTTAGGGCATTTTTTGATTATGTCTGCGAAGAAAATGTACAAAACGGTATGACTGATAAAACTTAGAAGAATTATAAGGACTAGGCCTTATTAAGAGCAGGTACAGGTACCTACCTGAACAATCTGTGTAATTACTAAATAAGGCGCATCGTTTTTTAAAATATTTTTAAACATGAATTATATCATTAATATTATGTTTGTTTTTATTGTATGTAAATAAGTACATATAATATAACTACTTACCTAATTGGTGTTGGGCAGAATAGTAATAAATAAGCAATGATGACCGAATACCAAACTTTTGGCAAAGTGGCTGAAAAGACCGAATATAAAATACCGAATACCGTTGCCTAATATTCGTGGAATCTATCGTAAATCGTAAAATACAACATAACTTTATAATTGATACTAGTAAACCAATGACGAGAAAAGTTATGCAAGTATAAAATAAACCTATACCTGTATGTAATTGTTACGTACCTATACTTATAAAAATATGGACTTAGTATTTCCACAGAATATATACGTATTTCTAACTAAAAAGTTCGTCAAACACGGTATGTCGATATTTCGACGTAGTATATCGATAACTTTTCACATCACTAGATTATCGACATTAGATGTCGAGTATTACCCATCACTTTATTTTAGTGTACGTATTTAAAAACTTAGCCCCGCCCCTAAATTTGGTGCGATAGGGACAACTGCAGCTCAGGCGCGAAATCCCGCGTAAAACCCGCAAAAATCGAGGTTCCGCTCTCGACTGTTTCCTCCTCCAAATCTTAACCAATCGTTACGAAATTTAGAAATCAGAATGACAAGGAAATTATCTGTGTCGGACCGTTTCGTTTTTTTGGATAATTGGTCTCAGTTTTGAATACCACTCCTTTCTTTCTGGCAAATTCAATTAAGCCGTTTTTGCCAACTTTGAGAGGCTCTAATTCCTTTTAAAACAAAAATATCAAAAAAAGCAAAACGGTCCGACACAGATATTGATAATAAAAACCTGTGTTGAAAAAACCATTGATCTAGCTTCAAAAACCAGAGAGGAAACAGGCGAGAGCGTTTGTATGGAGAAATGAGGGGTATCGTATCGCCTTAAATGGTACCTACAGGATAGCTCAACAATTCATTAAAGTTCTTTAGTTTTATACAAATCTCTAAACTTACTATTTTACTATCGTAAAGAACTGAGTTCCGAAATTTTCTCGTGAGGGAGTTATTGAATTTTTATTTTCTAAGTTCTGATTTATAGCAAAAGTTAGAAGCGTAAATAAAATTGCAGTAGAACATCGATAACACGTATCTCAAAAAAATCTTGTTCTATGTTCATTTTGTGAACTATTAATTTTACGTTTAACTAGCAGAAGTTTTAATAATTCAACGTTAAAATAGTAATGTACAGAACGTACTTTAAGTATCCGAAATTATTTTGCACGAATATTCTGTACCGATAGCATGGTCGAGCGAAAAACGATAAAACATCGGGCCGTCCCTATCGCACTTACAAATAGTGCGATTAGGGACGGCCTAATGTTTTATCATTTATCGCGCGACCATGTTTGCCTGCCTGATCTCTATTATTGTCTAATCTGTAATTACATTCGGTAAATATAAACTAAACAAGTACATACAATCATCCGTTTAAACTGCAGGCTTGCAGAATGTCACATTCGTATTGAAATCGATTGGCATATTGTAGCTATGAATATAGGAAGGCACACCCCTATTTCGCCGCGAGCTGTAAGCCACCGAACGTCTGTTACACCTAGATCTTGACTTCAGTCATATTGTGAAGATATATTGTTTCGTATATCGTTTGGTCATTAAGGGATGTCATACCTTCATGTAACCATATACATTTTGTATGGAATAATATGTAAATTAAATTGCCATTGCGTTGGGCGTCAGTAAATTAAAAAAAAATATCGACATCATGCAAGCAACACAACATCAACTAAAGGACATCTACCTCTATTCCGACAAATTGTATATAAACTGTTTGTACAAAATAAAGTGATTACTACTACTACGACATTGACATTATCATTCTAACACAAAAAAAATCGTTCATTCCAAACGTGCCAGTTTTCGTAGATTAACCTGTACATGTATACACATATTGAGAAAAGCGTTCTTTGAAGACTGAGAAACGTTTTCTTGACTGGCACTGGTTGAAAACCTTTCTTGTAGTAACATTTTTGGCAATGATCAAATGTTCTAATACTTCTAATGTGGTAGTAAGCCTGGGTTGAACATACATAATAAAACACTCGTAAACGTGGAGCTGAAGACACTTCTTATTTGTATATGTAATAAATGAGTCAATTCAGTAAGTGATTGGGATCACTTTCCTCACTTATCGTGTATCGCACATCTACGTGATCTGATTGCAGATTGAGGCCTGATTGATCTACGGAGTCTATTGGCGAGAGATCCAACTACCTATTACTATGTTAATGGAATGATATATTGGTTTGGGAAGAAATCTCTAATTTATCTGTGAGTAACAAACATCTTTACGTATAAAACGCTGAACTGATTTAGATGGAACTTAGTATTAAGACACTTAGTTTGAGGAGTAACTAAAGACATAATAGTCCTTATCGCTAATCATATTTCCAAAAATCTGCATCGCATAAAACTCTACGTAAAATCCATACTAATCCATGCTAATATTATAAATGGGAAAGTGTGTGTGTTCTGTTTGTTTGAAAATGGAGCGATGAATTGACGTGATATTTTAAGTGGAGATAGTTGAAGAGATGGAGAGTGACGTAGCATACTTTTTGTCTCTTTTTAACCTCCCACTTCCTAGAATGGGGGGTGGTGGAAGTTAGAATGGAGTTTTCCGCAATTTTCGAATTTAGCGCGAACGGAGCCACGGGCCGAAGCTAGTGGTACATAAAATACAACCACGGGTGCCCCTACCCCCGGTTGATTACCTGACGTGTTTTACTAAATTCTGTTCATACGGAAGGTTGTTTTGATAATTATAACTACGGTTTTGTTATAATCATGAGGGTTTTAATAACAAATAACTTGACTATAGAGATTATTGTAGGGAAATGTAAAAATGCAAAGTATGTAATAACATTTTTATGAACACCCTATCAATTGTTTTTTGTTATTACTGGACTGGTACCAGATAACTTATTGCTAAGTATTTACAGTCGTGGAAACTGGAAACGAACATAAAAGAGGTCGTTATATGTATTGATGACTTGGCACATGGGCATCTTAACTGACGGTAATGATCCCTGAAGCCATTTTAAAGGGACTATATGCTTGAATTTAACCCTTCAGCCGCCACAGACGGTCAGAAAACGCGTGTGGCTACAGCCCAACCTTCCTGTATTCCGAGACCAGCTCTAGACAGAGAAACATAGAGAAATATGGGAGAGGCCTATGCCAAAGGCAACCAGACAAAACGTCTGCGGAGAAAGGCTAGCAGTAAGCAGTAAGTAGTCCGAGACCATAATTATAATACTACTAGCTGTTGCCCGCGGCTTCGCTCGCGTTCAATTCTAAAATTGCGGAATGCAGCATACAAACGTCCCGTCCCCCCCATTTTAGGGAAGTGGGGGGTTAGAAAGAGACAGAGTAGCCTATGTCTCTCTCCGTCCTTTTAACTATCTCCACTTGAAAAATCACGTCAATTCGTCGCTCTGTTTTGCCGTGAAAGACGGACTATGGATTTAATTTGACGACCGGTCTGGTTCAGTTGGTAGGAACTCTGCCTGCTGAGCCGCGGTCCTGGGCATTTATTTGTGTGATGAGCACAGATATTTGTTCCTGAGTCATGGATGTTTTCTATGTATATAAGTATGTATTTATCTATTTAAGTATGTATATCGTCGCTTAGCACCCATAGTACAAGCTTTGCTTAGTTTGGGGCTAAGTTAATCTGTGTAAAGTGTCCCCAATATTTATTTATTAAAAAAAAAAATCAAGTGGACAAGCTCTGCCGACGGACGTTTCGTAGTTTGTTAGCTCATTGAGCGTACAGTTGTCGTTGTGTGCGTGCGTGATGACACCTTTGATCTTCTGCCTTCCTATATCTGTCATTACGACAAAGGCTTAGAAGGTTAATGCTCTTAGCAGTTGATGAATGTATTTCGCTAGAGCTAGACGTTACAGACTTGGTTTCGGCGAATTGATTGTTCTCTTACGTCTAGGAATGCTGTCGATTCATTAAAGGACAGTATTGTTTGTTTCTAAGATCAATGTATTATAAGATTGAACTAATCATATAATAAATTCTGTCATTGGAGGCATTCCAGATTTTTTTTGGGTACTTGACGTCATTTTTAACCCTTCTGATAAAGCTACGAAGTCGATATTTGGCAGTTAGCATGCTATCGTTTCTTAAAGTAGCTTGATTTCAATGGTGGGTATACAGTTTTTTGCACGTTGTCGTACGGTAGCTTAGCTGCTAATACGCATTACTTTTATATTTATTATCTTAAGAAAACACAAAAGCACATACCTACTTTATTTATTTATTATTTATTTAAACTTTATTGCACAAATTATCAATAAAAAGTACAAATGGCGGACTTAACGCCTTAAGGCATTCTCTACCAGTCAACCATTGGGCAAAACAGAAATAGTTAGTTTGGTGCACAAGATTACTTTACTTAGTTACGGAGAATTAATACAAGATAACGACAAAAAAATGAACAGCCATGCAGTTACGTCGAAGTACGTCTTTCGTGAAATGCCCTAGCTTACATTGTTGATGACGACTGATCCAAATCCAACAGGAATTCGCTTCAATCCAATTTACATTAAATAAGCTTACTGATGACGACTGTACCGAATCTGACCCTACAGCGGGCGAGCGGGCGTAGTACACTAGTGTGATCACGCATCGGAGGACGACCTGTAGGCCTAGCACATGATTGCCGCGAGAGTATGTCGCCGCGAGATAGACCACACGTCTTCTTCTAACTGTATTAATGACATAAGGACGGGTATTCTATCTCGCGGCGACATACTCTCGCGGTAATCATGTGCTAACCCTGCTGACGTGATAAGGTTTATCACGTTAGTCGGCTAGGCCCGCAGGACTCCGCGTTCGTCTAGTCTAGTGTACAATAGATTAACCTGATTATCAATAGGTATTACAGGCTCTATGTTAGCTGGCCGTTACTAGTCGGATGAACGTTTCCTGGAATTGTGTACCATTGAACTGTATGTGGCCTGTGGGTATATTGAGTGTTACACCTACTATGCAATTAAATAGTACCTTCCATATTAAAGTTAATATGTGTGGTAAGTAAGGTAAGGTAAGTTTACATTTAAAAGTAGGTAATTTTGGCCAGAAATGCCAGAAGACTCCAAAAGCATTATTTGTTTACTGTAACATCTATAATGTGGTTGACGTAGGTGACAAGTATGTACCTACTCCTACTAGAGATGGGTCGTGGGTAAATACCCAATCTACCCACCCAGGTATTTACCCGGTAAATACCTATCTACCCGGTATTTACCCGTATCTACCCAAATTGACGGGTAGATTCATTTCATGTTGGACATGCTGATTTGTGTTAAAATGGAGATAAATACTAAGTTAGGGGTTGTAATTATTATACACAATTTAAAACCAAACTGTCAGTTTAAATATACAATTAGGTTTACAGAAGTTTTAATGTATATTTTAAAAATAATATTAAAAAAAATGTTTTATGTGTGCTTTTTAGATCGCATTAAATAGTCGTATTTATACGATAAAGAAAAACTTCCTAGTACTGGTTGGAGGGGGTTATGGTGGGGTTAGGGGGGGTAAAATGTATTTTTTTCATATTTCATGGAAACTATCATTAATATCGAAAAGTATTGTATGTACGAACTAAAGTAGACACAATTTCCTACAAAAAAGTTTATAGGTATGCATTTTTGTCATAAAACATACTATGTATGAGTTATGAGCTTCAAAAAGAGATTTTTAAAATATTTTTATTCACATATTTTTATTTACAGTTTTAATTTATCAGACTTATAATTTATACCAAAAGCATTTGAAATTATTTCCGTATGTCAGAGAATGATATTACACGATTTTTATAGTTGGAGTGATACACTAAAATCACATTTTATCTCATAGCAACCTATTCGTTCCCAATTTGAATAAACATTATGTGTACAATTACAAAGACTGACTTAAATTAATCTATTTTAGCCCAAACACCGTTTAAAAACGTCAAAATTTGAAGAAAAATGAAAATACCCGCGTATTTACCCGCGGGTAGGTAAATATCGGGTATTTACCCGGTAAATACCCACCGTCAGGTATTTACCTGGGTAGTTACCCATCTCTAACTCCTACCCATGTTATGACGAGTACAGAACGTACAAAGTCAGTAGCAAGTTTTATAACCGGTTCATTTAAATTGCAAAAAAACGTGTAGGTAAGTAATTTTTGATCGCTATATAAAGTTATGCCTAACCTCCCTAAGGTACATTTTATTGGTATTATGTTATGGTCAGTGAGGCGTAGACTTTTTCCGATCCTGTGATGATTTGGCAAGTGTGTTAAAAAAAATTATCAGTGGGTTTTTTTGGTTTTCAAATTTAGTTTTTAGAGGATAAGATTATTAGAAAATATAGCCAAGAAACGAAGTACCTACAATTTATCGTAAATTAATATGTTTAATTGATCGAAATGTTTAGGTAGGTATTTTAATCAAATGCATTGCGAAATATCACGCAATAAAACGCGGATCTAATCGTACAAAAGATGTTTGTTATGGTGTGTAAAAATTACACAGGAGCATGAAAGGTGACACCTCATTACAGTGCAACAATAGATTGCAATATGTCACAGTTTAATGGCATTTTCAAGGTGAAATCTTGTCATTACCTCGCTTCAATTAACAGGTACACTAGAAAACAGCGCTAGCCGTGATTTAGTGGAATGCAATATCTGTCCAGTCAGTGTTTTACATGGTTTCGAGTGGGGGGACCGAGGCACCGGCATCGAGCGCGACCAAAACAAACCGCGCGCCGGCGACCCACCGCGCGACCAGATTCACCACCAGGCGATCGATAAAAACAATGAAAATAGACGCGCCACCTCACTCCACACTTAACACCACCCCTCAAATCTCTACACTTACATTTGCTATCGCGAATTTAGGTTATAACATCATTAAAATGTGATTTTAATCTAAATAAACACCATAAATCACCCTCAAAATATTGTGCAAAATGTTACTTCTTAGACGATTCTTATTAGACGTTCATATGGGTTTATAAGAATAATTATTATGGGTGAGTGATGCTAGGGTATTCTAGGTACTTACCAGATGCAGGACGGTGTTCACCAGCTCCCTGTTGGTCACTTGTCCGACTTCAATCAGCCCGATAAGAACTGCAAATTTCAGGCTATCGTTCGTCGTCATCCTGACGACTTCCTCAGGTCTTTTAATATCACTGAACGGCGGTGATTTTAAGTCCGCCATGGTTTATTAGGTCACTTTTCACTATTACACAATTTTATAATCCATTCAACACCAAATATTCAAGAAAACATTATTAAATCGGCTCACATGATAACACACGAAAGTCGCATTCTGCCATTTTGGAATTTTTCAGTGTTGCCAGAGCAACATTTTCCGTAACCCATTCAAGCGAATCAATCATTTGGGGTAAACCGGGGTAAATGGGAGAATAAATAGAATGAGAAAAAATCGGCTATATATGTATATTAGTGCATTTAATTAAATCGCATGTTACAGTTAAATTATATTATGTCATTATCACCTTCTTCGTTTTTTTGCTTCGCTCATGATTTCAAGAAGTACACACTGTACTGGAGAGGCTTTCAGACTTACTGTCATCTTGACATACTATTGACTATAATATTGACTATGACTCTACTCTTTAAGCTTTAACTTTTTTTTATACATCATTCTCATAGTTGCGTCTCAATAGTTACCTTCCTATTCTTAAATATGATAACTCAAAAGGCTTATTGTATGCCCCTACTCTGAATTCATCGCATAATCAAGGATGGGATGGAATAGAATAAAATATTCAGAACTTTATTAGCAATTTCAGTGAATATTACATTACTATTACACTAATTAACAGGTGCAGCTTAATATGTTATAAGTAAGTATGTACATAGATTAAACACGGCAAATTTAAAATCTTACTTTCATTTTACGCGTGTATACGCGTAGGTACTAGATAGTACGCATATCTAGTCATGCGCGGATCCAGGGGGGGAGGTCATGGGGGTCATGACCCCCCCCCCCTGGAGCCTAAGTTGGCCACAAATAGACCACGTGACCCCCCCCCCCCTGGGGCCCCGGGCCTTTAACACGTGACCCGCCCGGGCACGAAGCTGGATCCGCGCTTGTATCTAGTTCTTAAGCCATTATCGTAACACCATTTCTGCTTACTTCAAAAACTGTATGAGCAAAAAAAAATCATAATTATAATCTGGTTACAATTCTTCACGAGAACCGGTCTAGGACACCGTAGAGAAGAACACAGGACATTATGAAATAAAACTGGCCAAGTGCGAGTTGTTCTCGTGTTGCAAGGGTTCCGTACACTACAAGAAGGGCTTAAGCACCTCCTTTTAAGTAGGAACTTAAGTCATTTTTGGGAATAATCGATATTGTGAACAAAACGAAACAGAAATGAGTTTATATTATATGTAATATTCAAACGCGCTCACACAATTTCAAAAGATTTGGTAATTCCTTGCAGTGGCATCGGCACTCGGCAGTGAGTGAAATTCGTAATTTGAGTTTTTTTCTTTTAAGTCCGACTTATGCTTTACTGTAGATTTCTAATAGCTTTTCCTATAATCTATAGATTGAAAACTATCTCGAGTATTTTTACGCTTTGTAGTTTCGGAGTAATTTTTAAGTAATTTAAGAAAAAAGGCAAAAAATTATCAACCCCCCCCCCCCTTAAATTACTTTACTAAAATATATTAAAAAAAAATATTTTTGAAATACTTATAAAAAGCTCTTTCATTTGATATGTAAAACAATATAGTTCTAGAAACTTTGATTTTTAATTTTCACTTTTACTCCCCCTAAAAGTGGCCCCTATAATTGAATTTTCTTAATTTAAATTACATGTCCGTCTTTGGGTCACAGGTTTACATATTTGTGCCAAATTTTAAGTTAATCGGTTCGGTAGTTTCGGAGAAAATTGACTGTGACAACGGATAGACAGACACACGAGTGATCCTATAAGGGTTCCGTTTTTCCTTTTTGAGGTACGGTACGGAAAGTAAATCGAGTTAAACTGTTGACCAACGCTATCAGTCAATTAAAACCTACGACTACAACCTATGTGTATAAAGAAGGAACAATAGGTAAATTAAAAACGTTCATTATTTCATCACAAAAAATATTTATAATCATAATGTTACTTATAGTGCCTGTAATTTGTTTTAATGTTTTTTATTTGAAGTTTTTAATTACCCCATTCGAGATTTTTTTTTGTTTACTGGCTACATTATTACACTTTGACAAGCTATGAATGGGCACTTTGGCTTTATAAAATATACGATTTTCTTAAAAAATATAATTCTTACCCATTTTTGAGGCTAATGTACTTTTATTTATTTATTATATTAATAATACTGTCTTACTACTTTTATTTATAATTTTAACTTAATTTGCTTTTGAATGTTGGCTACATTGTAAAGTGAAGTTGTGCAGGGATGCCAAACGAACTGTATTTTACTTCACACTTGTTCAGTCGTTACCGTAAACATGGCGGCGATGGATGTTGAACCTCCGAAAGTGAGTTTTAAATTGATATTTTTGTGTTCGCTTACCGAATAACTTGTTATTGTTACACTTTTAAATATAATCCTCCTTATGTTTGTGTCGAAAAAGTGTAGTGAACGGTTAAGATACGACGTATGAGATGAATTCTTTGGGCGTTGCTCCATTTCCTTTCCTCAACAGAAAACTGCTTTTAATTGTGTGTCAGTCAGTTAGCGTTCAACTTTTAGAACTGGAGCAAAATGGTAAACAGCGTAACCGTACGCATGCAGGAATGCAAACAGTATACATCCTATGCGCGTAATTCGTACGTTTGAACTACATTTAGTGTTACAACAGCAGTGTGTGTCGGTGAAATTTGGGTAATTAGGATTTGTTTTTTTTAGATGGAGCAGAACCTGCGTACGCTCAAGCTGTCGGGGCACGTCGGATTCGACAGCCTGCCGGACCAGCTGGTGAACAAGAGTGTGCAGAACGGGTTCGTCTTCAATATCCTGTGCATAGGTGAGTGGTGATTCACCTCTTACTAATCACCCACGTACTGTAACATCCATGGCTTATCTGTTTCGAAACCGTGACCTCCTTGCCTTGTATGGCACCTTGGTAATGTGGGTGCAGCTGCACAAATGCATATTACATTTGGTTTCATCTATGTACTAATAACCGATTGTGGTGCTTGCTGTGTCAAGCCCTACGGTCGGTGTCGCGTCACTAGTTGGCGCGGGTGGAGCTGTCAGAGGATCGTCCGCCATTACCGCGTCGTGCTGTAAATTGTACCAAGCTACGCTCTGTTTTCTAAGTGTTATGTATTAAAACCTGTATTTGATGATGTCTGGTGTTTTCCCCTTTAACAGGTCAGAAGTGAGATCCGTGAACTACACGTGCGATATATTGTAATTGGCGTAAAAGCCGTATTTGCCTACTCATTATTGTTCACGAAAGTAACGCCGGTTCTTGTGAATTACTATACTTCTGGCGCCATTCATCATTGAATACTGAAAACAGATAATCGGTAAAGCCTTGGTAAGGCATATTTTCGAGAAGAAAAGGTTAAGTAAGTTACTGATGATCCAGTACGTGATTGAAGGCCATGTCGTTATACGACTTGGATACAATACAAAAAGGTGGTAGAATTACAGAGTACGGTAAGCTTTATCATGTAGTTTCAATTGTTGGAATGATGTTTAAGTCACGTAAGTTATAATTTTATATATGTTGTGACAAGTTCAAGAACTGAATGTTACTGTATGAGATCTTGAATATCATTAAGCAATCAAGGACAACTTGTGAAAGGTTATGTTATACACTTGTTAAAGAAGAGTTTTTACCTATTGCGCATAAGCAGCATTCTTAATTCTTACCTTTATTGACATGGACAGATGTCATTAATAATTTTATTGCCATTGACTCTTAGTCTACTCTTCATAATATTCAAAGAACAGTAATAATAATATTGGACTATGATGCCAACTATGGCAGCTAGATGACTACAATAACATCATAGTCAGGCACCATAATAATTGCCCTGAATCCTAATCATATAAAATCCATTCATCGGTAACAAGCTCAGAAAATTCTGTAGTTGTGTTGGAAATGCTTATGATATTTTATCAGCTAAGGTTTCTGATTTATTATTGAGCTTTATTAAAACACTGTCTAAATCTAATGGTTTTTACCAATATTACTGGATTCTATAATTTAACTTCAAAAAGTATTGCTTATTAATTACCCCATAAGTTACCATTATGAGAGTTCGGTGATTTAATATTGAGTACTTACCTATTATTGTCACTAAAAATATTTTAAGCACTGAATGGTTGTAAGTAATTAGTTGAGAACTACCTGTGTGGTGTGTGAATATTACTCCTTGGATGTTATTATTGCAATTAATAATATAATGGAATCTTAAATACCTATTTATGCATTACCGGCATTGCTGTCATGGGATATTGAACAGCATGTTTCTCTTTTCACAAAATTGAGAGTGTTGTGTGAAGTGTGGCATTATTAATTATGGAAGCATGTTGGTAATAAATGTAATTTCAGGAAAAGTTGTTGCTTCAATTGTATGTTCACAGAATAAACATGTTATCCTGAGTTTATAATTTACCAGAGAGATGAACAAGATGGATGGGTGTCTGCCAATCTGCACACCCATAATAGAAGCCTAGTTCCTGCATTTTGCAGGAATCATTTTGATTGCACAAATATGTGTAATATTGTTCTGTGTAAATGGAGGTACATAAAATATAGTAAGCGGGACAAAATTGAACATGGTAAGGTCAAATTATATCATATGAGGTTTCACTTTTATGTGATTGATATTCACATATGTAATTTGAAGTAATAAATAGTAGTTCATGGTTAAAATAATGTCAATTTATTACTGATCAAATATAAAACTCACATACAAATTATTATATGAGCCTCTTGGACTTCCCAAGAGATATGAGTGGACATGGACACTGAATAACTAAAATAGAGCTAATGTGTCAATGTTTTAGAAATAAAATAGAACAGGCTAGCATGACCACCAAGGGCCTGTGATGTACAAGTAGAAGGATTGAGGTGATATGTATTGTATTGTTAACAAGATCATGTCACTCATGTCATTGATTTATTATACTGTTTTGCTAGAATGTGGCATACGGATATAAAAGAGTGTGTGAGTTGACTTATCCTCACTTTTGTCATCTTTGAGTCAGGTACCAACTGTTAATGTTGACAGTGCTATATCAGGCAGTAATATGAATGAATAAAATAGACAGGGAACATGATTATGTTATGATTTTTGCAGAACATCTAAACCTTAATTGTTGGTCATATGATGTTGTGATGGAAAATTAATATTTCCTTTTAATTTTCGAAATAAATATATTGAATTGAATTGAATTAATATGAGAGCAAAGTCTTGATTAGTGATGAAAATTATTGGGTTATCTATAATCACATTGCCCCAGGGTAGATGATACATCTAAGTTCAGCTTCAAGCGTTCATGAGAGAATCAAGTTAATGAGTGAAGGAAAATAATGTTACTTATTTAATTTTGACAAATTATATTTGTATCTAATTTATGTGAAATGTTATACTTTGTTAGAATTCAAAATAGCTTCACATTGCTCCAGCTGCATGATGGGAGTTGTCACCAAACTGTATGGTGCAAGGAATTATTGGCAGTGAAGTAAATATTTGATGAGAAGCAACTGAAGGTAAAATGTTAATGGTTGCCAAGTCTGATGATACAGCATCAAAGACTGACACAAGTTGAGAATTTTTAACTAAAGTTCTTTGTTTGAATAATTTGAAGTATAAAATTGTCAATGTCATGGGACAAGTGCAACGAATGTACTACTAACTGGTAAAAAGATAAATACACAATAAAATATTGATGTATCAATTTGCATAGAACAATTACATGTCTTGAAATGGAAGTGATTTTAATAGAACAATTGATATCTTGGTATAGCTAAACCATGTTGGAATACATAGTCAACACTGTGAGCATGTACATGTTAAAAAAAAAGATATCAATATTCTTGATAGAGTATCTGAATTTGAGTACCTATCTCATGGTCGTTCATCGGGTTGCATAGGTATCAATCTGTTCGAAGCTGTCATCATTATTACCCCTATAAAATGCTTCATAGATGAGCACAGGTCTCTCTCCTCGAAATTCATATATATAATTAATTCTAAAGAGACAGATAAATTACATTTGTAAAAAAAAATAGTAAGGGTTGAACCTTACCTAAATTCGTGCGACTAATCTAAACATAGAATGTTATGGCGAACACAGTTATTGCCTAAGAATTGTGGTTACAGAATATACTGGCAGGAGTCTGCTCGCCTATGCGGCGATGCGAGTCTGCACGCCTGAGCGGCGGTGCAAGTCTGCTCGCCTATGCGGCGGTGCGAGTCTGCTCGCCTACGAGGCGGTGCCAGTCTGCTCGCCTATGCGGCGATGCGAGTCTGTACGCCTGCGAGGCGGTGCAAGTCTGCTCGCCTATGCGGCGGTGCGAGTCTGCTCGCCTACGAGGCGGTGTGAGTCTGCTCGCCTACGAGGCGGTGTGAATCTGCACGCCTGCGAGGCGGTGCAAGTCTGCTCGCCTACGAGGCGGTGCAAGTCTGCTCGCCTACGAGGCGGTGTGAGTCTGCTCGCCTGCGAGGCAGTGTGAGTCTGCACGTACCACGAGCCCGTGAGGATAAACGCTTAGCGAGCCTAGACGTATCAGCTTAGCGAGCCATGATACAAATGATTAACAAACCTGTGAGGAGTGTCAGCTTAGCGAGCTATGACACCAATGCTTAGCGAGCTATGATACGAATGATTAACAAACCTGTGAGGAGTGTCAGCTTAGCGAGCTATGACACCAATGCTTAGCGAGCCTGTAAGACGTATCAGCTTAGCGAGCCATGATACGAATGATTAACAAACCTGTGAGGAGTGTCAGCTTAGCGAGCTATGACACCAATGCTTAGCGAGCCTGTAAGACGTATCAGCTTAGCGAGCCATGATACGAATGATTAACAAACCTGTGAGGAGTGTCAGCTTAGCGAGCTATGACACCAATGCTTAGCGAGCCTGTAAGATGTATCAGCTTAGCGAGCTATGATACGAATGATTAACAAACCTGTGAGGAGTGTCAGCTTAGCGAGCTATGACACCAATGCTTAACGAGCTATGATACGAATGTTTCTTAGTGAGCCCAATAAATAAAATTATCTTAGAGCCCATGTTAAGTATCAGCTTAAAGAGCTATGATACCAATGCCTAAAGAGCCCCATAAATATAATATAATTTAAAGAGATATGAGGTATCAGCTTAAAGAGCTTATGATACAAATGCTTAAAGAGCCCCATATATTTAAATTAGCTTAAAGAGCTATTATACCAATGCTTAAAGAGCTCCCATAAATATAATTAAAGAGATGTGAGGTATCAGCTTAAAGAGCTTATGATACAAATGCTTAAAGAGCCCCATATTATTTAAATTAGCTTAAAGAGCCCCATATATAAATTAGCTTAAAGAGCCCCATGTGTAATTTAGCTCAAAGAGCCCATATATTAATTAGCTTAAAAAGCCCCATATATAATTTAGCTTATAGAGCCTATATGAGGTATCAGCTTAAAGAGCTTATGATACTAATGCTTTGGGAGCCTATGTGACGTATCAGCTTAAAGAGCTTATGATACAAATTCTTAAAGAGCCCGTGATCTTAATAACCTTAAAGAGATTGTTGTACAAAACTTAAGCTATAGCAGCTTAAAGAGCACAAGTTCTTTTGCTGGTTGTTTTTGTTTTAATTATGTTTCTTGATGAAATAATAATAGTTGTCTACATGAAGCTTACTCTAAAAGCAGAGTATTATCTACATGATGTTTTCCTTAAGACAGCCGCCATTAGTCTAATGTCGTGATGTTATCCTTTAGACTTTGATATTTGATTTAATAGGAAGTTGTTTTAAATGTCTATGATCCTTCCTTAAAAATTGTTGGCTGTGAGTGCGATATTCGCCTACATGATGTTTTCCTTTTAGGCCAAACACTTGACAGTGGATAATATCGCATCAGTTGAAAAAAATACCACACTAGTATTTAAAGGGCCAACAGTAATAAAATCGTAACTCTGATGTGGCCTCAACATTAGGAGATTACTTTCTAAGTGAGAGATGCCAATTGGTATCGTTTTCGTTTGTCTTAGAAGCTATCGGATATGCTGAGCTCCAATCGGCTGCGACACAAGTCTGATGGAACGACTTGGAAGGCGCAGAAGGTGCAGGAGTCCTGTGGTGCTGCTGCTGGTCTTCGTGGGCGAAGAATTCTCATCAGGGAGGCCGAGCTAATAACCGATTGTGGTGCTTGCTGTGTCAAGCCCTACGGTCGGTGTCGCGTCACTAGTTGGCGCGGGTGGAGCTGTCAGAGGATCGTCCGCCATTACCGCGTCGTGCTGTAAATTGTACCAAGCTACGCTCTGTTTTCTAAGTGTTATGTATTAAAACCTGTATTTGATGATGTCTGGTGTTTTCCCCTTTAACAGTACCTATCCTATTGGCATATATTTCAAGTTGGTTTTGATAAGAGCAGCATTGCGTTAGGATGATAAACAAATATAATTATAATGTTTACCATTGTGATTTTAACAAATGTTTATAGGCGGCGGAATGCATTTTAGATTGAGGTCAAGGAACTTTCCAGTTTTAATAACTTCCTGCCTGTTGAAAACCTATTATTTTGGCTTGTTTTAGCATTAGTGTTAGAAAATAGAATTTATATGCTGCGTCTAACATGTAATGTATACCATCTTTAACTGCTGTATCCCTGGTTCTTGAGTAAGATACTCTTATTTCAATTCCACCTTAGCCTCGAGCCTTATAATTTATTTATTTGAACAAGTTAAAAGTTAAACAATATACCTAACTGTATTAATTATCAAGGCACTGCTTACTACAAAACAAAAACATGTACACAAGTCATTGATGACCTACTCCTCAACTCCCTGTTAGTTATAGTCCATCTCCCCATCTTGATAGAGGTATTCTTTGGCACTCATGTTATGAATATTGTGGGGCAACTTGTATAACTAAGGATCTTTAACCACTTTTAGGTGAGACTGGGTTGGGCAAGTCTACACTCATGGACTCACTGTTCAACACCAACTTTGAGTCGGTTCCGAGCCCACACAACCTGCCGACAGTGAAGCTTAAGGCTCATACATATGAGCTGCAGGAGAGCAATGTTCGTCTCAAGGTGGGTAAATTTTACTTGTGACTTCACTTGAAATAGAATCAGACAAAGCTAAGGTATAATAATTTTGTTAGTCCCACAGGGTACAGGAATTTCATGACACTTAAAATAATAGTAGGAGGAGGTAGGGCATAGCGAATGATATTCCGCTTTGTGTGGTAGGGCACAGCACAGCGGATATCGTCTCGCTCGAATCTAGAGCAGAGTCCAACTGGGGTAGTACCTCCGCCTTACAGAAGACCGCAGCCAAATAGCACTAGACCCTACTCATAGTGTTGTGTTCCTGCTGGTGAGTAAGGCTGCCAGAGCTCAACGAGGGTGAGGTGTGCTGATGACGGGAGGACTTACGGAACTAACTTGTTCCGTCTATTGTCCTTTGAGTCGTCGGCAACCCGAATCCTTCTTGGAACTTGTACACTCCTTTTTGCTATGTACTTAACACAGCAAAAGGGAGTGTACAAGTTTCTAATGGGGTGGCAACGCGCATGTGACACTGTTTGAGTTGCAGGCGTCCATAGGTTACGGTGACCGCTTTACATCAGGCGGACCGTATACTTGTTTGCCACCGACGTAGTATAAAATAAAAAAATAAAAAAAAATAATAATATTTGCAACTATGGCTATCAAAAACACTACCAACTTAATATTGATATGACTAAAGAGTTATTTTTATTTATTGAACATAGTGTAAGCTTACAGTTTCAACCAATGGTCATTAAAAAAAACACTGAAAAGATTATAGTTCTACTGAAGTTTGTTGACAAATGGATAGCCATGAAATGCTGAAATCTAACAACAACAACAAACAAAACAAACAACCAAACAAGTATAAATTGTGAGTTTTTGCTTTTCAGTGTCCAAAATATTCCTGTTTCAAAAATATTAGTTGGTTCTCCTTTGACCCTGCAATTAAAATCACTCACAAACTTAATCTTATTGCAGCTGACAATCTGCGACACAGTGGGCTACGGAGACCAGGTGAACAAGGAAGACAGCTTCAAAGCTGTCGTGGACCACCTGGACGCCCAGTTCGAGGCCTACCTCCAAGAGGAGCTGAAGATCAAGCGCTCCTTGCCAGTGTACCATGATTCCCGTCTGCATGTGTGCCTGTACTTCATCTGTCCCACTGGTGAGTCCTTGTAGCTTCATCATCATCATCATATTAGCCCTTTATTGCCCACTGCTGAGCATAGGTGTCTCTTCTAGTATGCCACTTGTCAAGCTAGTTTCATCCAGTTGTTAACTTGTAATTGTGATCCACAATTTTCTGGATGCTGTCTACCTAACTAGCCGATGGATGCTAAGTGCTTCTTACCTGTAAGCGACCACCATCCCGTTAACATTTTAGTCCATCTGTCATTGTCATTTGTCCTTGTAGCTAATAGACTGCTAAGTGGTAAGCAATAGCCCCATGCACTATGCTTTTTCTGTCACTTTTCACTCATATAGTGCTGTTTGGGGAACCATAGCACAACACACAAGATAATTGGCAATGGCAATACATCTTTATATTACTTTGGTAACAGTACAATATTATGATACCAGACATATGGTAAGCCTGATGAAGCGCTTCTAAAATGGCCATACTTAATTATGATTTATGTGTAAAATAAATTAAGCTCAATATTCTTGAAGAGACGTAAGTAGGTATCTACACCAGCAGGCCTAGCACATGATGGCCGCGGGAGTATGTCGCCGCGAGATAGACTACCTGTCCTTATGTCATTATACAATTAGACAAAGACGTGTCATCTATCTCGCGGCGACATACTCCCGGGGCCATCATGTACTGGATCATTTCATTTGGTATATTATGACAATGCTTCGTGTAGGCGCTTTTGCTTACTCTCATCATTTATCTCTATGTCCATCATATATCTTACTGACTGAAGTAACATGTGATGTGGGTAGTTATTGTTAAGAAAATACTAGTTTATAAAACAGTCTGTCTGATGACTTTTAATTTTATTTCAATGATTATGTTCTGTCACAAAAGTTTTGACCGATAAAATGTTAAAGGATAGCCGTGATTTGAAATTGTATTTATAGGTAATATATGAATAACTGTATTGACCATAAATCTGCCGTCCCTTTGTTGCCCACAATACATCAATCCCTTGACACCATCCTGCCTAGTTCCTCGTCACGTATCGTATGACTTTCTCCATCCCACTTTCCCACTAAAACATTTACGTGTCCTTGACACTGGCTCATGTTACTTGCCATATTTATTCAGCGTGCGTGCCTCCGAGCTCCGACAATAACATATCGCCTAACGGGACTCCGACATTTCAAATCCTGTACTTAGCTTGGTAAAAATAGGAAAAATTAAAAAAAGGCAACGTCGTAGTGTCGTCCTGTTACCTCATACGTACTGATTTGAGACGGGTGACTATACAATGGTTGCCACATTTTAATTTATAGATACTCTTTTTTTATCAAACTGTATACCTAATATGGACTCTACCTAATATACCTAATATATTGTTATTTTTATAAGGACTTTCAATCTTGATACAAAGACGAGCTTATAAACAAATATGCTTAAAATCTTCCTCGCGTTGCCCTTTTTCCGTTCCGCTCGACGCTCCGCGGTCCGCTTGGCCACTAATTCCAGGAATAGGCGTAGTAGTTTTTAGGGAAGCGTCTGTCAACTGAAATTCCAATCCAAAGCCATATTCTTTCCAAGGTCGTATTAGGATCAGTCCGGTTTTCTTATAAAAACATCGCGAGGAAGAAGGAAGGAATTTAGGTACAGTCAGCAGCAGAAGTTCCGTAGCAGGCAAGGTGTTCAAAATGAACTTGACACGATCTTATTTTTAAGGCAATAAGAGCGTGTTAGGTTCATTGTGAACACCTTGCCCGCTACGGAACTTCTGCTGCTGACTGTACATAAGTTCCAAACAATTAAAATACGTGGACAATACAAAAAAAATCTCAATAGCGGATGCAGTGATGACCAATGAAAACGTGTCATATTCTAGGAACACATAATGTGACACGATTTTAATACTCGTGTGTGTACGCACTTGCCTTTGCCTTTGTAGCGAAGATAATGGCGTGCTTGGACGGTAAACAACGCATACACACTCGATAAATATATCGCTGCATGTATTAACATTCCACGCATAGTAGCTTAGCGTACCTTTTTTGTAGAAAACTACAAATTAGTGGGGAGACAGATAGTAATGCTTTTGAATTACTTTTTTGCAGTTAACAAGTAAATATATAGGATAAAAGTTTATACCTTTGAAAGTAAAAAGAGAGCAGTTGTTACTTTTAGGGCCTCTCACTAGGCGTCGGCGTCGGGCCAACTGTAAGGCCTGGGGGCCGATTTTTGAGTCTCACTGTCACTAAAATACCGGTTGAAAACGGTGAATTGCCTATTATTTTCAGTGACAATTTTCTGAATTCGAACGCCGTGAGACTCAAAAATCGGCCCCCTGGCCTTTTTTCGTACAGTTGGCCCGACGCCGCCGCTCGCGTGAGGCCTAGTGAGAGGAGGCCCTTATGGATTTAGCTTGTATAATGCACTGTGGATCCTGTGGGATATTTCACAAGTGACATTGACACTTGACGCTGACAATTTTGTGCCTAATTCTGGGTTGATAAGTAACATTGTTTCTCAGCATCAATATTTATTTGGTTGAACAGTCGATGAACGGTCTAATGTTATTGGTCGTGTGACTCGTGTGACAATCAAATTATTGTCACTGTTGTCACAGATTATTAGGTTACTAACCTAACAGATCCTTCATTAGCCCGCAAAACGACAAACGCCTACGCTTTATTTAACTAATACTAATAAGTTACTTCGTAAAACTCAGAAGAATAGTGGGTACGTGCCATGTGACTACACAGGCGGGCGCGTGGCGCCTCTTGGCACTTGTTATCTCGAGGCAACTCCTAGCGGGTAGTAGACATGCGCGAAACAGTGCTTCAAAATGTAATGCCATATCACATCACTTTTCCGAGAAAGTAACATCTCACTGAGATGTCACATCATACATCACTCGAAACGTTACCCGACCTTGAACAGCGCGCGAGATGGCACCATCACAGTCATCACAGATATCAACAAGGCTACGCATCTCATATCAGCGCGTAGTTCCATTACATGTAGCTTTTTGTGACCGCTACGTGAATTATGTATATTTTATAAAATTTGCAAATGGTTACTTATACCATTGAGTAATTATCTCAAAGACTTATACTTACTGGATCATACGATACCACTACCACACATGTACGTAATGTACATCTAGATAAATTATTAGCCGCGAAAGTCAACTAAACATTTCACAACAATAATAATAATATGTTTTGTTTTCGGCGCGCCCAATTTCACAGACAAAATTACTCTGTTTACCCGCATCCACAAAATGATTATAAGAAATGATAATAATAAAATAAGCTCTATGGGGAAGCAATACAGTTTTAAATCTTTTGGACTGTTATAAAATCATATTCGCAAGCGAAATTTGCAACTACGTAAACGCGACCGCGTTCGGCTGAGTGGCGCGTTCCGAACTCTTCCGGAAATAGCCGAAAGCATCGTATGATATTTTGATGGTTAGAACGAGAGCGACCGAGCGCTTAGTGCGGCGCGTGTGAGCGCGAGAGCGGGATAAGAAGTAAGAAAGTAATAAGTGTAATAAGTGATGCTTTCAAACATCTCAGTTGTTACACCATTACAGTTTTCACATGGGGCAGTAAACATTACGCGCACTGTTTTAGTACTTTTAGTAGTTCCCGACATTTGCGTTCGGGTGATACGTAATGCTAGAGGTGATGATGGATTTCTCGGAGTGATACGTAATGCCATATTACGTGTTCAAGTGATATCACATTTGTGATATTACTCGCATTACTTACACATGTCTAGCGGGTAGGTACTTAACGCGCGACCGTGAGCGAGTGACGCGGTCCTGCTATTGTGGGCCACTCATCTATCTATTTACGAATCAATAATAAATCACTGGAACTTTAATTCAAAGAAAGTATTAATAACATTCACATTACTGACATACTGGAATTTCAATTCAAAGAAAATATTAATAACATACACATTTTATGTAGAATAAAGTTTAGTTCATCTACCTAGTTTGAAAGTAGAAAGGCAGTAGATGTTGAAAACTTAGTCCCTATGCCAAATCTTGTGATTACTTGCCAACCTAATCCCAAGATCCCATGAGGAGGAAGATGATGATTCGCATCATTCTTTGGTGAAATATTTATTACCAGCAATTTGGTGAGTAATATTTCCTTATGTCATTAATACAATTAGACAAAGACGTGTCATCTATCTCGCGGCGACATACTCCCGCGCACATGGTCCTACTGTCCTTTTTATTCACACGAGAGCGTCTATCTTCTGTTCAATTCTATCGCCGGTCGCTCACTCACTCGCTTATGGTCGGGCCAGTGCCTTAGGTTGTATGTTTCGGTCTAACCAACTAGGGATGCATGCAACAGCGTTGAAATATCGGGAGCTCGACAAAAATCAAAAAGGTAATCACGGTCTATATCCCGGTCAATCTAAGTCTAAGGCACTGGTCCCACCGCGAGCTAGTCTCGCGAGCTATCGGCGATCAAAAGATGAGCACTCCCGTATGGAAAAAGACGTCACGGCGATATTGATAGCTCACGCTGGTCGAGTAACTAAACATCGCCGTGTCTACATTTACACGGGAGTGATTATCTTTTGTTCGTTTTTATAGCCGATAGATCATAGTTAACTAGCTCGCGGTGGGACCAGTGCCTAAGGGCCATTTGCACCAACGAAAATGGTGGGTTAACCCTCCCTTATGAGAATAACCGTGAATCATTGACTCAAACTCAAATATTTGACTTTACTTTCAGGGCACGGTCTGAAGTCCATCGACCTGGTGTGCATGAAGAAACTGGACACCAAGGTGAACATCATCCCCATCATCGCCAAGGCCGACACCATTTCCAAGACCGAGCTGCAGAAGTTCAAGGTAATTGGATCATTATTACCAATTTATCCTTTTTTTAATTAAATATATTATTATATGTCATTTCAAAATCTGTCTAATTTTTCTATACCACGTGGCTCGCCCGATGGTAAGCAGTCACCGTAGCCCATGGACGCTTGCAACTCCAGAGGTGTCAGTTGCGCATTACCACCGACCCTTTACAGTGTTACAGTAAAAGATAAAATATACATTGAAAAATGTGTACGCTCCGTTTTTTGAAAAATTTTATCCTGCCATCTGTGTTCTGCCTTTGCTCCAGCCCCCAGCTGATGATGTGTCCATTTGGTAGCTAATATATGACCGACCAACCAGGGTACAATTTGTACATATGACTGATATGACAATGATTGTATATCGTACAGGTGTCACTTTTATACAATGGAAGTCTTGTTCAATTTTTGTGAATCAAACCGTACGTGAAAGATTATTTTCATATTCCATAACATCCATTCCTTAAAGTCACATTGAGCCCCTCGTGAAACCTATGACCATGACGAAATAAATACGAATGTTTTACCTACCTGCTGTAGTGTTACCTCGCAGGTAATTGCTAGGAGTAGGGAAACGTAAAATTAATTTCTTCCTTCCGCATATTTATGTAAAATTTAGTTTTCGTCAGTAATAACTTTATTAATATGTGATGTTCTCAAATAAACGGTACCGTGTAAGGATCCTCTGATTGCTTAATTTGTAAAACATACACGCAAATTTCGATCTAGTTGTAAACACACTGTGGTACCTTTTTCTGGAGAATATCACATATTATTATTGACCTCCGTTTATTTTGTTAGTTAAAAACGACGCAAAATTAAATATCCATATGACATCGTCATCTCTTCACGTCTATAATATGTGACAATCCATAAGAAAAGGGCCCTTATGGCGGTTTCTAGTTACGGAGATATCGACGTTTTTGTAAAATCGTTCGAAATTATCGATTTTTGAATTTATGCAAAATAGTAAAATATACGAATAGACGTGCAATTGTAGCTTGGTTTCAGTAGTGTACGTTAAGTATTTCTATATTAAAATTCAGCTCAAAGTTTAGTAGAAAAGGGCCCTTATGCCAGAGCGCGTTCGAAAATATGAAAACTGTTGTTAAAAAATGTTGTAATTACTTACAACTTTTGTTTATAAGTTAGTTTATGTTATATAGGTACGATTCAATGAAGTAAGGACAAAATTCGGCAATTCGTACCTGCTGAGTCGCAAGATATACTTTGCCCTGCACCTTCTATAGTGGCATCTCAAGATCCACTTAGAAGTTTAGAAGACGATGTGGAACAGCCATTTCAAACGGAACCCGAACCGATTCCTAGTACTTCTACTGCAGAAGTACTAGTATCAAATAGAAGTAATAAAAAATCTACCGAACCCGGATCGACTCCTAGTACTTCTGCTGAAGAAGTACTAGTGCCTACAAAACGTAAAAAGCCGACATGTGGCTACTGTGGCGAACACGGCCACAGGAACCAAATACGCAATGGTGTGTATTTCTGTAAGAAACGAAAGGAGGAAAAAAATTAGACAAACAGTTAAGTTAAAGGTGTCTTTTAATAGGATAAAATTGATTTGTCTCTCTAGATTATTAGATAATTATTCTTACCGTAAACTGCTGCAACATTGCCTCGTGGCTTCAACTTAAGGAAACAAACACTTTATTTATAAATGCAATTAGGCACAGTTGATGCCACGTGGCAATGTTGCAGCAGTTGACGGTACGTAGTTTATGAATGGTCCCTTATTGGTGACATTATCGGTGGTAAGATGTGTTTTCTTCCGATATACTAAGGTCTTAAATAATTAAAAAACAAATATTAAGAATTACAAATCGATCTGGTAGGTACTGTGTGAATTAATAATTATAATAAACGTTTTATGAGAATTACTGATTAATGATCAAGATTTTAAGTTTACTTCATATAACATTTTTCTTTGGTATTCTGTTATAATACAAGATAAGTAACTAAAATAATAAAATACATTAGCAATGAGTAATTTTTATCTGTGATGGTCATAAGGGCCCTTTTCCCAAATGTATGGGAGTCAATAATTTGTGATTTTTATGTAACTTTAAAAATTTATAAATAAAAAAATAAGACATGCAGAATAATTCTGACACTTTAGTTATAAATGTGTAGACTGATTAAATATAATTTAGAAGTCTCTATACGAAAATTATTATTATTATAGGAGCAGATGTTAAATATTCTAATTGTGATATTCTGATTAAAATATACATATTTAATGAACCATGGGATTTTATTTCTATCCTTAAATGTAAGTTGAAACATATATAACTATGTACTATAGTTCAGATAGCAACATATTAGAAGAAAAGCCAAAAAAATATGTTTTCCTAATTTTTTCTTATAAGCGACTTGCCCTAATCAAAGCTCGATTTTTCATGATCTGGAAGTCGATGAAACACAATCACAACTGATTCTCAAAGAAATGTACCTTGAGATACACAATCAATCGTCATCTATGTAACTTCCAATGGGAACACCCTTAAAGAGAGTTTCAAACTTCTTTTCACGTTTTCTCAAAAGTGCAATACTTAGCATGTGTATGCTTGATGATTTTTTTAAAAAAAAGTACGTGGCCTAGGGCCATGATTTTTTTTGTATTAGATAGCTTATTTAATGCAGATTTAGGATCTGTGCCTAACTCAATACCTGCCATAAGGGCCTTTCTGTGATGGATTGTCACATATATTTACCTAGCCGTTTTTCTACTAGCAAATAATAAAATAAAATTGAGAAATATGTCATTTCGTTTTCTAGTCAAAGATAATGCAAGAGCTCCAAGCGAACGGTGTGGAGATCTACGCATTCCCCACGGACGACGAATCCGTCGCCGAGGTCAACGGGTCAATGAACTCCCACATCCCCTTCGCTGTGGTGGGTTCTACAGACATGGTCAAGATTGGCAACAAGACGGTCAGAGCGCGGCAGTACCCTTGGGGCACTGTGCAAGGTAATTATATATATATTATATCTAATCTACTCGTTAAACCGTCGGTGAATCTGTGGCTGTAGTGGACGGGTCAATGAACTCTCACATCCCCTTCGCTGTGGTCGGCTCTACAGATATGGTCAAACTTGGCAACAAGAACGTCAGAACAAGTGAGTATCCTCGGAAGCCGTACTAGGTGATTATTATCGATATATGTATAATTAAAATTATCTTTTTAACATTTCAGTGGAAAATGAGTCGCACTGTGACTTTGTGAAGCTTCGCGAGATGTTGATTCGCACCAACATGGAAGACATGCGTGAGAAGACTCATGCGCGCCACTACGAGCTCTATCGCCGCCGGCGTCTGCAACAAATGGGGTTCAGTGATGTGGATGCTGACAACAAGCCGGTATGTAGCCCCCTATTGTTTATGGTGCCTTGGTACATTGTACACCCAATTTGTGGGTGGAAAAGAGTGCAAAACTAAATTTTTCTTTGGGAAATCAAGTATTTGCGTCTCCATTTTATACCCACGACTGAAGCGAACTATAATTTTGATTTGTCTTTCGCGTCAAAAGTCAAACAAACTTGACTAGCCTCTGTTTCTCTTTGCATTGCGTTACCCACACGACACCCGAGGACCTATCGCGAACCACTATCGACATGTTGCCTCACTGACACGTACGAATGTACAAGTGCGGCAGAAACGAGGCATTCCAATATGGCCTGCCATACACATGTCAATATCTTAAGAAATCGATATAAAGCTTGAACAACTGGCATGCAAGCCACGTACAAAATACTTGATGCCAGTTTATTTGCCAGTGATTTTGTACGCGACTGGCATGCCATTGTGTAAGCTACAGGCCTATCTCATCCTGCATTAGTATATGCGTTTATATCAATTTCTTAAGATATTTGTGAAGTAACCTTCGTTTCTTCCTTGCAGGTGTCGTTCCAGCAGACGTTCGAACAGAAGCGCAGCGCGCACCTGGCCGAGCTGCAGCAGAAGGAGGACGAGATGCGGCAGATGTTCGTGCAGCGCGTCAAGGAGAAGGAGGCTGAGCTTAAAGACGCCGAGCGGGAGGTATGTCGCACTTTCCTCACAGGTGCCGCTCCAGCAGACATCACACCTGGCCAGTTGCAGCAGGAAGACGAGATGCGGCAGATGTTCGTGCAGCGCGTCAAGGAGAAGGAGGCTGAGCTCAAAGACGCCGAGCGGGAGGTATGTCGCACTTTCCTCACAGGTGCCGCTCCAGCAGACATCACACCTGGCCAGTTGCAGCAGGAAGACGAGATGCGGCAGATGTTCGTGCAGCGCGTCAAGGAGAAGGAGGCTGAGCTTAAAGACGCCGAGCGGGAGGTAAACTTACAAAAAATACTCTTTCATGCTAAACGAAACGCATTTATCTTCTGCCCAATAATGTTTGGTTAACATTTTTGATCAAGGGCATAGTAGCGGTGCGAAAGCATCTTGTCCGCGATATAAACTGCCAAAGTTCTAATAGTACCAGTTAGAGTGGGACAGGTACTCAATCTCGCGGACGGAATACTGTATCGCCACTCCTGTGCTAGATCTACTGAATAGCAATAATGGAAAAAAAATTGGACAGTGACTTTTTTATACTATGTCAGTGGGAAACAAGCATACGGTCCGCCTGATGGAAAGCGGTCACCGTAACCTATGGACGCCTGCAACTCAAGGAGACTTCTCTAATACCAGTGTTTCGCATACTTTAGCAGCACTGCACCTGATAGTTGCCCATAAAACACTAATGTTTTGTTCATAAAATTTGGTCTGTATGCTTTAGCATAAATGTATTTTAGTGAATCAACTTTTGCTTGCCTGTTATTGGCATGGTCACGGTCCCCTGAGCCACGCCGGTTTTATGCAAAATTATGCTACTAAAATTATGCAAGCATGCATGTAGTCCATGTTGTAGGTGGCATTAAGGAAATGGCTTGTTAACACCAGAAAAATGCATGTTTGTATAGTTTAAGTAGCATAATTTTGCATAAAACCAGCGTGACTCAGGGGACCGTAACCATGGCAATAACAAGCAAGAAAAAGTTGATTCACCCATTTCTTTCATTCGACGTAAAATATTCAATTGTAGTTTTAATAATAAGTATAACAATTAAGGCGTTTTATTTATGATTCCAGCTGCACGCGAAGTTCGACAAGCTGAAGAAAGACCACACCGACGAAAAGAAGCGTCTAGAAGAGCTCCGCAAGAAGATCGAGGACGAAACCATCGAGTTCAACCGCCGCAAGCAGCAGACGTCCCAGTCGCACCACACGCTCACTCTCGGCAAGAGCAAGAAGAAGTAAACTCCTGCGATTTCATGACCTCCTGGTACCTCTGGCATGATAAGCGGCTTATAATCATCGGATGAATCTAGATTTGTACTGACTTTGAAGTGACGAAATGTGGTAGTATCATAGACATTGCATGTATAAGATGACAAATCTACACTTTGTTATTGCAAAGTTAGCTTGATCAACTCATTCCACTTGAAACCATTGAATTCAACCGCCGCAAGCAATAGACCGCCCAGCCGCACCAGACGCTTACTCGTACTCTTGACAAGAGCAACAAGAAGTAAACTTCATTTTAAGTCTACACCGCTTTAAATCAATTAATTTCTTACCAGGAACTTATTCTGCAAACTGAAAATGCCAAACGATTCCTAAAAACAGTTAGCCGTGTATGTAACTATATTACATAAATAATTATGTAACAAGAGGCAGATTTCCCTATGAGATTTTAATTGGTATTTTACTTAATCTAATGAAATAAACTGTCGAATAGATTTTTTTATTTAATAGATATGGTTTTCGCTTCTAGGTTTCTTAATCGAAAAAGAATTCTATTTGTAAAACTTACAACTAGGTAACGATTCTAGGTTGTTTAAGGCAACTTATCCTCCGCCGACGATTAGCAAGAAACTATTAGAGTTTGAATTAAATTTTATTCGGTGGATGTACTTTTTGTAAAAGAGTAGTCGATAACGCTTCGGCGGTGTGACAGTAGACTTAAAGCTTGCTTTACTTAACTAGTATTTGCTTTGTGATGTATTTTGTATTACCAAAACCGCTCACAGACAACCGGCCGTAACCTATTGTTGACCCTAGGCTTAATAATGAAATAGTTCGAGATATGTAGCAATGAGATAGACAGATGGACACACCATAAGGGTTCCTTTTTACCTTTTTGGTAGGGAAGCCTAAAATACGTAGAATAAGCGGCATTATTAAATTGAACCTCGGTATTTTACTTAAAACATAGATGCTGTGCTTTTGAATACTCTTTATCGAGATTTTCTGTTTCGGAAAACTTAAACTTACGACTTAGTTCTCAAAATCATGATTGCTACTGGTATATCGCTAAAAGGAGTCATGCATTTTGTATGAACAAATACATTTTTAATTATTAAATAAAGTTGTCCCAATGAGTTACAATAACAGATATATTTAGTTTTCTGAATAAAGTGCTTGGAGCACGTCTGAATAGGTTCGCTTTCCCTACCTTAAGTAATATGCTTGCTATAGTTGCTATGTTCATTAGATGCCGTACTAAAATAGCTTTTGTAAGACGCTCTAAACATATAACTTTCAAACACCTATTGCCGTATTAATTTAATTATTATTTAATAAGTTAATTTTAAGAAAATTGGCCAAATAGTAAATGTAACCAAGACTATCTGGTTATAAAATATCACTCGACTTACCAAATGTATTATGAATAGTTTATAAAAGGTTGTATTCTGTGCGTGAAGAAAGCGTTGACTAGACATTGGAACTCGAAATAAAACAGAAATATGAAGTGTAATTTCACTTGAATGAATGATTTGTCTAGTTAACGTATCCTGGTGAATCAACTTTTTTTTAGAAACTTAAATGCATCAAACACGTATTTAAATCTAAAATTGGTCCATAACGAGGAGCTGTAACGAGAGCACGATGTGGCAGACCGGGGTAACCATGCGGAGCAAACTTCATCTTAAAAAAAATACGTGCATGTCTCGATGTAAGTCTTCACTTTTTTGGGTTGTTGTCTAAGAGAAGAGGCGCAGTTTGTTAGAGAAATGCAGGTAATTTGTACTAACGTAAATGATCCATTATGGATGTAGGTTTTTACAATTAACATTTAAATGCCCTAAAATACGTATTGAGAGTATTTTTTCCCTGGGACAGCTAAGCGTTACCAAAAAGTTGATTCACCGATTCTAGTATGTATAAGGTCTCAAATTAAACATAAAGTTATGTTTAAATAGTTTATTACACAAAGTAGCCGCAGTTTTTGCTACCGATAGACATTCTTTTGCGTTCTGACATTCTCGGCTTCGTGTAGCCACTGTAGTAATAATAATCAGATTTATATCAATATTTAATTAATTTTAATGAATTTTATAATCGTTTTATGAATGCTCTCTACGTTTTGTACTTGGCAGTAAAAGCTAGTGTAGAAGAGGGCAGTATGTAATTTCCACGCATTTATTTGTTCATTCCTTTTATATATTTTTTATACTTATAATTAATATTTACCTGATTGAGGTATTTAATAAAATCTTAAAATTACCTTTTGTTTTATTTATCTAATATCATATTACCTGACATTTAGCAAAAATGTAGGAATATTTAGATAATGGACGGATTCTACTATGTCAAAAGATCGATTAAAGTTATCATTAAACTGTACCTTCTTTCAAGGTAGTTTGACATTTGAATACATTTCTTATTAATAAAAGTACGTGTGCCCGAAATTTTAAAAATTAGACGGCGACTTCTCACAGGATAAGATTATATTGCCTTAGGCCTGATTTAGACGGCGTGCGAACTCGCATGCGATTTTAGTTACATTGCGGGCTGTTGAGGTTACATACAATTTTCAGCCATCAAATACCGCAATGTAATAAAACTCGCATGCGAGTTCTCGTACCGTCTAAATGGGCCCTTATTGTACTATAAAAGGACCTGTCGATTCTGTTACACTAGCGATATACGCAGCGGCTGCGGTAGAGTATACGCCATGGGCTTGTAGAGTCGGTTGTAGTAGGTGTAGCGCCGCCGCTGCGGGGTCACTGACCCGCGGGCAGAGAGGGCCTCCGCGCTCGGAGGTGTCGGCCGACACTGCGGAAAGAGAACCCTATACAGGTGACTGTTTTAGATATTCGTTTTTTTTAGGTAAGTTTTTGAGCACTTTTCGCATACATGTTACGTTAGTTACTTATTAACACTTTCGAAACCGGGCTCTACGCGGCGCTACGACATTTTCGCTACATACGGGGAAACCCATGTAATCGGCTACGCTTCTACGAGCGGTGTGCCCGACAGTCGGGTTCTTGGTAGCGAAAGTGTTAATAGTACTTATTTGTTTGGATAAAGGTTATTCACTTATTATTATATATACATATCTAATATCTATAATTGTAGGTACTTACCGGCACTGTTGAATATGTCGCAAACGACGACTACTTTTCACAAGCGTGCTTTATCCAGATCGTGAGAATGAAGCTTAGCGATTTTACCTACCTCCTACTAGTAGGTACCTACTACCTACTCTCATAATATAATCGAAAAAAAGTAGCTGTACTATGTAGGAACTCATTAAGTACCGTAAAGTTTCGTATCTTCGCCTGCGCTACCTAACATCGCCGAGCTAGACATAAGTTGTGATAAATTAAATATTTACAGTCCTAGCCTTACAGAAAACTGCTAAACACAATAGTACATTACATCAGAGGCCGGGAAAATGAGGATTTCCGGCCAAGTGGGTATATACGGCCGGATAGGGATACGAGGCCGGGAATCCGTTTTCACGCCGAGGCATGTATAGTCCTTTTCTCAAACATACAATGAAATAAAAAAAAATGCTCTAAAGGACAATATTTTATAAAAAAAAGTTACTTTGCAGGCCTAGGCCTAAAAAATAATATGAAATCTCTTTGAGTCTTCAGTCCTCTCGAGTTGTTGCGCCCAAAAAGCGATACTTCCCGGCCCATTTTAAGGAACGTAAAGACAATATTTCATTGCATGTTTGAGAAAAGTATTTTTTGTGGGTGGCAAGATTCTCCGAACAACCCGCTGCTAACTTCATCTCTCTCATTATTATGTGCTACAACTACTTCTCTTTCATATAGAACTATTATTTAATGGCTAGCTTACGTATAGAATTTACAATAGAATAAAACGTTAGTGAAGGTATAGTTTCGTCCATCGTGTTGCCAAATTTCGCCTACCCGTAGGGTTGTCAAATTCGTTGTGACACGTTAATTTGTTGCATAATATTATCTATTTTTGACATCAAAACCAAAGCTAGATTTAATCTCAATTATGAAAATAATAATAATAAGCGGAAAATTATCAAACGTTTTTGAAATAATCAACATATTTTACTTAAAAACCATTACTGCCCTTGAGCAGTTGGTTAACTTTTGGCAACCCTAGCATCTTTACAGAAAATCTATGAAATAACGTCAGATCGACGCCGAACTTCACGTACTGCCCATATTTTCAAAAATGAACTTAGTTTCGTGTGATTAAAGCCCACTATAAGGATATACGACTTAACGTGTTTGAGTCATAGAAAAGTTCATTCTAAAGTTTGCCATAGGGGAAGTTAGGGAAAAGCACCCAATCTTCGCCGATCACCTTTAAGCGCGTTTATTACCAAGTTAACCAATGAAATCCGAAGCTTTTGAGGACTAATTATACTGAAGTACTAAATAGTTTTTTTGCCAGACGGACTAAAATGTCTCCAAATTTGGGTGATTTTTTAGAAAAGGTGTCAACCCAGGCGAGGATACGAAACTTTACGGTATGTACCACGATTTTTCCGCCAAGTAGGTATGTACCACGATTTACGATTCTTCTCTTTCTACTACGAGATTCTCGTTCCTTTCAACGCTTACTGGTAGTTTTATCGTCACTAATTTTAAAACCGTTACCACACAGGACCTCATAAATGCACGTAGCTATTGTACAACAACAAATGATCAAAGTAATGTCGGTCACTGGTCCACTAGGGTACACAATGCGCGTGAGCAGTGGTCTAAAGTAGGAATGCTCTCATTCGTACACTCACTGCGTGCTTGGACTACAGAGCTCGCGCGAAATCGTTTCAAATGTGAATAGGTGAGATCCGGTATTGTTAAATTGTCACCTTGTTCAATAAAGACATGCTTTGACGGAACTTTGCTGTGTGCTCCAAACGCACATGTGGAGTTGAGCAAACAATCTATCTAAGCGAGCAATTCTTGCATATTTATTTATTTATATACCTATACTGGAGATTTCGGAAACAGCTATAACGATTTCGCTGTAATCTGTTTATCGGATGGGATAATATGAAAACACGGCGATGTTTATAATTACTCGCCCAAGGGTGAACTATGAATATCGCCGTGTCTCTTTTATTTTATTTGCTTACTAGCTCGCGGTGGTACCAGTGTCTTAGTGTGGTAGGGCCGGTATAGGTTCAAATGTAATTGAAAATGAGGCACCTAAATGTGCAAGTGAAACTACAAGCACGTGTCAAACCTTTATTATCAACCACTAGTACACTAACTACTTACATGTTAACTTAGTAAACTTGGCACAGTTTGCTGCTATACGTAGATGAAGTAAAACCACTTGAGCTTTAAGCCTTGAGCCAATAAGTCTTGTCTATTAAGTTTAAAATATGGAGGGTAGAGGTAGTAAGAATTTTTGTTGCAGTGCCATCTGTTTAGGTTTTGTGACGGAAACTTTAAACAAAAAAACTGTATTTAACAATATGTTAAAATACGAAATGGTATTTAAAAAGATCGACTCTGTGGCCAAGGTGTAGATATTAGACCGGTCTTTGAAGTTAATTTAAAGTTTCGAATGAAGCTCGTTTACATTTTTATTTCATCTTAAATTGTCGTATACTCTTAATAAGAAGTACCTAAAATATCACTTGCGTGTATACAGGTAAGCTCTCGATTATATTAGGCGATGATTTCAAAATGTGTTATAAAATTGATGATTTAATAACTACTCGTGTTTAAAAGTTATCTACCTTGACTAATGAATTCTATTCCTAGCTAAAAATTATATAAGGTTAAAGTTTAGTATCTTATAGATGGCGCTACCGTTCGTTACACCTGCAAGTGTCTACTTTTTTTTTCTATTTGCTTTGATGCTAAATTTAATAGAATTAAACTATTAAACTTCTACTAGCGCCATCTATATATGTGTTTGGCAGTTTTCAAACTCACTGACAATTTACCCACTTTTTTACCTGTTTTTTTTGGAAGCCGGGTTCGGTTTGGTTTATCTAGTGCTTGTCTATCTAGTGTCGGTGCAAAAATATCTATCTCGTACGAAAATAGGGATATGTGGGACTATCGACAACGAACATTTGTACCGTCGAGTGTGCAGGCCACCGTCATTGCTAGTCTAAGAATATATATCGCTAAAAACAAGCAGAAAATAATAAAAAACAAAAACAAAGTATCTCTTATCTTTATTATCAAATAATAGCAAACCAAATGAAATTATCTATTTATGGCGGTTCAGTTTCAGTATATTTCATTTGAACATGATAACTTAAATATCTTTAACATAATTCAAACTCGAAATCATAATCAAACATAAAATCAATAAAAATAAAATTAACCAGATTCATTATTGCAAAATTAGGCATTAGATATTAATTATAAAGTTAATTATATCATAATAATTATCATTATAAGTAGAAATGACTGGCCCGAAGGCGGAGATTATCGAGTTAGGAGATCTAACCTTACACGACTTATACTAGAGTTGAACTTCGCGTCCTCTTAGTCAAGAGTTAAAACTAGCGGAATGTTTATCTCGGGGGCACCTCCCGCGGCGGCGGACTCCGGTATTTGGCCTTGATGTGCAGGAAGGGCTTCTTCGTGGAGCACGAGTCTGATATGGATGCCGCCAGCGAGAGGCGGATGCTCTCCTCGATGGCCGCCTGCGTGAAGCCGGCCGCCGACTGCGCCTTCTGCAGCGGGCGCGCCGCGGGCGTGGTCGCCGCTAAACTCATGCTGCGAGTTTTCTTCGCAGCATTCAGTTTCTCGGTCCCGCAGAAGGTTTTTTTAGTATCGTGGACGGGCGTCGAAGCCAAGCTTTGACTGCGCGTCTGCCTGGAAGTCGGCGTGACGGGCGTGGTGGCCGCGCTGGAAGCTTTCCGAGCGTTGAGCCGGTCCGTCCCGCAGAACAGCTTTCAGGCGCCAGCGCCAGACTCATGCTCCGCGACTTTTGGGCACACTTATGGAGCCGAGCGACTTCCTGTGCTCTACGGGCGGTGTTTTGATAGTTCTACTGGGCGTGCTGGGTAGGGATTGCTTGCGTCGTGCGTCGGTTTTCAGCGGAAGGGTGAGGTCGGGTCGAGGTCGAGTCGGTTTGGGGGTGGAGGTGCGTTCGGGAAGCGGCGAGCTCTTTCCGCTGCTAGCTTTGCTGGAGGCGCGAGTGCCGTTCCTGTCGGGCGAGGAGTCGCGGCCGCCGGAGACCTTGCTGGCCGGGGAGACAGTTCTCGAGGAGTCCTTGAGGGAAGCCTTGCTGGAGGCGGGGGAGACGGGTGCGGGGGAGAGCTTGCGGCCGTCGTCGGGGTCGGGCGGGACGGGCAGCACGTCGCGGCGGCCCTGCGTGACGAGGCGCACCTGGCACGGCTCGTGGCGCGACAGGAAGTGCTCCAGCGTGTCCCAGCCGCCGCCCACGCGCACCATCATGTGACGACCCTTCAGCAGCTGTGGATAAGAAGCGACATGATAACTGCCCGTGAGGAAATATGATTATACTTATTCGTAAATACGAGACATAACCCGTAAACCAGATACTCTACCGGTGAAAGGAAAACCGTGTATTTCAAAGATAGAAAGAAGGCAAGAATGCATAAGACTTTAGTACATAAAAAAATCCCTCTCATAGTGCAAAATGTTCTAAAATTACCGTGTATTTTTCAAGTTGTGAAAAGTGTACAATTAGAAAACTTTCTTAATAAATTGTAAGCGGACTCAATCAATTCATTAATTTACAATATTACTCTAAGTTTACACTTCTTTTAACATAAGTTATTTTTAGAGTAGGTTTAGGCTATAGAAAAAAAACAGTCAATCATTTTCTTCGTTGACAATTTTAGGAGCCTTTATAGGTAGGTATGGGAGAAGGGCAGGTATTTCAGGAGAAGTAGTTACCCGTATGAAGACGTTCCTCCCCGCGATGTTGTAGCGGCCCTCGCCCACCTTCTTGACCTTGAGCAGCCGGGAGCAGCGGCCCGCGCCGCAGCGGCAGCCGCGCTCCAGCAGCCGCGTCACCAGCTGCACCTGCGGCCAGGACGCACAACCCGCTATCTACTGTGTTCCACGCTAGACTGCTACTCCGCAACCGACTACTGCACGCTAACTAGGCAACACGCTGGTTATTAAGGTCACCTGCAGATATATCGAAGCGGCCGCGCGAAAAATATCTAAACACGCAGTCAAATGCTTCGATAAGGTGTGTCTTTAGATATTTATTTGAACCTTGGTTGTATATGTATATCTGATGGCGATTGTACCATATCAAATTCTCAAGACACGGATTTTTGGAACAGTACATTTTTGGGTGCGTTTATGTCTCGTGTTGCATAGTTAGCGGACAACAATCATTGATACACGTTTAAAATGTAACTGTACACTAGCCACCTTGTGCGAAATGAAGGAAAATGTGGTTTTCTCTGCCACCACTATTACTATACCTAATTATTAACATTGTCTTTTCGTTAGATACAAAAGTTACTTATAATTTACTGACAATGTTTTTAATGAATAATTTAAAATACCTAAAACTCTTCTGAAACATAATCATAGGGCATTGGCATACGCTCAGAGTGGAAATTGGAATTTTGTTATTTTGCCTCGTTCATCCATACATCACGATGCTCTAAATGCTCAGATACTGTCACTTGCAATAGTATTCTACACAAGGAAGGAAGGCCATAAAAATATGTGACATGATCTTCTTTATAGACCAAACCTTCAGGCGACTTCCAGGGCGAAAAACTGACAAAAATAACGAGACTTTTACAAATGTAGGATTGTGTGGTGTGCATACCCGCTTGTCTAGCTCGTTGGTGGGCCGGAGGGGCACGTCGGAGTCCCCGCTCTCCAGGGAGCCCCCGGAGCGGGTGCTCTCCGCGTCCACGCCGTCCGGAACCAGGTCCCCTGACACCTCCGTCTGCGTCGACACTGGAAACATAACGAACATGTTGACTCAAAGATCCAATGATCTTTGAGTCAACATGTTTTTCTCAAGAGTCTCACTATAAAACCGTTCGCTGATACAATTATCGGAGCAATCTCCGATAATTGTATCAGCGAACGGTTTTATAGTGAGACTCTTGAGAAAAACGGAGGAAAACGACAGCAAAAGTTTATAAATTGAAATAGATATCATACACGAAAGAAAAAACGACAAGGCCCACTGGTGGCCGAGCCGGGAATCCAACCCAGATCTTCAGCTTACGTGGCTAACGTCTTTACCACTAGACCACCCGCCCGCCCAGCCAGTAGTGTAACTACTTGAAAAAAGAACAAATCAAAAATATTCAATAAAATAATTTGATCTGTTCCCTAGTTGAACAAAAGTTTAGTTAGTTACTGAGACTGACATTACGAGGAGCATCCTCAAGGAGCCTTGATATTTAATCATCATCATCATCATTATATCAGCCCTTTATCGCCCACTGCTGAGCATAGGCCTCTCTTCTAGTACGCCACTTCTCCCAGTCTTGGTCTCATCTAGTTGAGACCCGCAATGTTCCGGATGTCGCTGACCCGACGAGCTAACGGTGGTGCTTCTTACATTTGTTAGCGACCACCATTCCGTTAACATTTTAGATAGTTTTAGATATTTAATAGGGAATATAATATAATGTAAAGTAGATTTTTCTTGCAATAACAGAATGGGTAAAGCTTAATCAATATTCGAGGTCTCGCGTCGATAAAACCTGTCGGCCGTATTATTAACCGACGTATTCTAAAAGTAGGTACACTTAAGTATCTTTGGAATTTTTAGTTTAAGTATTTTTACCTACTAATTTTTACTTACTTTCATGTGGTTCTGGTGACGACGGTGGTGGATCACTCTTGGTCCTGAAATTAATAGTAAATTATTATTAAAATTAAATTATCAATCAAACCCATAACCTAGCTATTACTGCTATACGAGTAAACTCTTCATAGTAGGTATTATGAATATCAAACCCATGTTACTTTTCTCTAGATTTCCATCAGAATCGTAAGAAAAATTCTGTGCTGAACGCTCACTCTTTACTGCTCCCTTTATTACTATCAGAGACTAGGAGATCAGGAATCTAAGGAGACACTCACTTCTCAGGCTCAGGCGAGTTATCCCTGAACTGCCAAGCCCCAGACATGGCAGAATCCAGGCCAGAGTCCCGTTCTTCGGCCGCTATCTCCCTCTCCAGAGCCACGAGGCCGGGAGGCTCGAGGCCGAAGCGCGTGGCCAGGCGAGCCACCTCCAACAGGCAGAGGACCACTTGTCGAGGCTGGTTGTGGAGTACTGGAAAAATATTTATAAGGTATTTGACTACTAGACAAATCAAAGATGTGCTGAAATTTTCAGAATGGAAAATGGAAGATATGTTGATGATGTTATTCGGTTTTCCCTCATTAGGGACCTCATAGGGCTCTGAAGAATATTTCATGGAAGACATACTAAAACATATATATTTATATAAACATATATAATCTAAGCAAACACAGCCACTTATGCGTTGCCGACCTTTGAGAACCCTAAACAACAACAACATATTATGACACTTCTGGGCTGGAATTTGCTCAGAAGGGTTACAAAAATTCTCGATAACAGGGGTGCAATTCTTTGATGCGATTTGGTATGTCATTTTACCGTACAAGAACATATCATCCAAGAAAACACAACGATAGCGCGATGCAAAATACAGTCAGAGACATCTAGGGTCAAATGTTATTACTAAAACTGTGCTGTGATGTTTTCCTTCACAGAAAAGTGACTGGTAAGTTTAGCACAGTACTTATACAATAAAGAGTACTATCGTATGCTATTAGTTCCTATAATTTAGTCTCTCCGATAACTTTTTATGAGATTGGATACAATACAATGAAGAGGATTTCACTTAACGTCATCAGGGCGGCATTTCTCGAAGCTACAAGTTACAATTTACAAGCGGTTGTCAATGTCTAAAATGACAAGTTGGAAAGAGACTTCCGCTTGTAACTTGAGAAATAGGCCCCAGGAGTTTGGACATAAATATTATTTGTTCAGTACCTAGTACCAAAGACCTATATAACTTCGTAAAGACCGGTAAAGTCTAAGAAAAAAACGTACCCCAAAACCGTACAGAAAAAGGTACGGTCAGCTAGATGGCGATACACCTTTGGGGTACGCTCGGCTAGATGGCGCTAATATTAATATTTGACATTTTAAAACATATCAAGCTAAGAATATGGGCCAAATTGTCATAACTGAGGTTCAAAAGTTTTAAGCTTGTGTCGAGAGATGGCAGTCTATGCACTGTGATTACACATTTTACTTTGACAGTCATTCTCTATAATACTCGATCCTCTTTGCTAGTATCTACAGATGGTGTTTTTTTACGCACTAGTGCGAGAAGTGTTTCATTATATGTGAGGTCGTAACTTCGGAGGGCCATCTGTACTGAAAAAGTCTTACAATACACGTGCGAAAAGAAAATTCGTGACTCGTGTCGATTTATTAAACACTCCCTTCGGCCGTGTTTTAATTAATCGCCACTCGTTTCGGACTTCCTTTTTATTCGCACTTGTATCGCAATTTACTATTGACACTTCCACGCTAGAATTTGCGCAGAAGAGTCTAAAAATTGATTATCTTTAAAATGGTAGCAGAGCGCAGAATGCATAGTAGCATTTTAAACACTTCATATCATCCAAGAAAACGTAACGATAGCGCGATGCAGAGTACAGTCAGAGACATCTAGCGGCAAATGTTATTACTACAAATGCATGTGTTCTGAGAAGCTATACGAAAGCAAATTAGGGGGCGTCCATTAATCGCGTCATACGTTTTTGGCTTATTTTAGACCCCCCCCCTCCCCCATGGTGATCTTTGGTGATATTTTCAGGACCCCCTCCCCCCCTGGCCAATATGACGTGTAATTTTTTGGTAACTTAAGTAGACTTTTTTCCAACCCACGAATCAACCAAATCTTGGCGCGAAATTCAAATTTTCTATGAGAATTAAACCTTTGGCCCCTCATTTTTAAGGTTCCGTACCTCAAAAAGGAAACCACTGAACCGAAACAACTGAACCAATTAACTTGTTTGGCACACATATGTAAACTTGTGAACCAAAGACGGGCATGTAATTTAAATAAAATAAAAAACAACTATAGGGGCCACTTTTGGGGAGTAAAAGTAAAAATTAGAAATCAAAGTTTTTTGAAATAGTTTTTTAGCGTGTAACATATCAAATGAAAGAGCGTTAATTGGGCCCCACTTTTTTTTTATTTGGAATTTTTTATCTGCTTTTCACTCAGAATCGCGAGCTCTTTCAATCCTAATAGGAGTAAAAAGTGTCCCAAGGTTTTTCTCTATTCCGTTACCATTTTTTCATACATTTTGTATGGCGGTAACGGATTGGAAGGTCTAAAAAAAAGGAAATCTTGGGACATTTTTAGGGTTCCGTAGTCAACTAGGAACTCTTAGGGACAGGCCACACTTAAGAGACGCATGTCCTGAGGTGCGGAACGGACGTCCGCGCCCCGCCGCCTGGGGGCGCGTCTTACGTGACTTACGTCCTTCCTATACAAAATGTACTGAGGAGACGTTTTTTGAATTACATTCAGGCGGCGTGGTGGAGACGTCCGTTGCGCGCCGCAAGACATGCGTCTTATGAGTGTGGATGGTAGCTTATAGTTTCGCCATGTCTATCTGTCCGTCCGTCCGTCCGTCCGCGGATAATCTCAGTGACCGTTAGCATTAGAAAGCTGAAATTTGGTACCAATATGTATGTCAATCACGCCGACAAAGTGGTAAAATAAAAAGTTGAAAAAAATGTTTTGTTAGGGTACCCCCCCCCCTACATGTAAAGTGGGGACTGACTTTTTTTTTCATTCCAATCCCAACGTGTGATATATTGTTGGATAGGTATTTAAAAATGAATAAGGGTTTACTAAGATCGTTTTCGGAAATAATCGCTCCTAAAGGAAAAAATGTGGGGGACACAACCCCCTCTAACTTTTGAACCATATGTTTAAAAAATATGAAAAAAATCACAAAAGTAGAACTTTATAAAGACTTTCTAGGAAAATTATTTTGAACTTAATAGGTTCAGTAGTTTTTGAGAAAAATACGTAAAACTACGGAACCCTACACTGAGCGTGGCCCGACACGCTCTTGGCCGGTTTTTCTCCTATTACGATCAAAAAGACCTCGCGATTCTGAATATGAATCGCGTAAAAAATACCCATGTTACAAAAAAAGTGGGGTGGACAACATTGAAAAAAAATGGCCCTTATACGTACATACATACAATCACGCCTGTATCCAATAAAGGGGTAGGCAGAGCACATGAAACTACTTAAGCTTCAGGGCCACTGTTGGCAAATAAGAAAAATTAAACACTCTTGGCAAACTAAAAAAATCTTTGAGAATTAAAAATAACCGACTGCACACAGCTCTTTTTTTCTCACTTGATGGTCTCATCGGAAGATCAGCGCTGGAAGTCACCAGCAACACGCTGAGATGAGGCCATTTCGTGGCACTTCATTCCTTTCTGTTTGTGTTGTAATGTGTAATTAACTAATTAATCTTGACTGTGTTCACGAATAAATTATATTATATTTCTATTCTGTTCTCTTTGCACTGCACAACGCAAGTTCTTACTGTAAAAGTTGATATAAAAATAGCTCAGAAATGTTTTTTTCTTTACGTTAGTGTAACAAAAAAATTACACGTGATATGTTCCTAACCCCCACCCCCCATGGTGATATTTGGTGATTTTTTCATGACCCCCTCCCCCCTATGCAGTATGACGCGATTAATGGACGCCCCCTTAGGTACCTATAGCAATGTTTGTAAATTGCCTATTACATTACATACAAAAAACCTCATTCTGAGTTTTTGTTTTTGTGCGTATATAATACGATACACATTACGATACAAGTGCGTGAGAAAGGAAGTTTGAAACGAGTGGCGATAAAAAAAAAACGACCGAAGGGAGTGTTTCAAATCGACACGAGTTACGAATTTCCTTTTCGCACGTGTATCGTACGACGTTTTTCAGTACAGATGGCCCTCCGAAGTTTCGACCTGGCATATAATGAACCACTTCTCGTACTAGTGCGTAAAAAAAACACACTTATCTAATGAACTAAGCTCACGAATACAGAATAGACAGATAATGGCACACCAAGTTTGGACTAAATCTCATAAAAACTACAATCCACATGGTCTACTGTGTACTTGTTATTTATACTCGTATAAGGCCGTTTTCACACTATCCGATCCGATATCGGATGTCGGAAGGATTTCAATAGAAAAAATCCAAGATGGCGCTTGCAATCACAGTGCAATGTATGGGATATCGGTCCGACATCCGATATCGGATCGGATAATGTGAAAACGCACTTAGTCGTATAGTATCTACTCATAGTTATTTAGGTATGCAACTGTGATGTGCCAGTTTGTTAATTTTTTTGTGAGGTGGTCCCCACTACCACTACCATTTCATAAAATCAAGTAAGTACCTATATTAAGAGTTACATAGACGAAAACTAGAGGGACATAAGGAGATAAGATGATAAGATTCTATTCAATTGTATTTATGAGTCCTTTATAGAAATCGGATCGGCATGGCAGAACTGTACCTACAAGCGCGGATCCGGCTTCGTGCCCAGGGGGGGTCACGTGGTAAAGGCCCAGGCCCCAGAGGGGGGGGGGTGTCACGTGGTCTATTTGTATGGCCAACCTAGGCTCCAGGGGGGTCATGACCCCCATGACACCCCCCCCCCCCTGGATCCGCGCATGTGTTATTTGAGAATTTATGCACGCCGAGTTCACGGCATAAAGAGGCGCAGTTATTGATGGTGTAACGTGAGTAACAGAGACAACACTTACCCAGGTCATCGCTCTCAAACAGGAGATTCTCATGGACACCCAAGTCGCGACAGAAAGAGAGGAAATTGTCGGCGTTGTCGCGAGAGAAGAAACTGCGGCGCGCCGCGCGCTGCCAGCAGCGCCCGCGCACGGCCGGTACCGGCTGTGGACAAACAGAATATTACAAACATGTTTCCTCTACTCTCTTTCTAAGAATCAAAATGTGGGTTGGCAAAATTTGGATCAATTGGATTTGAATGAACTATCGTTCTGGATGATCGACTTTTCGCCGGGACTT